>NC_042620.1:286554378-286862177 GCF_901001135.1 Rhinatrema bivittatum
CACACAGTCAGGGTTAGCTGCTTCATTCTGATCCGAAGTCAGATGCCCTTTCCAAAATGCTACAGGAACTTTGTTGGCCCTATCTGATGTCATAAGAAATGTATGATTTCATCCAACACCAATCTTTTCACATCAGTTCCATAAATTTTGAAGAAAATACTGATTCCTTTTCGAAAGTCTGGAATTCTCTCTGCAATTTATCCTGCCTGTTTAAATAGAAAGGTATTCTAGCCTACAAAAGCCTTGTAAATTTACAGCTGTCGGAAAGATTTCTTTCCATTATTCATTTTTTTATCCTGCAACAGTGCACTTCCTCGTTAAAACCCCCTTTGCCTCAATCAAATAGAAGAGGTAGGATTTTAAATGTTTCTACTGGGAAAAAAGTTCAGAAACAAAGGAGCACTCTGGGGTGTCCTTTTAATATACAGTCCCTTTTTACTGCTGCCCCAGTCTCTTATTTCCAGTCATAACCTCTCTCCAAATTTTTCACAGGAGAATGTTGTCTTCAAATTCAAATTGTTTTAGTAGTTTCCACATTCTTTTTTGTCTCCATGGATGGAGATTTGTAATGACAAGCAGAGATCTGAATGCCAGGTAAGACATTTCAATGTATTTCATAGAACAAGGGCAGGGATGCTAGTGTGGTTCTGCCTGATCTGTCCTATTATAGAAATATGTCTCTTCTATAGAAAAGAAGAAACAAGGCAGTTTGTTTACAGATATGTGTCTAGGTGCACTTTCACAGTATCATAGTCTACACAATTGTCTTGAATTTTCCACCTATAGTTTGACAGACCACTGGAGAAAGGAATACTTGCTGTACCCTTAACAGGTCTCCTGATCGGAATCTGGAACATCTATTCCTTTTGCCTATTTGTACCCTATTTCTGATTGATATATTACAGGAAAAATGTTGCAATCAACCCAAACCTACTGTAGTCCAATATGTTGAGATTTTGTAGAAAAAATCAATTTTCCTCGATAGCATAGTGGAAAATTGTGATTTTCATAAGACCTGGTGATGCTACATAACCATTAATCTTTAGCACTGGAGTGGAAAGTTGAGAAAAGTATCTAGATATGACTCACCTAACAGCACCTGTTTTTTTCTTCCTACTGTAGGATGCAAATGGATTCACTCTTTCTTAACTTCTAGCTTGGGAAGCTAAGCATACTCTGCCAAGTTAGAAAAGCCTCATGAGAACTGACATTTTCTTTCAGGCACTGAGTGAGAAGTATTGGAGATGAGATAGAAATCATCCGTGCATTGTAAATAATCACTGCTAATACGTTGTGAATCTCAATGCGTAATGCTTCTTCAGCCGACCCGTTCTGATGTTCATAGTAAGCACTTTCCTAAAGGAGCAAAATTTGCTTTTTCGACCATGAAGGGACTTGAACCCTTAATCTTCTGATCCGAAGTCAGACGCCTTATCCATTAGGCCACACGGTCAGGGTTAGCTGCTTCATTCTGATCCGAAGTCAGATGCCCTTTCCAAAATGCCACAGGAACTTTGTTGGCCCTATCTGATGTCATAAGAAATGTATGATTTCATCCAACACCAATCTTTTCACATCAGTTCCATAAATTTTGAAGAAAATACTGATTCCTTTTCGAAAGTCTGGAATTCTCTCTGCAATTTATCCTGCCTGTTTAAATAGAAAGGTATTCTAGCCTACAAAAGCCTTGTAAATTTACAGCTGTCGGAAAGATTTCTTTCCATTATTCATTTTTTTATCCTGCAACAGTGCACTTCCTCGTTAAAACCCCCTTTGCCTCAATCAAATAGAAGAGGTAGGATTTTAAATGTTACTACTGGGAAAAAAGTTCAGAAACAAAGGAGCACTCTGGGGTGTCCTTGTTACGCCTGGGCTGAGTTCAGGGGTAGTGAACACCACCCAAAGGGGTGGCTCCAGGTGGAGAGAGACAGGGATGGCTGGAAACCGTGGCTGGGTCAGGGGCAGACAGCAAGAAGCAGTGTCTGGGTCTAGGCTGGGTCAGGGCAGGCGGCAGAGCAAGGCAGGTCAGAAGGCCCATAGGCCACACACCGTAAGCGGGGCAAGGCAGGCCAGAAGGCCCGTAGGCCACACACACACAGAAGGCCCGTAGGCCACACACCTGTAAGCGGGGCAAGGCAGGTCAGAAGGCCCGTAGGCCACACACACACACACAGAAGGCCCGTAGGCCACACACCGTAAGCGGGGCAAGGCAGGTCAGTAGGCCCGTAGGCCACACACACACAGAAGGCCACACACACACAGAAGGCCCGTAGGCCACACACCGTAAGCGGGGCAAGGCAGGTCAGTAGGCCCGTAGGCCACACACACACAGAAGGCCACACACACACAGAAGGCCCGTGGGCCACACACCGTAAGCGGGGCAAGGCAGGTCAGTAGGCCCGTAGGCCACACACACACAGAAGGCCACACACACACAGAAGGCCCGTGGGCCACACACCGTAAGCGGGGCAAGGCAGGTCAGTAGGCCCGTAGGCCACACACACACAGAAGGCCCGTAGGCCACACACAGTAAGCAGGGCAGAGAGCCCGTAGGCCAAACACACACAGACAATAGAGCAGAGGGCCCGTAGGACCGCATGCACAGTAAGCAAGGCAGGGTAGGGCAGAAGGTCCGAAGACCATACACAGCACAAGGTAGAAGGCCCGAAGGCCGCGCAGGGCAAGGCAAGACAAGACAAGACAAGGTAAAAGGCCCGAAGGCCGCGCAAGGCAAGGCAAGACAGAAGGCCCAAAGGCCACGCAAGGCAAGGCAAGACAGAAGGCCCAAAGGCCGCGCAAGGCAAGGCAAGACAGAAGGCCCAAAGGCCGCGCAAGGCAAGGCAGAAGGCCCGAAGGCCGAGCAAGGCAAGACAGAAGGCCCGAAGGCCACACAAGGCAAGGCAAGACAGAAGGCCCGGAGGCCGCGCAAGGCAAGGCAAGACAGAAGGCCCAAAGGCCACGCAAGGCAAGACAGAAGGCCCGGAGGCCGCGCAAGGCAAGGCAAGACAGAAGGCCCGGAGGCCGCGCAAGGCAAGGCAAGGCAAGACAGAAGGCCCAAAGGCCGCGCAAGGCAAGGCAAGGCAAGACAGAAGGCCCAAAGGCCACACAAGGCAAGGCAAGACAGAAGGCCGGAGGCCGCGCAAGGCAAGGCAAGGAAAGGCCCGAAGGCCACGCAAGGCAAGGAAAGGAAAGGCCCGAAGGCAGGGCAAGGCAAGACAAGGTAGAAGGCCCGAAGGCCACGCAAGGCAGGCTAGAGCAGGGAGCCCAGGTGAGCTCGATGCCGAAGCACCGAGGCAACTGTCAGGCAGGGTTATAAGGGCACACCCAGAGCATAGAGTGGACAGAGGAGATGGACTGGGCCTGTCAGGAAAGCCAGCTCTAGAGGGACCCCTGGTGGTGAGGCGGTTGCACAGCAGCCACAGCCGTAACAGTCCTTTTAATATAAAGTCCCTTTTTACTGCTGCCCCAGTCTCTTATTTCCAGTCATAACCTCTCTCCAAATTTTTCACAGGAGAATGTTGTCTTCAAATTCAAATTGTTTTAGTAGTTTCCACATTCTTTTTTGTCTCCATGGATGGAGATTTGTAATCACAAGCAGAGATCTGAATGCCAGGTAAGACATTTCAATGTATTTCATAGAACAAGGGCATGGATGCTAGTGTGGTTCTGCCTGAACTGTCTTATTATAGAAATATGTCTCTTCTATAGAAAAGAAGAAACAAGGCAGTTTGTTTACAGATATGTGTCTAGGTGCACTTTCACAGTATCATAGTCTACACAATTGTCTTGAATTTTCCACCTATAGTTTGACAGACCACTGGAGAAAGGAATACTTGCTGTACCCTTAACAGGTCTCCTGATCGGAATCTGGAACATCTATTCCTTTTGCCTATTTGTACCCTATTTCTGATTGATATATTACAGGAAAAATGTTGCAATCAACCCAAACCTACTGTAGTCCAATATGTTGAGATTTTGTAGAAAAAATCAATTTTCCTCGATAGCATAGTGGAAAATTGTGATTTTCATAAGACCTGGTGATGCTACATAACCATTAATCTTTAGCACTGGAGTGGAAAGTTGAGAAAAGTATCTAGATATGACTCACCTAACAGCACCTGTTTTTTCTTCCTACTGTAGGATGCAAATGGATTCACTCTTTCTTAACTTCTAGCTTGGGAAGCTAAGCATACTCTGCCAAGTTAGATAAGCCTCATGAGAACTGACATTTTCTTTCAGGCACTGAGTGAGAAGTATTGGAGATGGGATACAAATCATCCGTGCAGTGTAAATAATCACTGCTAATACGTTGTGAATCTCAATGCGTTATGCTTCTTCAGCCGACCCGTTCTTATGTTCATAGTAAGCACTTTCCTAAAGGAGCAAAATTTGCTTTCTCGACCATGAAGGGACTTGAACCCTTAATCTTCTGATCCGAAGTCAGACGCCTTATCCATTAGGCCACACGGTCAAGGTTAGCTGCTTCGTTCTGATCCGAAGTCAGATGCCCTTTCCAAAATGCCACAGGAACTTTGTTGGCCCTATCTGATGTCATAAGAAATGTATGATTTCATCCAACACCAATCTTTTCACATCAGTTCCATAAATTTTGAAGAAAATACTGATTCCTTTTCGAAAGTCTGGAATTCTCTCTGCAATTTATCCTGCCTGTTTAAATAGAAAGGTATTCTAGCCTACAGAAGCCTTGTAAATTTACAGCTGTCGGAAAGATTTCTTTCCATTATTCATTTTTTTATCCTGCAACAGTGCACTTCCTCGTTAAAACCCCCTTTGCCTCAATCAAATAGAAGAGGTAGGATTTTAAATGTTACTACTGGGAAAAAAGTTCAGAAACAAAGGAGCACTCTGGGGTGTCCTTTTAATATACAGTCCCTTTTTACTGCTGCCCCAGTCTCTTATTTCCAGTCATAACCTCTCTCCAAATTTTTCACAGGAGAATGTTGTCTTCAAATTCAAATTGTTTTAGTAGTTTCCACATTCTTTTTTGTCTCCATGGATGGAGATTTGTAATGACAAGCAGAGATCTGAATGCCAGGTAAGACATTTCAATGTGTTTCATAGAACAAGGGCAGGGATGCTAGTGTGGTTCTGCCTGATCTGTCCTATTATAGAAATATGTCTCTTCTATAGAAAAGAAGAAACAAGGCAGTTTGTTTACAGATATGTGTCTAGGTGCACATTCACAGTATCATAGTCTACACAATTGTCTTGAATTTTCCACCTATAGTTTGACAGACCACTGGAGAAAGGAATACTTGCTGTACCCTTAACAGGTCTCCTGATCGGAATCTGGAACATCTATTCCTTTTGCCTATTTGTACCCTATTTCTGATTGATATATTACAGGAAAAATGTTGCAATCAACCCAAACCTACTGTAGTCCAATATGTTGAGATTTTGTAGAAAAAATCAATTTTCCTCGATAGCATAGTGGAAAATTGTGATTTTCATAAGACCTGGTGATGCTACATAACCATTAATCTTTAGCACTGGAGTGGAAAGTTGAGAAAAGTATCTAGATATGACTCACCTAACAGCACCTGTTTTTTTCTTCCTACTGTAGGATGCAAATGGATTCACTCTTTCTTAACTTCTAGCTTGGGAAGCTAAGCATACTCTGCCAAGTTAGAAAAGCCTCATGAGAACTGACATTTTCTTTCAGGCATTGAGTGAGAAGTATTGGAGATGGGATACAAATCATCCGTGCAGTGTAAATAATCACTGCTAATACGTTGTGAATCTCAATGCGTTATGCTTCTTCAGCCGACCCGTTCTTATGTTCATAGTAAGCACTTTCCTAAAGGAGCAAAATTTGCTTTCTCGACCATGAAGGGACTTGAACCCTTAATCTTCTGATCCGAAGTCAGACGCCTTATCCATTAGGCCGCACGGCCAGGGTTAGCTGTTTCACTCTGATCCGAAGTCAGATGCCCTTTCCAAAATGCCACAGGAACTTTGTTGGCCCTATCTGATGTCATAAGAAATGTATGATTTCATCCAACACCAATCTTTTCACATCAGTTCCATAAATTTTGAAGAAAATACTGATTCCTTTTCGAAAGTCTGGAATTCTCTCTGCAATTTATCCTGCCTGTTTAAATAGAAAGGTATTCTAGCCTACAAAAGCCTTGTAAATTTACAGCTGTCGGAAAGATTTCTTTCCATTATTCATTTTTTTATCCTGCAACAGTGCACTTCCTCGTTAAAACCCCCTTTGCCTCAATCAAATAGAAGAGGTAGGATTTTAAATGTTACTACTGGGAAAAAAGTTCAGAAACAAAGGAGCACTCTGGGGTGTCCTTTTAATATACAGTCCCTTTTTACTGCTGCCCCAGTCTCTTCTTTCCAGTCATAACCTCTCTCCAAATTTTTCACAGGAGAATGTTGTCTTCAAATTCAAATTGTTTTAGTAGTTTCCACATTCTTTTTTGTCTCCATGGATGGAGATTTGTAATGACAAGCAGAGATCTGAATGCCAGGTAAGACATTTCAATGTGTTTCATAGAACAAGGGCAGGGATGCTAGTGTGGTTCTGCCTGATCTGTCCTATTATAGAAATATGTCTCTTCTATAGAAAAGAAGAAACAAGGCAGTTTGTTTACAGATATGTGTCTAGGTGCACTTTCACAGTATCATAGTCTACACAATTGTCTTGAATTTTCCACCTATAGTTTGACAGACCACTGGAGAAAGGAATACTTGCTGTACCCTTAACAGGTCTCCTGATCGGAATCTGGAACATATATTCCTTTTTGCCTATTTGTACCCTATTTCTGTTTGATATATTACAGGAAAAATGTTGCAATCAACCCAAACCTACTGTAGTCCAATATGTTGAGATTTTGTAGAAAAAATCAATTTTCCTCGAAAGCATAGTGGAAAATTGTGGTTTTCATAAGACTTGGTGATGCTACATAACCATTAATCTTTAGCACTGGAGTGGAAAGTTGAGAAAAGTATCTAGATATGACTCACCTAACAGCACCTGTTTTTTTCTTCCTACTGTAGGATGCAAATGGATTCACTCTTTCTTAACTTCTAGCTTGGGAAGCTAAGCATACTCTGCCAAGTTAGAAAAGCCTCATGAGAACTGACATTTTCTTTCAGGCATTGAGTGAGAAGTATTGGAGATGGGATACAAATCATCCGTGCAGTGTAAATAATCACTGCTAATACGTTGTGAAACTCAATGCGTTATGCTTCTTCAGCCGACCCGTTCTTATGTTCATAGTAAGCACTTTCCTAAAGGAGCAAAATTTGCTTTCTCGACCATGAAGGGACTTGAACCCTTAATCTTCTGATCCGAAGTCAGACGCCTTATCCATTAGGCCACACAGTCAAGGTTAGCTGCTTTGTTCTGATCCGAAGTCAGATGCCCTTTCCAAAATGCCACAGGAACTTTGTTGGCCCTATCTGATGTCATAAGAAATGTATGATTTCATCCAACACCAATCTTTTCACATCAGTTCCATAAATTTTGAAGAAAATACTGATTCCTTTTCGAAAGTCTGGAATTCTCTCTGCAATTTATCCTGCCTGTTTAAATAGAAAGGTATTCTAGCCTACAGAAGCCTTGTAAATTTACAGCTGTCGGAAAGATTTCTTTCCATTATTCATTTTTTTATCCTGCAACAGTGCACTTCCTCGTTAAAACCCCCTTTGCCTCAATCAAATAGAAGAGGTAGGATTTTAAATGTTACTACTGGGAAAAAAGTTCAGAAACAAAGGAGCACTCTGGGGTGTCCTTTTAATATACGGTCCCTTTTTACTGCTGCCCCAGTCTCTTATTTCCAGTCATAACCTCTCTCCAAATTTTTCACAGGAGAATGTTGTCTTCAAATTCAAATTGTTTTAGTAGTTTCCACATTCTTTTTTGTCTCCATGGATGGAGATTTGTAATGACAAGCAGAGATCTGAATGCCAGGTAAGACATTTCAATGTATTTCATAGAACAAGGGCAGGGATGCTAGTGTGGTTCTGCCTGATCTGTCCTATTATAGAAATATGTCTCTTCTATAGAAAAGAAGAAACAAGGCAGTTTGTTTACAGATATGTGTCTAGGTGCACTTTCACAGTATCATAGTCTACACAATTGTCTTGAATTTTCCACCTATAGTTTGACAGACCACTGGAGAAAGGAATACTTGCTGTACCCTTAACAGGTCTCCTGATCGGAATCTGGAACATCTATTCCTTTTGCCTATTTGTACCCTATTTCTGATTGATATATTACAGGAAAAATGTTGCAATCAACCCAAACCTACTGTAGTGCAATATGTTGCGATTTTGTAGAAAAAATCAATTTTCCTCGATAGCATAGTGGAAAATTGTGATTTTCATAATACCTGGTGATGCTACATAACCATTAATCTTTAGCACTGGAGTGGAAAGTTGAGAAAAGTATCTAGATATGACTCACCTAACAGCACCTGTTTTTTCTTCCTACTGTAGGATGCAAATGGATTCACTCTTTCTTAACTTCTAGCTTGGGAAGCTAAGCATACTCTGCCAAGTTAGAAAAGCCTCATGAGAACTGACATTTTCTTTCAGGCACTGAGTGAGAAGTATTGGAGATGGGATACAAATCATCCGTGCAGTGTAAATAATCACTGCTAATACGTTGTGAATCTCAATGCGTTATGCTTCTTCAGCCGACCCGTTCTTATGTTCATAGTAAGCACTTTCCTAAAGGAGCAAAATTTGCTTTTTCGACCATGAAGGGACTTGAACCCTTAATCTTCTGATCCGAAGTCAGACGCCTTATCCATTAGGCCACACGGTCAAGGGTTAGCTGCTTTCCTTCTGATCCGAAGTCAGATGCCCTTTCCAAAATGCTACAGGAACTTTGTTGGCCCTATCTGATGTCATAAGAAATGTATGATTTCATCCAACACCAATCTTTTCACATCAGTTCCATAAATTTTGAAGAAAATACTGATTCCTTTTCGAAAGTCTGGAATTCTCTCTGCAATTTATCCTGCCTGTTTAAATAGAAAGGTATTCTAGCCTACAAAAGCCTTGTAAATTTACAGCTGTCGGAAAGATTTCTTTCCATTATTCATTTTTTTATCCTGCAACAGTGCACTTCCTCGTTAAAACCCCCTTTGCCTCAATCAAATAGAAGAGGTAGGATTTTAAATGTTACTACTGGGAAAAAAGTTCAGAAACAAAGGAGCACTCTGGGGTGTCCTTTTAATATACGGTCCCTTTTTACTGCTGCCCCAGTCTCTTATTTCCAGTCATAACCTCTCTCCAAATTTTTCACAGGAGAATGTTGTCTTCAAATTCAAATTGTTTTAGTAGTTTCCACATTCTTTTTTGTCTCCATGGATGGAGATTTGTAATGACAAGCAGAGATCTGAATGCCAGGTAAGACATTTCAATGTGTTTCATAGAACAAGGGCAGGGATGCTAGTGTGGTTCTGCCTGATCTGTCCTATTATAGAAATATGTCTCTTCTATAGAAAAGAAGAAACAAGGCAGTTTGTTTACAGATATGTGTCTAGGTGCACTTTCACAGTATCATAGTCTACACAATTGTCTTGAATTTTCCACCTATAGTTTGACAGACCACTGGAGAAAGGAATACTTGCTGTACCCTTAACAGGTCTCCTGATCGGAATCTGGAACATCTATTCCTTTTGCCTATTTGTACCCTATTTCTGATTGATATATTACAGGAAAAATGTTGCAATCAACCCAAACCTACTGTAGTCCAATATGTTGCGATTTTGTAGAAAAAATCAATTTTCCTCGATAGCATAGTGGAAAATTGTGATTTTCATAAGACCTGGTGATGCTACATAACCATTAATCTTTAGCACTGGAGTGGAAAGTTGAGAAAAGTATCTAGATATGACTCACCTAACAGCACCTGTTTTTTTCTTCCTACTGTAGGATGCAAATGGATTCACTCTTTCTTAACTTCTAGCTTGGGAAGCTAAGCATACTCTGCCAAGTTAGAAAAGCCTCATGAGAACTGACATTTTCTTTCAGGCACTGAGTGAGAAGTATTGGAGATGAGATAGAAATCATCCGTGCATTTTAAATAATCACTGCTAATACGTTGTGAATCTCAATGCGTAATGCTTCTTCAGCAGACCCGTTCTGATGTTCATAGTAAGCACTTTCCTAAAGGAGCAAAAATTGCTTTTTTGACCATGAAGGGACTTGAACCCTTAATCTTCTGATCCGAAGTCAGACGCCTTATCCATTAGGCCACACGGCCAGGGCTAGCTGCTTCAGTTCTGATCCGAAGTCAGATGCCCTTTCCAAAATGCCACAGGAACTTTGTTGGCCCTATCTGATGTCATAAGAAATGTATGATTTCATCCAACACCAATCTTTTCACATCAGTTCCATAAATTTTGAAGAAAATACTAATTCCTTTTCGAAAGTCTGGAATTCTCTCTGCAATTTATCCTGCCTGTTTAAATAGAAAGGTATTCTAGCCTACAGAAGCCTTGTAAATTTACAGCTGTCGGAAAGATTTCTTTCCATTATTCATTTTTTTATCCTGCTACAGTGCACTTCCTCGTTAAAACCCCCTTTGCCTCAATCAAATAGAAGAGGTAGGATTTTAAATGTTACTACTGGGAAAAAAGTTCAGAAACAAAGGAGCACTCTGGGGTGTCCTTTTAATATACGGTCCCTTTTTACTGCTGCCCCAGTCTCTTATTTCCAGTCATAACCTCTCTCCAAATTTTTCACAGGAGAATGTTGTCTTCAAATTCAAATTGTTTTAGTAGTTTCCACATTCTTTTTTGTCTCCATGGATGGAGATTTGTAATGACAAGCAGAGATCTGAATGCCAGGTAAGACATTTCAATGTGTTTCATAGAACAAGGGCAGGGATGCTAGTGTGGTTCTGCCTGATCTGTCCTATTATAGAAATATGTCTCTTCTATAGAAAAGAAGAAACAAGGCAGTTTGTTTACAGATATGTGTCTAGGTGCACTTTCACAGTATCATAGTCTACACAATTGTCTTGAATTTTCCACCTATAGTTTGACAGACCACTGGAGAAAGGAATACTTGCTGTACCCTTAACAGGTCTCCTGATCGGAATCTGGAACATCTATTCCTTTTGCCTATTTGTACCCTATTTCTGATTGATATATTACAGGAAAAATGTTGCAATCAACCCAAACCTACTGTAGTCCAATATGTTGAGATTTTGTAGAAAAAATCAATTTTCCTCGATAGCATAGTGGAAAATTGTGATTTTCATAAGACCTGGTGATGCTACATAACCATTAATCTTTAGCACTGGAGTGGAAAGTTGAGAAAAGTATCTAGATATGACTCACCTAACAGCACCTGTTTTTTCTTCCTACTGTAGGATGCAAATGGATTCACTCTTTCTTAACTTCTAGCTTGGGAAGCTAAGCATACTCTGCCAAGTTAGAAAAGCCTCATGAGAACTGACATTTTCTTTCAGGCATTGAGTGAGAAGTATTGGAGATGGGATACAAATCATCCGTGCAGTGTAAATAATCACTGCTAATACGTTGTGAAACTCAATGCGTTATGCTTCTTCAGCCGACCCGTTCTTATGTTCATAGTAAGCACTTTCCTAAAGGAGCAAAATTTGCTTTCTCGACCATGAAGGGACTTGAACCCTTAATCTTCTGATCCGAAGTCAGACGCCTTATCCATTAGGCCACACGGTCAAGGTTAGCTGCTTCAGTTCTGATCCGAAGTCAGATGCCCTTTCCAAAATGCTACAGGAACTTTGTTGGCCCTATCTGATGTCATAAGAAATGTATGATTTCATCCAACACCAATCTTTTCACATCAGTTCCATAAATTTTGAAGAAAATACTGATTCCTTTTCGAAAGTCTGGAATTCTCTCTGCAATTTATCCTGCCTGTTTAAATAGAAAGGTATTCTAGCCTACAAAAGCCTTGTAAATTTACAGCTGTCGGAAAGATTTCTTTCCATTATTCATTTTTTTATCCTGCAACAGTGCACTTCCTCGTTAAAACCCCCTTTGCCTCAATCAAATAGAAGAGGTAGGATTTTAAATGTTACTACTGGGAAAAAAGTTCAGAAACAAAGGAGCACTCTGGGGTGTCCTTTTAATATACAGTCCCTTTTTACTGCTGCCCCAGTCTCTTCTTTCCAGTCATAACCTCTCTCCAAATTTTTCACAGGAGAATGTTGTCTTCAAATTCAAATTGTTTTAGTAGTTTCCACATTCTTTTTTGTCTCCATGGATGGAGATTTGTAATGACAAGCAGAGATCTGAATGCCAGGTAAGACATTTCAATGTGTTTCATAGAACAAGGGCAGGGATGCTAGTGTGGTTCTGCCTGATCTGTCCTATTATAGAAATATGTCTCTTCTATAGAAAAGAAGAAACAAGGCAGTTTGTTTACAGATATGTGTCTAGGTGCACATTCACAGTATCATAGTCTACACAATTGTCTTGAATTTTCCACCTATAGTTTGACAGACCACTGGAGAAAGGAATACTTGCTGTACCCTTAACAGGTCTCCTGATCGGAATCTGGAACATCTATTCCTTTTGCCTATTTGTACCCTATTTCTGATTGATATATTACAGGAAAAATGTTGCAATCAACCCAAACCTACTGTAGTGCAATATGTTGCGATTTTGTAGAAAAAATCAATTTTCCTCGATAGCATAGTGGAAAATTGTGATTTTCATAATACCTGGTGATGCTACATAACCATTAATCTTTAGCACTGGAGTGGAAAGTTGAGAAAAGTATCTAGATATGACTCACCTAACAGCACCTGTTTTTTCTTCCTACTGTAGGATGCAAATGGATTCACTCTTTCTTAACTTCTAGCTTGGGAAGCTAAGCATACTCTGCCAAGTTAGAAAAGCCTCATGAGAACTGACATTTTCTTTCAGGCATTGAGTGAGAAGTATTGGAGATGGGATACAAATCATCCGTGCAGTGTAAATAATCACTGCTAATACGTTGTGAATCTCAATGCGTTATGCTTCTTCAGCCGACCCGTTCTTATGTTCATAGTAAGCACTTTCCTAAAGGAGCAAAATTTGCTTTCTCGACCATGAAGGGACTTGAACCCTTAATCTTCTGATCCGAAGTCAGACGCCTTATCCATTAGGCCACACAGTCAAGGTTAGCTGCTTCGTTCTGATCCGAAGTCAGATGCCCTTTCCAAAATGCCACAGGAACTTTGTTGGCCCTATCTGATGTCATAAGAAATGTATGATTTCATCCAACACCAATCTTTTCACATCAGTTCCATAAATTTTGAAGAAAATACTGATTCCTTTTCGAAAGTCTGGAATTCTCTCTGCAATTTATCCTGCCTGTTTAAATAGAAAGGTATTCTAGCCTACAAAAGCCTTGTAAATTTACAGCTGTCGGAAAGATTTCTTTCCATTATTCATTTTTTTATCCTGCAACAGTGCACTTCCTCGTTAAAACCCCCTTTGCCTCAATCAAATAGAAGAGGTAGGATTTTAAATGTTACTACTGGGAAAAAAGTTCAGAAACAAAGGAGCACTCTGGGGTGTCCTTTTAATATACAGTCCCTTTTTACTGCTGCCCCAGTCTCTTATTTCCAGTCATAACCTCTCTCCAAATTTTTCACAGGAGAATGTTGTCTTCAAATTCAAATTGTTTTAGTAGTTTCCACATTCTTTTTTGTCTCCATGGATGGAGATTTGTAATGACAAGCAGAGATCTGAATGCCAGGTAAGACATTTCAATGTGTTTCATAGAACAAGGGCAGGGATGCTAGTGTGGTTCTGCCTGATCTGTCCTATTATAGAAATATGTCTCTTCTATAGAAAAGAAGAAACAAGGCAGTTTGTTTACAGATATGTGTCTAGGTGCACTTTCACAGTATCATAGTCTACACAATTGTCTTGAATTTTCCACCTATAGTTTGACAGACCACTGGAGAAAGGAATACTTGCTGTACCCTTAACAGGTCTCCTGATCGGAATCTGGAACATCTATTCCTTTTGCCTATTTGTACCCTATTTCTGATTGATATATTACAGGAAAAATGTTGCAATCAACCCAAACCTACTGTAGTCCAATATGTTGAGATTTTGTAGAAAAAATCAATTTTCCTCGATAGCATAGTGGAAAATTGTGATTTTCATAAGACTTGGTGATGCTACATAACCATTAATCTTTAGCACTGGAGTGGAAAGTTGAGAAAAGTATCTAGATATGACTCACCTAACAGCACCTGTTTTTTTCTTCCTACTGTAGGATGCAAATGGATTCACTCTTTCTTAACTTCTAGCTTGGGAAGCTAAGCATACTCTGCCAAGTTAGAAAAGCCTCATGAGAACTGACATTTTCTTTCAGGCATTGAGTGAGAAGTATTGGAGATGGGATACAAATCATCCGTGCAGTGTAAATAATCACTGCTAATACGTTGTGAATCTCAATGCGTTATGCTTCTTCAGCCGACCCGTTCTTATGTTCATAGTAAGCACTTTCCTAAAGGAGCAAAATTTGCTTTCTCGACCATGAAGGGACTTGAACCCTTAATCTTCTGATCCGAAGTCAGACGCCTTATCCATTAGGCCACACGGTCAAGGTTAGCTGCTTCGTTCTGATCCGAAGTCAGATGCCCTTTCCAAAATGCCACAGGAACTTTGTTGGCCCTATCTGATGTCATAAGAAATGTATGATTTCATCCAACACCAATCTTTTCACATCAGTTCCATAAATTTTGAAGAAAATACTGATTCCTTTTCGAAAGTCTGGAATTCTCTCTGCAATTTATCCTGCCTGTTTAAATAGAAAGGTATTCTAGCCTACAGAAGCCTTGTAAATTTACAGCTGTCGGAAAGATTTCTTTCCATTATTCATTTTTTTATCCTGCAACAGTGCACTTCCTCGTTAAAACCCCCTTTGCCTCAATCAAATAGAAGAGGTAGGATTTTAAATGTTACTACTGGGAAAAAAGTTCAGAAACAAAGGAGCACTCTGGGGTGTCCTTTTAATATACGGTCCCTTTTTACTGCTGCCCCAGTCTCTTATTTCCAGTCATAACCTCTCTCCAAATTTTTCACAGGAGAATGTTGTCTTCAAATTCAAATTGTTTTAGTAGTTTCCACATTCTTTTTTGTCTCCATGGATGGAGATTTGTAATGACAAGCAGAGATCTGAATGCCAGGTAAGACATTTCAATGTATTTCATAGAACAAGGGCAGGGATGCTAGTGTGGTTCTGCCTGATCTGTCCTATTATAGAAATATGTCTCTTCTATAGAAAAGAAGAAACAAGGCAGTTTGTTTACAGATATGTGTCTAGGTGCACTTTCACAGTATCATAGTCTACACAATTGTCTTGAATTTTCCACCTATAGTTTGACAGACCACTGGAGAAAGGAATACTTGCTGTACCCTTAACAGGTCTCCTGATCGGAATCTGGAACATCTATTCCTTTTGCCTATTTGTACCCTATTTCTGATTGATATATTACAGGAAAAATGTTGCAATCAACCCAAACCTACTGTAGTCCAATATGTTGAGATTTTGTAGAAAAAATCAATTTTCCTCGATAGCATAGTGGAAAATTGTGATTTTCATAAGACCTGGTGATGCTACATAACCATTAATCTTTAGCACTGGAGTGGAAAGTTGAGAAAAGTATCTAGATATGACTCACCTAACAGCACCTGTTTTTTTCTTCCTACTGTAGGATGCAAATGGATTCACTCTTTCTTAACTTCTAGCTTGGGAAGCTAAGCATACTCTGCCAAGTTAGAAAAGCCTCATGAGAACTGACATTTTCTTTCAGGCATTGAGTGAGAAGTATTGGAGATGGGATACAAATCATCCGTGCAGTGTAAATAATCACTGCTAATACGTTGTGAAACTCAATGCGTTATGCTTCTTCAGCCGACCCGTTCTTATGTTCATAGTAAGCACTTTCCTAAAGGAGCAAAATTTGCTTTCTCGACCATGAAGGGACTTGAACCCTTAATCTTCTGATCCGAAGTCAGACGCCTTATCCATTAGGCCACACGGTCAAGGTTAGCTGCTTTGTTCTGATCCGAAGTCAGATGCCCTTTCCAAAATGCCACAGGAACTTTGTTGGCCCTATCTGATGTCATAAGAAATGTATGATTTCATCCAACACCAATCTTTTCACATCAGTTCCATAAATTTTGAAGAAAATACTGATTCCTTTTCGAAAGTCTGGAATTCTCTCTGCAATTTATCCTGCCTGTTTAAATAGAAAGGTATTCTAGCCTACAAAAGCCTTGTAAATTTACAGCTGTCGGAAAGATTTCTTTCCATTATTCATTTTTTTATCCTGCAACAGTGCACTTCCTCGTTAAAACCCCCTTTGCCTCAATCAAATAGAAGAGGTAGGATTTTAAATGTTACTACTGGGAAAAAAGTTCAGAAACAAAGGAGCACTCTGGGGTGTCCTTTTAATATACGGTCCCTTTTTACTGCTGCCCCAGTCTCTTATTTCCAGTCATAACCTCTCTCCAAATTTTTCACAGGAAAATGTTGTCTTCAAATTCAAATTGTTTTAGTAGTTTCCACATTCTTTTTTGTCTCCATGGATGGAGATTTGTAATGACAAGCAGAGATCTGAATGCCAGGTAAGACATTTCAATGTGTTTCATAGAACAAGGGCAGGGATGCTAGTGTGGTTCTGCCTGATCTGTCCTATTATAGAAATATGTCTCTTCTATAGAAAAGAAGAAACAAGGCAGTTTGTTTACAGATATGTGTCTAGGTGCACTTTCACAGTATCATAGTCTACACAATTGTCTTGAATTTTCCACCTATAGTTTGACAGACCACTGGAGAAAGGAATACTTGCTGTACCCTTAACAGGTCTCCTGATCGGAATCTGGAACATCTATTCCTTTTGCCTATTTGTACCCTATTTCTGATTGATATATTACAGGAAAAATGTTGCAATCAACCCAAACCTACTGTAGTCCAATATGTTGCGATTTTGTAGAAAAAATCAATTTTCCTCGATAGCATAGTGGAAAATTGTGATTTTCATAAGACCTGGTGATGCTACATAACCATTAATCTTTAGCACTGGAGTGGAAAGTTGAGAAAAGTATCTAGATATGACTCACCTAACAGCACCTGTTTTTTCTTCCTACTGTAGGATGCAAATGGATTCACTCTTTCTTAACTTCTAGCTTGGGAAGCTAAGCATACTCTGCCAAGTTAGAAAAGCCTCATGAGAACTGACATTTTCTTTCAGGCATTGAGTGAGAAGTATTGGAGATGGGATACAAATCATCCGTGCAGTGTAAATAATCACTGCTAATACGTTGTGAATCTCAATGCGTTATGCTTCTTCAGCCGACCCGTTCTTATGTTCATAGTAAGCACTTTCCTAAAGGAGCAAAATTTGCTTTCTCGACCATGAAGGGACTTGAACCCTTAATCTTCTGATCCGAAGTCAGACGCCTTATCCATTAGGCCACACGGCCAGGGTTAGCTGTTTCACTCTGATCCGAAGTCAGATGCCCTTTCCAAAATGCCACAGGAACTTTGTTGGCCCTATCTGATGTCATAAGAAATGTATGATTTCATCCAACACCAATCTTTTCACATCAGTTCCATAAATTTTGAAGAAAATACTGATTCCTTTTCGAAAGTCTGGAATTCTCTCTGCAATTTATCCTGCCTGTTTAAATAGAAAGGTATTCTAGCCTACAGAAGCCTTGTAAATTTACAGCTGTCGGAAAGATTTCTTTCCATTATTCATTTTTTTATCCTGCAACAGTGCACTTCCTCGTTAAAACCCCCTTTGCCTCAATCAAATAGAAGAGGTAGGATTTTAAATGTTACTACTGGGAAAAAAGTTCAGAAACAAAGGAGCACTCTGGGGTGTCCTTTTAATATACAGTCCCTTTTTACTGCTGCCCCAGTCTCTTATTTCCAGTCATAACCTCTCTCCAAATTTTTCACAGGAGAATGTTGTCTTCAAATTCAAATTGTTTTAGTAGTTTCCACATTCTTTTTTGTCTCCATGGATGGAGATTTGTAATGACAAGCAGAGATCTGAATGCCAGGTAAGACATTTCAATGTGTTTCATAGAACAAGGGCAGGGATGCTAGTGTGGTTCTGCCTGATCTGTCCTATTATAGAAATATGTCTCTTCTATAGAAAAGAAGAAACAAGGCAGTTTGTTTACAGATATGTGTCTAGGTGCACTTTCACAGTATCATAGTCTACACAATTGTCTTGAATTTTCCACCTATAGTTTGACAGACCACTGGAGAAAGGAATACTTGCTGTACCCTTCACAGGTCTCCTGATCGGAATCTGGAACATCTATTCCTTTTGACTATTTGTACCCTATTTCTGATTGATATATTACAGGAAAAATGTTGCAATCAACCCAAACCTACTGTAGTCCAATATGTTGCGATTTTGTAGAAAAAATCAATTTTCCTCGATAGCATAGTGGGAAATTGTGATTTTCATAAGACCTGGTGATGCTACATAACCATTAATCTTTAGCACTGGAGTGGAAAGTTGAGAAAAGTATCTAGATATGACTCACCTAACAGCACCTGTTTTTTCTTCCTACTGTAGGATGCAAATGGATTCACTCTTTCTTAACTTCTAGCTTGGGAAGCTAAGCATACTCTGCCAAGTTAGAAAAGCCTCATGAGAACTGACATTTTCTTTCAGGCACTGAGTGAGAAGTATTGGAGATGAGATAGAAATCATCCGTGCATTTTAAATAATCACTGCTAATACGTTGTGAATCTCAATGCGTAATGCTTCTTCAGCAGACCCGTTCTGATGTTCATAGTAAGCACTTTCCTAAAGGAGCAAAATTTGCTTTTTCGACCATGAAGGGACTTCAACCCTTAATCTTCTGATCCGAAGTCAGACGCCTTATCCATTAGGCCACACGGCCAGGGTTAGCTGTTTCACTCTGATCCGAAGTCAGATGCCCTTTCCAAAATGCCACAGGAACTTTGTTGGCCCTATCTGATGTCATAAGGAATGTATGATTTCATCCAACACCAATCTTTTCACATCAGTTCCATAAATTTTGAAGAAAATACTAATTCCTTTTCGAAAGTCTGGAATTCTCTCTGCAATTTATCCTGCCTGTTTAAATAGAAAGGTATTCTAGCCTACAGAAGCCTTGTAAATTTACAGCTGTCGGAAAGATTTCTTTCCATTATTCATTTTTTTATCCTGCTACAGTGCACTTCCTCGTTAAAACCCCCTTTGCCTCAATCAAATAGAAGAGGTAGGATTTTAAATGTTACTACTGGGAAAAAAGTTCAGAAACAAAGGAGCACTCTGGGGTGTCCTTTTAATATACGGTCCCTTTTTACTGCTGCCCCAGTCTCTTATTTCCAGTCATAACCTCTCTCCAAATTTTTCACAGGAGAATGTTGTCTTCAAATTCAAATTGTTTTAGTAGTTTCCACATTCTTTTTTGTCTCCATGGATGGAGATTTGTAATGACAAGCAGAGATCTGAATGCCAGGTAAGACATTTCAATGTGTTTCATAGAACAAGGGCAGGGATGCTATTGTGGTTCTGCCTGATCTGTCCTATTATAGAAATATGTCTCTTCTATAGAAAAGAAGAAACAAGGCAGTTTGTTTACAGATATGTGTCTAGGTGCACTTTCACAGTATCATAGTCTACACAATTGTCTTGAATTTTCCACCTATAGTTTGACAGACCACTGGAGAAAGGAATACTTGCTGTACCCTTAACAGGTCTCCTGATCGGAATCTGGAACATCTATTCCTTTTGCCTATTTGTACCCTATTTCTGATTGATATATTACAGGAAAAATGTTGCAATCAACCCAAACCTACTGTAGTCCAATATGTTGAGATTTTGTAGAAAAAATCAATTTTCCTCGATAGCATAGTGGAAAATTGTGATTTTCATAAGACCTGGTGATGCTACATAACCATTAATCTTTAGCACTGGAGTGGAAAGTTGAGAAAAGTATCTAGATATGACTCACCTAACAGCACCTGTTTTTTTCTTCCTACTGTAGGATGCAAATGGATTCACTGTTTCTTAACTTCTAGCTTGGGAAGCTAAGCATACTCTGCCAAGTTAGAAAAGTCTCATGAGAACTGACATTTTCTTGCAGGTATTGAGTGAGAAGTATTGGAGATGGGATACAAATCATCCGTGCAGTGTAAATAATCACTGCTAATACGTTGTGAATCTCAATGCGTTATGCTTCTTCAGCCGACCCGTTCTTATGTTCATAGTAAGCACTTTCCTAAAGGAGCAAAATTTGCTTTCTCGACCATGAAGGGACTTGAACCCTTAATCTTCTGATCCGAAATCAGACACCTTATCCATTAGGCCACACGGTCAGGGTTAGCTTCTTCCTTCTGATCCGAAGTCAGATGCCCTTTCCAAAAGGCCACACAAACTTTGTTGGCCCTATCTGATCTCATAAGAAATGTATGATTTCATCCAACACCAATCTTTTCACATCAGTTCCATAAATTTTGAAGAAAATACTGATTCCTTTTTGAAAGTCTGGAATTCTCTCTGCAATTTATCCTGCCTGTTTAAATAGAAAGGTATTCTAGCCTACAGAAGCCTTGTAAATTTACAGCTGTCGGAAGGATTTCTTTCCATTATTCATTTTTTTATCCTGCAACAGTGCACTTCCTCGTTAAAACCCCCTTTGCCTCAATCAAATAGAAGAGGTAGGATTTTAAATGTTACTACTGGGAAAAAAGTTCGGAAACAAAGGAGCACTCTGGGGTGTCCTTTTAATATACAGTCCCTTTTTACTGCTGCCCCAGTCTCTTATTTCCAGTCATAACCTGTTTCCAAATTTTTCACAGGAAAATGTTGTCTTCAAATTCAAATTGTTTTAGTAGTTTCCACATTCTTTTTTGTCTCCATGGATGGAGATTTGCAATGACAAGCGGAGATGGGAATGCACCCAAGCCGATAAACAAAAAACCCACCCCGACCCTTTAAAATTAATACCTTAGCTTCCCCCACCCTCCTGACCTCCCAAAAAACATTTTACAGGTACCTTGGTGGTTCAGTGGGGCTCTCTGGAGCGATCTCCCACTCCTGGGCCATCGGCTGCCACTAATCAAAATGGCACCGATGTCCCTTTGCCCTTACCATGTGACAGGGTATCAGTGTCATTGGCCAGACCCTGTCACATGGTAGGAGCACTGGATGGCCCGCGCCAGCTTGTGCTCCTTCCATGTGAGAGGGCCTGACCAATGGTACTGGTAGGCCCTGTGACATAGTAAGGGCAAAGGCTATCGGCGTCATTTTGAGTACTGGCAGCCGATGGCCTGCGTGCAGGAGATCGCTCCCGGACCCCAGCTGGACCACCAGGGGCTTTTGGCAAGTCTTGGGGGACCCTCCTGACCCCCACAAGATGAACCAAAGATTCCCTCATAGGGTGGGCCCCGGATAGCCCTGCTCGAATGACCTGAGTGCCAAACGAGTGAAAAACTGGAGGTTGGAGTTTCAAACAATAATGACGGGCACAAGTGTGCAATGACTTCCAGGTAGCAGCCCTGCAGATCTATTGTGGAGATACCACTTGAGTTTCCGCCCAAGAGGTTGCTTGAGTCTGAAGGGAGTGAGCCTTAATAGCCTCTGGAGGTTGCTTCCCGGCCCCAATATATGCTGCTGAGATGGCTGCTTTCAGCCAGCGATCAATAGTAGTTTTGGAAGACACATTCCTTTTCCTGGGACTGCTGCAGAGGACAAAGAGATGGTCCGATAGTCGGAAGTGATTGACAACCTCCAAGTAGCAAAGAAGAACTCGCTTAACATCAAGCCGTCAAAATTCCTTGGAATCCTCGTCAGGAAAGGATGGAAGCTCCACTGATTGGTTCAAATGAAAGGCTGAGACCATCTTCGGCAGAAAAGAGGGCACTGTACTCAAGGATACTCCCGAGTCCGAGAAGCAGAGGAAGGGTTCTCTGCACGACAGCGCTTGGATCTCCGAGATCCTGCGGGCAGAACAGATAGACACCAAGAAGACTGTCTTGAGAGTTAAATCTTTGAGTGTAGTTCGGCACAACGGCTCGAAGGGCGAGCCGTCCAAGATCTGAAGAACAAAATTTAGGCTCCAAGAGGGACATAAGTGGAGACTATGTCCGGATGCATGGAAAGAGGAGCCCCGTCCAGGTGACGGATGAGAGATCCAAGGGCGGCAACCCGAATCCTCAGGGAATTGTAAGCCAAACCCTTCTCAAGGCCTTGCTGTAGAAAGGAGAGAATCTGGACTGCAGAAGCATGACATGGCGATATCTGGATGGAATCTCACCAAACCTCAAAAACTTTCCAGACCCGGACATAGGAAATGGAAGTGGACGTCTTCCTGGCCCTCAGGAGCGTCGAGATAACCTGCTCCAGGTAGTCCGATCTCCACAATCTGCACCTCTCAAAAGCCAGGCTGCAAGACAGATGCAATGTGCCTGGTCGAAAATTAGAGGACCCTAAGGCAGCAGATTTGGCAGATGAAGAGGACCGTCCACCGCGAGGTTGATGAGGTCCGCGATCCATGGTCTTCAGGGCCACTCTGGTGCTACCAGGATTACTAGCCCCTGGTGAATTTCTATCCGTCGAAGCACTTTGCCCACCAGGGGCCATGGTGGAAACACATAGAGAAGATGTGTCGGCCATGGGAGGGCTAGGGCATCCACGCCTTCTGTGCGATGTTCCCTTCTGCGACAGAAGAAGCGTGGAGCCTTCGCATTACGCTGAGTAGCCATCAGGTTCAGATGGGGGGACCCCCACCATCTGATGAGCAGTGCCATCGCTTCGGCAGAGAGTATCCTGGGGTGAACTTCATCAGGCCCCATGGCTTTGTCCATCAGTTTCCCCAGCTCTTCCCATACATTCTCTACTGTAAATGGAGTTATATCTACTCCACTCCCCTCCACTTTCTTGGAGGGGTATGGAGGTAAGCTGGGCCCTACCAGGTAGGTTAACCAGTGTGAAAAGGAAAAAGGTTTGGGTTGTAAATACATCAGACACCTGTAGTCAGCCAGGCAAACCATCATTTCTTTAGGGTAGGAAAAATAGGTTTTAATTTCCTTGATATCTGAAGGACATTTAAGAGATTTGGGGAAATTTAAGAGCTTTTATCAAACGTGCAGCAGCAACCAGGTTCAGATGAATGCAACTCCTGCCAACACATGTCTATGACACATCCTCTGTTGAAAGATGTGCTGTAGTGGAAAGGTTTCCTTAATGTGTGTTCCTTGTCTCTCTGTGCAGTGCTTTTAGTAATGGGAAAGCATTCTAGATTATTCCCTCTATAGATATTTATACTTGTGTTTGTGGCTAGGCTGCACTCAATTCTTTGGCCCTTTGAGTAGCTAAAACAAATTTTTCCAAACATGTAGCCATTCACCCCATTTTAGCTTTTTTTTTTTTTTCATTTTATTATTTAATGTTTTTATTAAGTACAAATAGAGGTACAAAAGGTGAAAGCATTATGACATGGAAACATTCGATGGATGTACCCCAGTGGAAGGATATGCCATAGCAGTTGTTGTGTAATTATTTTAACACTTTCAATCCCCCAAAACTCTCACTCCCCCCACCCCCCCAGCATGGCCTTTCCCACTCTCTCCCCCCAACCCCCATCCCCTGCACCCCAGGCTTGGGTGAACACTGCACTGAACTAGGAAGAAAACGATACAGCATTCCTTATACAGTCACTCAGAGTATCTGTCGTCAGCTAAAGTTCTTTAAGAGTAAATTCCTGGATTTCACTGAAAGCAACTGAATGTAGGGATTCCAAGTCTGCCGGAAACGCTGCTGATGTTTAGGTGCAGTCCGCGATGCCATTTCGTCCATGAGCATCATTTTATGGAAATGGTTGCACCACGCCCAATACAAAGGTGGGTCCGAGCTCCTCCATTGCAACAGAATTATTTCCTTCCCCACATAACATGCCTTTCTGACCAGGAGGCGAGCCCCTGAAGTCCGAAGCAATCTACTGGGAAGCTCAGAAAAGTGGCGAGCATTAATTAAAATATAATCCAGCTGGGTCTGGGAGTCATGTGCCCTCGAGATGTGCGTATATTCCCGTTCCATAGGATGCAACGTGTGCCAGGCATCTGAGAGATGCAGCATGTGCTCCCAAAAAAGAATCCCATTGTCCAGGGGGGGATGAGTAGAACTTGACGCTTGTTTATCCAACTGCAGGTCTCTCAAGGTATTTATGTCATCCCCTAAAATGATAGTGTGATCCAAGTATGGGAGAAGTAGTGTACAGATGGCCCTAAAAAAATACGGGATCAGGACTATTCGGGGCATATACATTGCAATACACGGTTGTAACGCCATGATGTTCCGTGACCAGAATAAGATACCTCCCCTTAGGGTCTTTTATTTCATGGGTCACCTGTATGGGCAGTCCCTTATTGAGAAGGATTGCAACCCCCAGCCAAATGAGTGGTAGCAGAAGTAAAGTAGACTTTACCAAACCATTGCTGACATAATTTCAAATGCTCTTGATCATTCAGATGCATTTCTTGCAGCATCGCTATATCTGTAGATTGCTTTTTAAGTGAGGTGAGAATTTTTGTTCAATTAATGGGGGAATTAATACCACTTACATTCCACGTAAACACTCAATATCCACTCTTAACCATTTATCAGAAGGTAAACGTAGACTGAAAATGTTCCATTTAAGTGGAATGTATGGAGGCTGTCCCAGCTAAGTTCTCCACACATATAGCAGAAGGCAGATCATGATCCACTTATCTGTATGAATGCTCTGAATGATCGAGATTTACATTAGTTCCCCAAGCCATATCACATTGATCCCCCCTCTCCCTCCCCCCGCATTACGATCTACTTCCGCCGTAACAACTTTAAATGAAGAGTAACTACTCGTACACCTGGACAAGACCTCCATTACTCAAATATTGACTTTTATTTATGAAAATTGTAACCGAAATTTATTGGCACTTGTTAAAATGTACGATAAGCCACACAGACCTACATTAATTTATGTGCCACTTTTGTGAACCGTTGCAATGGTATATAACTTAGCGACGGTATAGAAAATATTTTAAATAAATAAATGAACGTAGATGTCTGCTAATAGGAGGTCTGAGATGTGGACACTCCCCCAACTCACCTCTCCTCCCAACCTCCTCTCCCCAAATGCAATGCTACATTATGAAACTCGAAAACCACAACCCGGTTTAGCAACAAGAAAAGAACAACAAACATGGGGAATCTGGAATTAGGCTGTTAGGATAGAAATTGAACCAAGATTCCTAGTGGCCGTAATTGCTGAAGACAAACCACATCTGGGATGTAACACAGTCTGCTGTGGAACAGTAACAAAATGCAGTGAGGCGGCCTCAGCCGCCCCTCATTAACTCCAAGAAGAAAGGAGTAGCTGGATTTAAACAACATGACCTTGGGCTGGCACCAAACCGTCAGACCCAACATCAGTCCTCAGAGGGGTGCGACAGGCGGCGGTGACGATCTCGCCTTCGTGCCCTTAGCCTCCTGGGCACTGAGAAATTGTTGACCTCCATCTCCTGGTCTCCAACCAGCGAGCGCCTTGCTCTGTCGCCACTCTAATACGTGCCGGATAGACAAGATGTGATCTGCTGCCTAGAGCAAACAATTTTGCACAGTAAGGGGCCATTTTCCTGTGCTGCTGGGAGAGTTGTGCTGAAAAGTCTTGGAACACCAAGATCCACTGGTTTTCGTACAGAAGCTCTTTCTCCAACCTCAGTGCCCGCATAATCTCGTCTTTGTGGGCATAGTTAAGTAGTTTAGCTATGACCACTCGTGGTCTGGGTAAATTATCCTTTCTAGGCCCCAATCTGTGTGCTCTTTCAATGCGGAGCAGTCCAGACTGCAGCGTGAGGGCCAGCGCACGGGTGAGCCAGGTTTCCAATGTCTGGGCAAGATCTCTCTCTAGCAAGGACTCAGGCAGACCCACCAGCCAGATGTTGGAGCGCCTGGACCTGTTTTCCAGGTCTTCAAGCCTCTCTTTTTGCTTCACCAGCTTGGCTTTCAATTGTTGCAAGTCTGCCTCCAAGTCCCGACTGCCATCTTGGAGGTTGGAAACCCTCTGTTCAAGATCTATGAAGCGCTGTTCAAACCCCTTGATGGCTGCAGTCAGCTCTGAGAGCTTAGTGGAGATGATAGTGAGTTCCAGCTTCAGGATAGCTTGAATCGCTGCTTTAATATCAGCCAGTGTTCCAGTTGGTGTTGAATCTGGTGGCCCTGACTCTTCTCCCGGCATCGGGTCTGCTGGTTTAGGCCCGGTCTTTATCTTTTTTTGTGAGTTGGGTCGCCATGAACCAACCCAAAATGCTCCGTCAGTCAGCGGCAGTCTCCACGCGGAAAGAAGACAAATTTTGGCCATGTAGATAGTAGGGATGTGAATAGTTTTTGAACGATTAAAATTATCGTCAGATAATTTTAAAATCGTCCAAAATCGTTAGAGTGCATGATACAATACAAATGCCCCCGATTTATCGTCAGGGGCATTTGTATTGTCATACGGGGGTCGCCCGTATGACATAAGTGAGGGCAAAGGTAGCGCCGGCGCCATTTTGAAGATTGGCAATACGGCCCGCGTGCAGGAGGTCGCTCCCGGACCCCCGCTGGACTTTTGGCAAGTCTTGTGGGGGTCAGGAGGACCCCCAAGCTGGCCAAAAGTCCCTGGGGGTCCAGCGGGGCTCCAGGGGCAATCACCTGGATGCGTGACGTCGGGAACCGGGAACCAAAATGGCGCCGACGCTACTTTTGCCCTGTCACATGATAAGGGCAAAGGGCCACCGGCGCCATTTCTCTCAACGCAGTCGTGGCCAGAGAGAGGGAGATCGCGTCGGGACCCCCCCCACTGGACCCCAGGTAATTTAAAACATTTTGGGGGGGTTCGGGAGGGTGGGGGATTTTTTTAAAGATTCGGGGTGGGTTTTAGGGTTTTTTGGTGTGCCGGTTTTCCCGCCCTCCCCCGATTTTTAACGATTTTTAAAAAAAAAAACAACACAACGATAAGATTTCCCTCCCCCCCCCAGCCAAAATCAATCGTTAAGATGATTGATCACACGATTCACACCCCTAGTAGATAGCAGATTGGGGCGGATATGCAATGTCATCTCTGCAGCCTGCACGTTAAATCAATGCAAAAAGTTCAAAGGTGACGCCGGCCCCCCAAAAAAGGCACTGATGTGTACACAGACCCCTCAAATAGCCTCCCAGTTGGCCATACTTTCAAATCATCTGGCTGTTATATGATTTATTCAGGAGGGTAGCTGACATGGACGGCCACCATCTTGACCATGTGGTGCTGCACTCCGCTCTGCACCCACTGCGGCCCCGGGCACAAGAGCCTCCCCAAGTAATTTCTTTTAAGGGCACAGACCTTGCCAAGCCCTCCGGGACAAAAACGCCACACAAATGCCAGCCAGTTCCTGGAAATTAGTTGGGGTAATTCCCTATAATGGCCGCCATCTTGGCCCAGAGATCTCTGCTCCGTTTCGCGCTGACCACGAGCTCCTGCTACCCGCAGCACATCAAAACAATAATAATAAAAAAAAACAAAAACACATCGTTGGGGGCACGGGCCTGTTAGCAGTCCCCCCCCTGGCGAAATTAGCAAGAAATCGCCGCCGCAGCATGTAGTTAGTAAGGGAAGTTCGGCGGGGGGCCGAGGAACTTAGACTCCAGATGTCCTTTCCAGTGATGTCATCGCCGGAAGTCCCCCCATTTTAGCATTTAAGACATCACATGACCCCAGAGGAAAACCACAACCAAAATGCTGGTCTGCATACTCTCTCCAGAAACCACTAGAGATGTGAATCGAAACCTGAATTGGTTCAGATTCCGATTCACATCATTAATTTTTTTTCTTGCGGTCCTATCGGGTTTTTTTTTTTTATTGGCTGCACCCGAGCTGATAAACAAAAAACCCACCCCGACCCTTTAAAACATATCCCTTAGCTTCCCCCACCCTCACGATCCCCCCCAAAACTTTTTAAAATGACCTGGTGGTCCAGTGGAAGTCCCGGGAGTGATCTCCCGCTCTCAGGCCATTGACTGCCATTAAAATGGCAGTATGGGAGGCCCTGTTGCTAGGCCTCCCATACGCCACCATCAAACCACTACAAACGCTACAGAACGCCATGGCAAGAATCCTAACCAACACACGCAAAAGAGAACATATTACACCCATCCTTGTAGACCTGCATTGGCTGCCCATCCATTTCCGCTCTCAATATAAAACCCTAACCATACTTCACAACACTCTCTACAAAAGCAACTCCGCCTGGCTCAAGAAGATGCCCCACTTTCACATTTCCCGTCGCCCCACAAGATCCTCCCAAACAGGCACCCTACACACACCCCCCCTAAAGACAGCACATCTCTCCACCACCAGGGAAAGAGCCTTCACCATCGCAGGCCCGGCCCTCTGGAACTCCCTCCCCACACACCTCCATCTTGAACCCTCCCTGACCAATTTCAAAAAAGGCATCAAGACCTGGCTCTTCAGACAGGCCTACCCTGAAACCAACCCCCCATAGACAATCCCCTCCTCTGAAGCCAACTCCTCCCTCCCACCACAAATCCTGCACACCCCATTGGATCTCTCATTATCATGCCACCTGAAATTGCCTTGATGAAAGTTAATTGTATTCACACACTGCTGTAAATAAGTTACAATTTATAGAATGTATAATGTAAATAAGTTATAATGTATAACCCTTTCTAAATTATCACACCTCTGCAGTCCTTCTGCGGTAAATACCTCCCCCTGTAATCTCCTCCACTATAATTATGGTTACGCTCCTCTACTTTCTCAGCTGCTATCCCTTCCTCCTCTATCTATACCCCTCACTCCCGCCCCCTTTTTCTCGCCTGCTCCTTCCCCCTCGCCCTGTTTTTTGTAATTTTCCTCCTTTCTCAAGTTTATTGTAAACCGGCGTGATGTGCCCGCACGAACACCGGTATATTAAAAGCTGTTAAATAAATAAAATAAATAAATAAATAATAAAAATGGCACCGATGGCCCTTTGCCCTTACCATATGACAGGGTATCCGTGCCATTGGCCGGCCCCTGTCACATGGTAGGAGTAATGGACGGCTGGCGCCATCTTTAAAAATGGTACAGGCTATCCAGTGCTCCTACCATGTGACAGGGGCCGGCCAATGGCATGGATACCCTGTCACATTGTAAGGGCAAAGGGCCATTGGCGCCATTTTGATTAGTGGCAGCCAATGGCCCAAGAGTGGGAGATCTCTCCTGGGACCCCCACTGGACCACCAGGTAATTTTAAAAAGTTTTGGGGGGGGGTCGGGAGGGTGGGGGAAGCTAAGGGATCTGTTTTAAAGGGTCGGGGTGGGTTTAGGGGTTGCTGTTTTTCCCGCCCTCCCCCAAAACGCTAAGAGATCCCCACAAACAATTTCATGGGGATCTCTTATCGGTTTCGGGGAGCCCCCGATTTCTGATGTCATCGAAAATCATTCAATCATCGGAAAAATGATTCACATCCCTAGAAATCACTCCTCTTTCATTCTTACCACTATCCAGCTGATCCCATTTCATCCTCTATCTAGTTGATCCACCCCTCCAGAGGGCGTTCTCGCTTAACCTTTTCCTCTCCAGCATACCTGATCTCTCTCTGTCTCTAACCCTTTGACTTATACCATCTAACATCCCACAGCTCCTCTCACTTCCCCAGCTCACCTCCTCTCCATCACTCCCATCAAGCCTTTTTGTCTGCCACAGATGATTCTTTCAGCCCCAAACAATCCCGTTACTAGGGATGTGACTCGTTTTTTGACGATTTAAAACAATCATCAGATATATTTTAAATCGTCAAAAATCGTTAGAGCCGGAATACAATAGCAATTCCCCCGATTTATCGTCAAAAAATCGTAAATCGGGGGAGGGCGGGAAAACCGGCACACCAAAACAACCCTAAAACCCACCCTGACCCTTTAAAACAAATCCCCCACCCTCCCAAACCCCCCCCAAAATGTTTTAAATTACCTGGGGTCCAGTGGGGGGGGGGGGGGGGGGGTGTCCCGGCGCGATCTCCCACTCTTGGGCCATGGCTGCGTTAATAGAAATGGCACCGGTGGCCCTTTGCCCTTACCATATGACAGGGCAAAGGTAGCGCCGGCGCCATTTTGGTTCCTGTCACCCGACGTCACGAGTGCAGGAGATCGCTCCCGGACCCCCGCTGGACCCCCAGGGACTTTTGGCCAGCTTGTGGGGGGGGTCTCCTGACCCCCACAAGACTTGCCAAAAGTCCAGCGGGGGTCCGGGAGCGACCTCCTGCAGTCGGGCCGTATTGCCAATATTCAAAATGGCGCTGGCGCTACCTTTGCTCTCACTATGTCATATGACCCCCGCGCCAAAAGTCCCTGGGGGTCCCCCGATTTACGATTTTTTAACAAAAAAAACCATGACGATCAGATTTCCCTCCCCCCCCCAGCCAAAATCGATCGTTAAGATGATCGATCACACGATTCACATCCCTACCTGTTACCTCCTTCATATCACACCTCCCCCATTCCCTCCAGCTCATCCTCCATCCTCTATATTTCACCTCCTCCCTTCCACCTCATGTCCCTCCAGTTGGACCCTACTCAATCCCCTAGCTCTTTTCACATCTCCAGTCTTTATTTCATGCCCCTTCGCTCTGCAGTGACTGATTAAAGTATAAAGAACACGATTGCTCTGCTTTGCTAAGTAATATTAAAGGACATTAAATTTGAATTTGAAGTAATTGTGGAGACCCATGCTAATATGATACCTAAACTCTGAATATGAACCTGATTAAATGTGATTTGTTTTAATCAATAAACTGTCATAGTTTTGCCTGCTCTGCAACTTCACCATAACTGATGCCTCCTTACCAGGAAGAATCCTCAATGAGCCTTTCCTATAGCCTTGCCAAGCATCTCCTCACTGGTTACACCATGCTCAAGCCTCAGCTCTGTTTTGATCAGCCTTACCATTACCTCAATGCCTCTTCATGGAATCACCCTGGGTTCTTTGACCTGACCACTGTTGTCTTGGCTTGTGGCCTCTGGGCCTATTCTTATCTTCCAACTTGCCTTGCAGCCTACTCAAGATTTTCCTGCCTGCCTAGCCAAGCCTCATCTTGCCTGTCCAGCCTTTGAGTCCTGTACTGCAGGGGTGTATTCTGATTCTAGCCCAGCACCCCATGATACAAACTTAATTTCACATTACAGAGTACCATTTTTACAGATCTATACTGTATTGCCAGGAACACAATTTAACATCAAGTATTACTTTCCACACTCATAGCCAAAGAAGCCATGAAGAAAAACCAAGAGCTATAACTCAGCTGCTAAATTGTGAACCCCATTAATAGAAGCAAACAACTACATTGACTCCAGACACCCAAAATATCAAACTGTTCAATTATTCCTGCAATGATACTATAACCCAGATCCTAGTATCCAACTGCACAGCCACAAAGATTTGACCATTGGATTCATGCTAAAGACATTTGCTCTACCTACTGCCATTACAGACAAGGCCTCTTATGACTATATTGTGAACTCTGTTTTGAACCTGCAAGACATGATGCATGCCTGACCCCATTAAATGATTCTTCAATTCTAATGGAAGGGGTCCATCGGGGCCCCAAAACATACATGTGCTTGCCTACTATGCCTGATAAAGACTGTTTCTTCATCCTGACTCACAGCAATTCCTGTTCCTGAGAGAAATGTTCACCTAATCTTATCAGCTGCTGAACTTAGCTGATTACTGAAGGCCTCTCACTCTTAATCCAGCTGAATGATATTTCCAGTAATCCAAGTGAAACATCAAGACTTCAGTACCTGCAATTGAAGTTTAATCTCACAAAAGCTTCATCCTTCTTCCGGATTGAAATAACTACAACTTATGCCAATTGCTTCTCCAGTCTACATGTGGCATTGTGAACTGCAATTTCCATTTGACAGCCACTGCCCATTACTGCAATTTGTATTTATACAGAAACATACACAGCAAGCCACACCTCAGCAATAGGTTGACTACCTACAGGTAGTGCTAGTTGCCTCTGTATGTTGCTGCGTCCCTGAACTTGTTCCATGTTCCTGTAGGGATGACACTGCTCAGAGTGGTTCCTTATACTCAGATCCTCCATGGCATCCTTAATGGCTGCAGGATTTCTATCAGCTGCCTCATCACTACTCCATCAAGATGCTGCAGGGGGTGATCCACATCTACCTCTTTTTCCAAAGACAAATCATGACGGGGTGTCTCCTGCTCTACTAACCTCTGCAGTTCCAGTGGGTGAAAACACCTTGAATCAGATGCTTAACAGACATCCTGAATTTTTTCTGTTTCTCACGGAGAAGCTTGCAACCCTTCAAGCTTTGAAGGAAATTCCCTATTTTCCTGTACCTATCAGGTCTGTCAGGAATAGATTCTTATGGTCAGCAAGTATAAAAAGCAAAGGATACCCCGAAAGCTCCCATTTTCTATTGTGCTTAGCATATTTTTCCCACTATTACAAATAAACCTACCTGCCTCTTTGGTCTAGATGCCAATATTCCAGCATCTTTCTTATGGTTGATAGAATATTGCAGGAGGTATGGGAGCTATCCGTTACCTGTGTTGTGTAGCACAGTCCACCTGCACCCTGATACTTGGTCCCCAGCAGAGCTATCTGCCCCAGCCTCATCCAGATCCCACCAGTGTGCCGTCAGGGAGAGTAAGCAAGCAAAATGTTTGCATTGGTCCAGATATCACTGGTGAAATGCACACTACTCCCCTCCATCTTAGTCAGTTGCACAGGCATGTGACTATGGCACTAGTTGTTCGCAGTGGGGATGCATGCCTACTAAATATAGTCCTGGAGGGGATTTTGTAATTGGAAGTTAACACATGCAGTACACTCTTAAAGACCATGTTCTCCACTACTTGACATAATGAAATTTAAAATGCCTACTGGGGATTTGGATATCGCAATGGAATTTATTGATACAATACCCCCTCTCACAGTAGCACTGTACTGTGTGAAGAACTATCTGTCACACACACACACAGACATATATATATAGTTGTGTGTTCGCTCAGTGCTGTGAATCCTTTTCCACACACAAAAAGACCAAGAAGATTGGCAGCCTGGTAAGACTTCTTTTCTTCATTCTGTCAATGTTCTAAGTTAATTTCACTGTAGCCCTATTTCAAATACTCAGAGACAAAAATCCCACTAGCACTGCTACAATATCCACACTCCTACCCTGACCCTCCTCCAGTGAAAAGAAAAATAAACAGCACTGTCACTCCCTTTTTTTTTCTGGCACAGTAAGACTACTGAAGCAGAGAAAATAAAAAATAGCCCTTTACCAGGGCCAAATCCAATTTCTTATAGCTTTATTTGTAACTCTAAGAGAGCTTCTTGAAACAGTTCCTTCATTAACAACTGCAAAAGAGGAAATACGGCGCTTCTTGCACATGCCTAGAGTTTACAGTGGGAGAACATCAGTGTCAATTGAATCAGATAGCACCTATAGGCTAGTTATAAAGATGCTACACCATGATTTGTCCGCTGGTCTCCTTGCCAACTTGTCCTGCCTCAGCTCCCAGGAAGCCATGATGTCACAAAGGAAAATTAGTTTCTTACCTGATAATTCTCGTTCCTGTAGTACCAAGGATCAGTCCAGGACACCTGGGTTGTGACTCCGCACCAGTAGATGGAGACAGACTAAAACTTGTGGGCGGAGCCATATATGCCCCTGTGCCAGTCACAGCCCCTCAGTCATACGTAATGTCAAAGTAGAACACAACCAGAGAAGTAAACAAAACTAGCTAGAAACCGCTAATAGAACGGAGAAAACACCCCTTCTGGAAACGGACTCTCCAACCGAGAGAGCTAACAAGCGGAACAGAGCAAATCAAAACACAGAGCGGACTCTCCATTACTTCAGCGCAGCACTGCGGGCGGGATCCTGGACTGATCCTTGGTACTACAGGAACGAAAATTATCAGGTAAGAAACTAATTTTCCTTTCCCTGTACGTACCAGGATCAGTCCAGGACACCTGGGATGTACCAGAGCTAAATTACCGAGGGTGGGAAGCAGAGAGTCCCGCTCGGAGTACCCTCTCCAAACCCCCCGGAATCGGCAGCCCAGACATCCAGCCGGTAATGCCTGATAAAGGTATGCAACGACTTCCAGGCAGCCGCCCTGCAAATCTCCGGAGGCGACACCTGCGAAGCCTCCGCCCAAGACGCCGCTTGCGCACGAGTCGAGTGAGCCCTCAGGCCCACGGGAAGCGGTTTTCCCCGCACCAAGGACGCCGAACCGATGGCCTCCTTGAGCCACCGGGCGATCGTTGTGCGAGACGCTGCGGCCCCTTTCTTAGGACCAGAGAACAGGACGAACAGAAGATCTGTGACCCGAAAAGGATTAGTGATCTCCAGATATCGGAGGAGGGACCTCCATACGTCAAGCGTCCGCAATTCCCTCGCTTCTGGAACAGAGGACTCCCCGCCCGCAAAAGCGGGCAGCTCCACCGATTGATTCACGTGAAAAGACGACACCACTTTCGGTAGAAAGGAAGGAACTGTGCGCAAAGAAACTCCGGAATCGGAAATGTGCAAAAAAAGGGTTCCCTACAGGACAGGGCCTGCAACTCGGAAACCCGCCGTGCCGAGGCGATCGCTACCAAGAACGCCATCTTTAGAGTGAGATCCTTAAGAGTCGCGCGTTTCAAGGGCTCAAAAAGGCGCCGCGCATAGGAAGGAGAGAACCCAGTTGAGGTTCCAAGCTGGACAAGGGAGACGCAAACGAGGGCGAAGGTGCTTGGCACCCCGGAGGAAGCGAGAAATGTCCGGGGGGGACCTTACCCCGCAAACAACCAAGCGCCGCCACTTGGACCCGAAGGGAACTGCATGCCAGACCTTTGGCCAGACCAGCCTGGAGGAACGCCAGAATGTCGGAGACGGAATCCGGAGTGGGGTCCACCCACGCTGCACGCACCATTCCTCAATGACCACCCAGACACGGACATACGCCAGAGACGTCGACTGCTTCCTGGAACGCAGCAGCGTGGCTACCACCACAGCTGAGTAACCTGTCCTCTTCAGCCGACTCCTCTCAAAGCCATGCCACGAGACAGAAATGATCCTCATCCTCTAAACAGACGAGGTCCTGATGGAGCAGGCCCGCCATTCCTTGGAGCCGAAGGGGCGCCGTTACCGCCAGCAGGGCGAGGTCTGTGAACCACGGCCGGCGCGGCCACTCCGGTGCCACCAAGATTACCGTGGCCGGGTGCAATTCTATGCGCCGTAGAATCTTGCCGATCATCGGCCACGGGGGAAACACGTAGAGCAGCACCTCCGTCGTCCAGGGAAGCACCAACGCATCGACGCCTTCCGCCCCCCGTTCGACGTCGACTGTAAAATCGTGGGGCCTTCGCGTTGCGCCACGTGGCCAACAGATCCATGTGGGGCACCCCCCACATTTTGCAAATGAGCAGAAATGCTTCGTCCCCCAACTCCCAAACTCCGGGATCCCAACGATGACGGCTGAGAAAATCCGCCTGCACGTTGTCAACTCCCGCAATGGGAGACGCTGCCATGCTGCGGAGATGTAGCTCCGACCAGGCCAACAAGCGCTGAGCGTCCTCCGCCACCTGGGGGCTCCTTGCCCCGCCCTGGCGGTCGATGTATGCCACGGTGGTCGCATTGTCCGACAACACTCGAACTGCCTTCCCCCGCAGCCACGGCAGGAAGGCTTGCAGGGCCAGACGGACCGCTCTGGTCTCTAGGCGATTGATAGACCACTGGGCTTGCGACACGGACCATAGGCCTTGGACCGAGCTCCCCAGGCCGACCGCTCCCCAACCGGAGAGGCTGGCATCCGTGGTCACCACTGTCCAGTTGGGCACCCGAAGAGAGACCCCAGACGACAGATGCTTGGGATCCAGCTACCAGAGCAGGCTGGACCTCGCGTGTCCCGTGAGCGGAAGCGGTAGATGGAATTCCTCCGAGACCAGCTTCCAGCGGGATAGTAAGGATGACTGTAATGGTCGCAGATGAGCCAATGCCCAGGGAACCAGCGCCAGCGTTGAAGCCATAGATCCTAGGACCCTAAGGTAGTCGCAGACCCGCGGTTGGCGGAGAGAAAATAAGCGTCGTACTTGAGCTTGCAGTGTGCACACCCGTTCGTGCGACAGGAACACCTTGCCCTGCTTCGTGTCGAAAAGAGCTCCCAGATATTCCAAGGTCTGCGTGGGTGTCAGATGACTCTTGGCTGTAGTTGACCACCCATCCTAGGGACTGCAGAAGGTGGCTGTAGTTGACCACCCATCCTAGGGACTGCAGAAGGTGGAGGACCCTGGCTACCGCCATCCGACACTGATTCTCGGACTTCGCCCGAATCACTTCGCCCGAATCAACCAATCGTCCAGGTAAGGATGGACCAGGAGACCTTCTCGGCGCAGCAGCGCCGCCACCACGACCCTCACCTTCGTGAATGTACGTGGGGCCGTCGCGAGCCCGAATGGGAGCGCTCGGAACTGGTAATGCCGCCCTAGGATGCAGAACCTGAGGAAGCGTTGGAACAACGGATGAATGCCTTTTGAAGTGAGGAATGCGAAGGCATCGGTTTACCCCTATGAGATCCAGAATCGGTCTGGACGTGCCGTCTTTCTTCGGGACGATGAAGTAGATGGAGTGACGGTCCTTGCCGTGTTGTCTGACCGGGACTGGGGAAATAGCTCCCAAGCCTTCTAAGCGTCGGATGGTGTCGAGCACCGCCGCCTTCTTCTCGGGAGCTTTGCCAAGCCTTCTAAGCGTCGGATGGTGTCGAGCACCGCCGCCTTCTTCTCGGGAGCTTTCCAAGGCGAGACCAGGAACTTGTCCGCTGGAGTGGGAGCAACATCTAACGCGTAGCCGAGTCTTATCACAGTGAGGACCCACTGGCCCAACGTTACACCGGCCCATCTCTTGTAAAATGACATCAACCGCGCCCCGACGTTGGGAACGGCGTGCTGAGGCTGCAGCGGGAGATGGGCCGACCCCCTTTCATCGCTAAGACTTGGGGCGCGGAAGAGACGAAGTACCCTCGGGTCATCGCTGTCTGACGTTTGGCCCTGTCGCGCCTTCTCCTGCGCGGACAGGTCGTCCCCCTCTGGCGGGGGCTCCTGATCTTCCGAGTCCTCCGAGGAGTCAGACGTCACCCTGTCCTCCCTGGGTGGAGCGGCACGCAGCGAGCGATTTGCCCTAGGGGGGGCTCGATAGGGCCTCCGCCCGCGGGGGTCCGAGGGTGTCTCCCCCGGTGGTCCTGTGGATGCGGGCGCTTCTGCAGAGTCTTGCGGGCCTTAAAAGCCCTGTGCATGGCCAAAATAAATTCTGATGAAAAGAAGTAGCTGATCCCGCCGAGTCCGAAGCAGTATCATGCTCCCTCACCTGCCCCGCAAGTATCATGCCCCCTCACCTGCCCCGCGGGAGGGACTGGGCTGGTGACAGGCCGTTGTGGTGAGAGGGAGGGGGGAATCTCTAGATCCCTCCCCATCGGGACCGGACACCGCGGGAGCCGGGGACAAATGGCGGCGGCGCCCGCACTAGACACCGCGGGAGCCGGGGACAAAATGGCGGCGGCGCCCGCACTACCCTCAGCCCCGGCAGAGACCCCCACGGAGCGAGCTCCCACCGCGATCGCGATTGAGGTCTGCCGAAGCACGAGCTCCCGGAGAGTTCACGACGATCCCTCCCCCCCCCGGGATGCAGGCCGAGCACAGCCCATCCCGGGAGAGGTGCGTGCAGACGGAGCCGCAGGCTGTGCAGGCCGCGCCACGTGGCATGCCTGCCTTGCCTAACTAAGAAACGAAGAAAAAAACCGCGCGAACCGCGCGACGCGACAGGAGAGCGGCGAAAAAACAAACAAACAATGAGGTCGGGGAGCCGCGGCCGAGAGAAAAAGTTCCGTTTGCGAATTTAAACTTTTTTTTTTTTTTTTACACGGAAACGCTCACCGGCGCTGTCCCCCGCTGGGTCCTGAAAGGCGGGCCGTCTGGGGTGAGAGATCCAGGCTCCCCGGTATCACCCCGGCTGGGCTATGTCAGGTGGGATCCTCGACCCCGAGCTCCAGCAGTGAGCTCAACGAGGAGGGATGGCCCTCTCGGGGCCTGGCAACCTCCTGGGAGCTCCAACCGGCAGCAGCAAAGATGAAGAGCAAAGATGAAGAAAAAACCAAAACCTTTGTTTTTTTTTTTTTTTTTGAAAACTTAATTAACAACCTGTCTGCCTCCTAAGAGCTTTAAACCTACAACATCCTTAACCAGGCGGTGAGCTATGCACCCGAACCAGCTGCGAAAAGTCTTGGGGCCGCTATGCCGAGCCCCCCCCGCACGGCGGCGATCATGCGCTGCGGGGATCGAGCCCCCCGAGGCGCCCCGGACGACCCCTCTCCGCCCGGGATGCATGTCGCACACCGGCCGGCGCGGGAAAACCGCACGCGCCGAGACGCAGGCCCTACAGGCCGAGCCACGAGGCATGCCGGCGAACCGCGGCGAAGAGCGCAACGGGAGAAAAATAAATTTAATCTAAACCGGCCCCCCCGGCCTCCCCCCTGCCAGCGGCACCCCCCCCCCGGAGCCACACGGAGCGGTGACGCAAAGCAGCAGAGAGCCGAAGCAAGAGAGCCGAAAACAAAAGTAAAACCCCTTTTTTTTTTTTTTTTTTTTTACAAACAACGCTTGTCACTGTCCACGGCCTTGGAGCCCTAGTCCAGCAGGGATGAGTGAACCGGGCTCCCCGGTGTCACCCCTGCCGCTGCTACTGGAAAAGCCGGGTCCTCGACCCTAGCAGCGGCCTCAACCAGGGGGGGTAGTCCCCTCAGGACCTCACAACCCCCCTGGGAGGCAGGGCGGGCGGGACCTCAGTGACAATCTAGCAAAATCAAAAATCCCAATTAAAACCACTAACTGGCCTAAAATCCAGAAAAGAAATGAACCGACCCTGACGGAAAACCAGAACCAGGGCAGGAAGGAGCTGTGACCGCACCTGCACCATCTACTGGAGACAGAGTAAGACTGAGGGGCTGTGACTGGCACAGGGGCATATATGGCTCCGCCCACAAGTTTTAGTCTGTCTCCATCTACTGGTGCGGAGTCACAACCCAGGTGTCCTGGACTGATCCTGGTACGTACAGGGAAAAGCTAATATTGGTTGTTATATTTACCTGTTGGACCCTTCCTTCTTCTATTTGCTCAGCACAAAAATAGACTTGAATGTGCCAGAGACTTGAATGGAAAACAAATTAGACAAAAAGTTTCATTCAAATTTGTGGGACCCCCTCCATTTGTTTCAGAGGTCCATAAATGAAATAAAGATATACTCATGCCTTGCATTTTACCCATTTGTTTCAAACTAATGCACATCCGTTTCTGTCAAAGCAATATTTTGACAGCTGGATAACTTTGCTCTGTTTAGGAATGCTGCCAAACTCATCTATTTTATTTGGATAAGTTCTAGTGGGGTGATAGCTTATCTGTCTAATATTTATCCAAATGCTTTACATATTCAAAAGTTAGCATTTAACCAGATAACTCAAAAATATATGTCAGCATTTATCTTTAATTGTATACTAAAAATCAAAAAAGAAAAAGTCTAGGAAATTTGGGGGCCAATCAATACATCATAGATGTATTCAGGCAAATAGCCTCAGTATATGAAGGTCTCTCTCTTTAACACTATATTACTTTTTACAAGTGCAAATGAACATTGGCAGGGGGTTAGGGTCTATGAAATAATTCAAGAAGTTATTTGTTCAAAATTGTAATTTATTGTTTTTCTTACTTGTGATGGATTGTACTTTTGTACTGGAACAAATACTCAAGACAGAGGAACATGCAGACAGATCCTTGCACAGATTGGCCCCCTTTCTCAGGCAGGTGTTTTTCCTATTCCTTACCTGGGTAGGTGAAGGACATTAGCTTGTTCTTGTGATTGATAAAACTATGATTAAAGTTTGAACTGTGTCATGGCAAATACAAGGTAATATCCTGGAATCAGTTTTGGTAAAACTGTCTCCAGACCAGAAAAGTAAGATAGAGATCCACAAAGTCAATCATATACATTTTGTTTCAGACATCGCTTTTATTTTGCAATATTTACATTTAAGGTACCACTAAAGGTCATACAATGAAGAAGCATATCAAAGAATAGTATCTTTAAAAAATAACTGGCATTTATATGCCATTTAAACAGCTGAAATGCTAAAACTCAACAGTAATAAAACCCAGACACCACCAATTAAAAAAAAAAAGGCATTAGACGAAAAAAACCCAGTGATAAAATCAAAGCCAGGAAAAAATCATGGAAAGCTTTCAGAAAATACTTATGGATCGTAGGGAGTAAGACTTCATTGGCAACTCCGCAGCTTAGTCTGTTTACAACTGAAATGTCCCTGTGAGTCATTCAGTGGACAGATGGACCACTTTACTCAAGTACTATATGATCCAGTGTTCGATGCATCTTATGTACATCACTAGCTGTAGATCTTCAATATTGAATAAAACATTATATTGGAGCCAAAACAGTGTGTCTCCTGCTTCCCAGCATCCTGCACTTGATGAGCTCCCAACAAGTTCATGTGGTGTCTTTCTTCCAGCTGCAATCAATACAAATACAAGCCAGTTCAACTAGATGATTAGTGACAGAGTTACCTGTTTTAATAATAATGTAATGAATTCTCATATCATGAGCTCACCCAGTAAATACTAACTTGTATTCTGAATACATTTTATGCCAGCTTTGTTGCAGGAAGTAGTCTCAAGAAAATGCACCATTCAGTCATATGGTTATACAGGCCAATATCATGTTAAAAAAGTACATTATCAAAAAAAAGGGCCTCAATTCTAAAAATTGTGAAAAACAATCAAAAGCATTTGGTATGAAACCTCTAAAGGCAAGAAAAAATACAAAACCATATACAGAAAAGTCCAAAAAAAGATTCTCATGTTCTACCTTATGCCACAATGAAGCAAAGGGACACACATTATATTAGGGGTGGCAAAATATTTTTAAAAACTTGTATACCAGTCAAATTCTTTTAAGTGCCAGGGGAAAGTTTATAAATATAATTTTATTTTTTTCTTCTTTTATTTTCTATTTTTGTTTGATCTATTTTTCAGTATTCATTTTGCAACTTTCAATTCTTTTTAGCTCAATTTTTAGTGAGTTGCGGGGAGAGGGTCATTTGCTTTTTTGGTCACTGAGGACTCCAGACATTCATAATTTTTCTACCCTTGCTAATCATAAATTCTGTATCCTGCTGTCAACAACTATGTTATTGTGTATATGCCAAGTGCCTCTCTTTTGCATACAGACATCAGCAAGATTCTGCGACAGTAAGACTTTGAGCTGGCAAGCATTCAGATCCCTGCAGCAGCCCCGTCCCTTCACAGTTTGAAAAGGAAACGCATGGGAGAAGGCTGTGGGATTAACATAGTAGATGACAGCAGATAAAAACATTCCAGTCTGTTCAGTTATCCTTGTACATAATATTAACAATCTGCTCCAGTTGCCAGTCATAGAAGCTTCACTGTTTGTAAGATATCTCTCTTTATCCAAATTAATGTTTGTCTTCCTCTTTGGTTCTTTACCATCCTGGGTAGGTAATATGCAAGTTAAGAACATAAGAACATACCATACTGGGTCAGACCAAGGTTCCATCAAGCCCAGCATCCTGTTTCCAACAGTGGCCAATCCAGGCCATAAGAACCTGGCAAGGTCCCAAAAACTAAGTCTATTCCATGCTACCATTACTAATGGCAGTGGCTATTCTCTAAGTGAACTTAATAGCAGGTAATGGACTTCTCCTCCAAGAACTTATCCAATCTTTTTTTAAACACAGCTACACTAACTGCACTAACCACATCCTCTGGCAACAAATTCCAGAGTTTAATTGTGCGTTGAGTGAAAAAGAACTTTCTCCAATTAGTTTTAAATGTGCCGCATGCTAACTTCATGGAGTGCCCCCTAGTCTTTCTATTATCTGAAAGACTAAATAACCGATTCACATCTACCCGTTCTAGACCTCTCATGATTTTAAACACCTCTATCATATCCCCCCTCAGATGTCTCTTCTCCAAGCTGAAAAGTCCTAACCTCTTTAGTCTTTCCTCATAGGGGAGCTGTTCCATTCCCCTTATCATTTTGGTCGCCCTTCTCTGTCCCTTCTCAATCGCAATTATATCTTTTTTGAGATGCGGCGACCAGAATTGTGCACAGTATTCAAGGTGCGGTCTCACCATGGAGCGATACAGAGGCATTATGACATTTTCCGTTTTATTCACCATTCCCTTTCTAATAATTCCCAAAATTCTGTTTGCTTTTTTGACTGCCGCAGCACACAGTACCAACAATTTCAATGTGTTATCCACTATGACACCTAGATCTCTTTCTTGTGTGATAGCACCTAATATGGAACCTAACATTGTGTAACTATAGCATGGGTTATTTTTCCCTATATGCATCACCTTGCACTTATCCACATTAAATGTCATCTGTCATTTGGATGCCCAATTTTCCAGTCTCACAAGGTCTTCCTGCATTTTATCACAATCTGCTTGTGATTTAACTACTCTGAACAATTTTGTGTCATCTGCAAATTTGATTACCTCACTCGTTATATTTCTTTCCAGATCATTTATAAATATATTGAAAAGTAAGGGTCCCAATACAGATCCCTGAGGCACTCCACTGTCCACTCCCTTCCACTAAGAAAATTGTCCATTTAATCTTACTCTCTGTTTCCTGTCTTGTAGCCAGTTTGTAATCCATGAAAGCACATACCACATATCCCATGACTTTTTACTTTTCCTAGAAGCCTCTCATGAGGAACTTTGTCAAACGCCTTCTGAAAATCCAAGTACATTACATCTACCGGTTCACCTTTATCCACATGTTTATTAACTCCTTCAAAAAGGTGAAGCAGATTTGTGAGGCAAGACTTGCCTTGGGTAAAGCCATGCTGACTTTGTTCCATTAAACCATGTCTTTCTATATGTTCTGTGATTTTGATATTTAGAACACTTTCCACTATTTTTCCTGGCACTGAAGTCAGGCTAACTGGTCTGTAATTTCCCGATCGCCCCTGGAGCCCTTTATAAATATTGGGGTTACATTAGCTATCCTCCAGTCTTCAGATACAATGGATGATTTTAATGATAGGTTCCAAATTTTACTAATAGGTCTGAAATTTCATTTTTTAGTTCCTTCAGAACTCTGGGGTGTATACCATCCGGTCCAGGTGATTTACTACTCTTCAGTTTGTCAATCAGGTCTACCACATCTTCTAGTTCACCATGATTTGGTTCAGTCCATCTGAATCATTACCCATGAAAACCTTCTCCAGTACAGGTACCTCCCCAACATCCTCTTCAGTAAACACTGAAGCAAAGAAATCATTTAATCTTTCCGCAATGACCTTATCTTTTATAAGTGCCCCTTTAACCCCTCGATCATCTAACGGTCCAACTGACTCCCTCATAGGCTTTCTGCTTCGGATATATTTTAAAAAGTTTTTACTGTGAGTTTTTGCCTCTACGGCCAACTTCTTTTCAAATTCTCTCTTGGCCTGTCTAATCAATGTCTTACATTTAACTTGCCAAAGCTTTTGCATTATCCTATTTTCTTCTGTTGGATCCTTCTTCCAGTTTTTGAATGAAGATCTTTTGGCTAAAATAGCTTCTTTCACCTCCCCTTTTAACCATGCTGTTAATCGTTTTACTTTCTTTCCACCTTTCTTAATGTGTGCAATACATCTGGACTGTGCTTCTAGGATGGTATTTTTTAACAATGACCACGCCTCTTGCACACTTTTTACCTTTGTAGCTACTCTTTTCAGTTTTTTTCTAACAATTTTTCTCATTTTATCAAAATTTCCCTTTTGAAAGTTTGGCACGAGAGCCATGGATTTGCTTACTGTCCCCCTTCCAGTCATTAATTGAAATTTGATCATAGTATGATCACTATTGCCAAGCGGCCCCACCACCGTTACCTTTCTCACCAAATGCTGTGCCCCACTGAGAATTAGATCTACAATTGCTCCCTCTCTTGTCAGTTCCTGAACCAGTTGCTCCATACGTTCCCATACTTAATCCAACACTCTATCCTTCCACCATGTCCACCAAATTTTGCAATAATCTAAAACAGCACCACAACTAGTTAGACTTCAGTCACCACCCATCTACTTGCCTCATCCGGTTGGTTTCTGGACAGTTACAACCTGCTGGTTTCAAGCTGACTACCCCATGATTTCCCTTGTTTTCTTCTTATCACCTCTCCCCTTTCCTCTGCTCTCAAGGGAGTGAAGGATGGGTTGCTTGTAACACTATAACTTCTCAATCCTGTCCATACCACTGTCCTATATATTTATACCAAGCATGTTGAATTTTGTCACTGTACTTTTTTCTAGCAGCTTTGCTGGTAGGTCATTCTAGGCATTTACCATCCTCTCAGTAAAGAAGTATTTTTCATGTTTCCTTCGAACCTTCCTCCCTTCAACTTCATAGCATGATCCCATGTCCTTAAATTTCCTGTCCTATAGGAAATTTCACTCAGCTTTGAATGTATTCTCCATGATGATTTCGTTCCTGAGTGGTAACTACTAACGTGGAACCTAGAATTCTGGGTTCCATGGTTTTTCCTGTGTGTATCAATTTGCTCTTGTCCACATTAAATTTCATCTGCCATTTAGATGCCCAGTTCTCCATTCTCCCAAGGTCCTCCTGCAAATTTTTACAATCTGTTCACATTTTAACTACTTTGAAATGAATAAATGTGTCTCATCTGCATCTGAAGATCTCACTTACTGCTCTCTTTTTCAGATTATTAATGAATATGTTAAACTGTAGTCCCATATCCCTGTGGCAGTTTATTCACCTCTCTCCATTGGATGAAACTTAACTATTTATTCTACTTTGTTTCTTATCCTTTAACCAGTTACCAGCCCATAAAAGAATATTGCCTCTTATCCTATGATATTTTAATTTCCTTAGTCTCATGAGAGGCACTATCAAATGCCTTCTGAAGGTCCAGATAAACTGTATTGACTTACTCAGTTTCATTTATATGTTCAAATTAGTAAGATATGACTTCCCACTGCTAAATATTTAAGTTTATTTAAACATTTCTATTCTACTCATCTGAATAGCTTTTTCTGGATGGATTACAATTATGAAACATAAAATACAACCTTACAAATGAACTAAATAGTTAAACAAAATATAATAGAATTATATATACAGAAACAATAACATCAACTGTCAGGCCCAAAGGCCCAAATAAAAAACAAAGCCTTAACCTTTTTCCTGAATGACAATAGCCTAGTAAATTTTTTTTTTTTTTTTTTTAAACTATAGCTGTCAGGTTCACTGGTCTGTAGTTTCCTGGACCATTCCTGTCTTTTTTTTTTTAAATTAGCTAACCTCCAGAGGTAAAGTGCAGATTTTAATGATAGGTTACAAATTATCAGCAGCAGGCCTGCAATTTTAGTTCATATAGAATTTTGGAATGGATACCATCAGTTTCCCGTCGATAGCAGGGCTGAATTAGCCATGCTGTCATGGGATCTGTCAATCAGGCCCGGGAGGCGGAGCTTGTCAAAGCAGAGTACAGAGCTTTGCTCTCTGCGGCTGCGCGTATGTTCCCGCGCAGGAAAGTAACGGAATCTCCGCGAGCGGGAACGCATGCGGAGCTGTCCTCTCCTCAGTGCTGAAATTTTAAAATTTCAAAATCGGGGTTCAAACCCTGTCGTTGTCGGACACGACCGATGCTTCAGATGTCTAGGACCAGATCACAGTAAGGAAGATTGTAATTTTTTGCTCTAAGATGTCATCTAGAGCACTGAAACAAAGGGCCTATAGGCTTCAGGAATCGCCTGCCCGTTAACTTCATCGGCTCTACTAAAAAGAGAAATTTGTCGCCAGATCCTCAATCCTCCATGAGAGGTATAGGGAGTGCGAAATGACGAGGGCCAATGGATTCTAAAAAATCCGAAGTGCCTGTAGAGCTGCAACTTACCAGATCGGCGCCAGGGATCTCGGCGCCGACACCTCCTGCGCATACGGCGCTGTCTGCGCTTAAAAAAGTATCGGCGCAGGAGCAGTGGTCGGCGCAGAAGAAGCCACCGCGCAGATCACACATGCGCACGGCGCCGTTAAATTCTGTGCGTACGGCGCCGACTTCGCTAGCATCTATGCACACGGCGCCGATAACCCTTGCGCGCACAGAATCCGAAAGATATGCGCATAAGCCTACATCCACGCATAAGCCTACATCCGCGCATAAATCTTCAGCCGCGCACAAACATATAATCGCGCATAAACATACAGCCGCGCACTAATCAACATCAGCGCATAAATCTACATCTGCGCATAAAACGAATCTGTGCATAAAGCTAAATCTGCGCATAGATCTAAATCTGCGCATAAAAGGCATATCTACTCAATTCAAGTACTAAGGTACGAATTGAAAAGATGACGTCCTCTTTCACAAAGTTCTTCTTCTGGAGCTGAGACCACAGAACTGTCATTAAGCAAAGTCATACAAACTTGTCATCTAATGAATACCATAAGCACGCACGCCGTTCTTACCATAAAAATTGGCAAAGAGAAGTGCTGCATGGGAAACAAGTCCTTCGACTTCTACATCATCTCATAGACTACCTTCCAATACCTTCTCAAAAAGAGAGGTTATACAGGTTGTTTCCTCTTCCACTTCTACAGATTCAGAAGATTTGAGGAACATATCATTTAACAAAATACAAGATGACAGACAGGTACCTAATACTTCACCTCAAAATAACTCAAAGCACCCTAAAACAGGTGTCTCAGGAGAACAAGATGATCGTATGACAATGCCCCCTCATACAAGAGAGGCATTTTTCAATTGTCTCAGTCTTTAGCAGGGGTATATAAAACACTTCAGTCATCATTCAAAATGATGAACATTGCTAAGGACAGTTCACGGGAACACAAACACACCCTAACAGAGAACCGTCGGTTCAACCAACTTCGCCAACTCATACACAGGAAACATCTTTGATTCTCCTTCAATACAAACATTCCCATCATCATCTATGGGATTTATGTCTGATCCGCAGGAACAACCGCAGGAACCAGACTCCCCTCTGGAAGACCTTACATACCCAAAATTCCTAGGAAAGTTGGGTACAATATTGCATCTAGAGGTACAAAAAGAAGCAGACCCTAGAGCAGAAACCCTAGGGCTTCAAAAATTTTTTGATACTCCGGGGGAACCAACATCTCTTCTGTCACAAGAGATCCTGCATTCACAAAAGTCCTGGGATATGCCTTATGCAATTCCAGCCGTTTCCAGGAAAACAGACACAAAATTTCTTATGAGAAAAGCATCTCTATACACTCTACCACAGTTACCTCACGCTTCAATTGTGGTAGAGTCTGCGATGCAAAGATTCAAGAAAACAAAGTCGCATTCCTCTTACCCACCAGGGAAAGACAATAAATATTTAGATGAGTTTGGCAGAAAAATATACCATAACTCGATGTTGACTGCACGAATTATGCAACATCAATTCTACATGGTATAATACCTCTATGAGTGCATGCAAGCTATGAAGGGTATACATTCCACAATGGCGGATCAAATACCTCAGCCTCTTCATGACATGGAAGAGTGTTCTCGACACCTTTTGAGGTCAATCTATGAAGCACATGAAACATCATCTAGGGCATCGGCAACAGCCATTGCAGCCCGCAGACTGGCATGGTTACGTTCAAGTTCGATACGTGAAGACTTGCACGAGAAACTAACAAATCTCCCATGTACAGGAGATAACCTGTTCGGAGACAAATTCCAGGATGCAGTAAGTAAATTGAAAGAAGAAGCTCTAGCAGTACAGTCATTAATCTCACACCCTATTTATTCGACTGCACGTCGTTATATGGGATCTACTCGTAGGCAATCATATGCCAGAAGACCCTATAGATCTTTTCAATCTTTTCGAACTCAACCATACCCTTCTTACCAGCGTCCTGCTCCACAACAAAATACATCAAATCAACGTAGAGGTAAACCACGCAATCAGAGACAGCAGGCACAACAGCCAGCTACTACAGCGAAAGCGACTTCGTCTTTTTAGTTACTCAGCCTCCACCACAATATCAAGCTCCTCCAGACAGAATTCATTCTTGCCTGGAAGCCTGGGAAAGAATAACATCAGATCAATGGGTTTTGGAGATAGTACGTCATGGTTACCAACTCCAAATTGTCATAAACCCATATTGCCTCATCTTTCCACACTCAAGATTCACAATTCCCATCCACAACTGGGGGAAGAAATTGCTTTGCTTCTCAAACAACAAGCAATTCGACAAATTTACCCATACTCCAAATCAGCAGCATTTTATTCCCCATACTTCCTCATACCCAAGAAGTCCGGGGGCCTTCGCCCCATACTAGACCTAAGGGAATTGAACAAATTTCTCACCAAGGAGAAATTCAAAATGGTGTCGTTGAAGTCAATTTTTCCTCTCATTCAAACCAACGATTGGATGTGCTCCATCGACCTGAAGGATGCTTACACACACATTCCAATCCATCCATCCTCGTGGCGTTACCTATGTTTTCGCTACCGACATCAACACTACCAGTACAAAGTTCTCCCCTTTGGACTTTCGGCTGCACCCAGAGTATTCACCAAATGCATGATAGTGGTGGTGGCTCATCTCAGGAAACAAGGTATAACCATCTTTCCATATCTGGACGATTGGCTCATACTTGGACCAACTCCAAACATCTTACTGGATCACCTCCATCAGGTGATACACTGTGTACAGGAACTAGGGTTGGTGATCAATTTTCAGAAATCACACCTACAACCGATACAAGTCACAGTTCATAGGCACACGCCTGGATACTACGTGCAACAGAGCATACCTCCCAGATGACAGAATATCACACTTCCGTCATCTTCTACATACATTGAACCTTACCCAGAGACCGTCAGCGAGACAAGTTTTGGTAGTCCTGGGTCACATGGCGGCGGCGATTTTCACGGTTCCCAACACCAGGCTACACATGAGACGCCTGCAATGGGGACTAAAACGCCAATGGAAACAGCATTCACAACCATTGACGCAGAAGGTATCGCTAACCGCCGAAATGAAAAAAGATATAACATGGTGGCTCCTACACTCCACCCTGTCCAAAGGAGCATTGTTCATCCCTCCTCCTCACAACGCAGACCTAACCACAGATGCGTCTCACAAGGGTTGGGGGGCACACCTCGAGATTTACGAAACACAAGGGTTATGGACAATCTCGGAACAAAATCTGCAAATAAATTTATTGGAACTCAGAGCGATTCGCAATGCATTACGAGTATTCCAAGATCACCTAAAAAGATGAGGGGTCATGATCTACACTACAACCAAGTAGCGATGTTTTACATCAACAAACAAGGAGGGTCCGGTTCATGGTCCCTTTGCAAGGAGACCCTGATAATCTTCGAACACGCTCAGCAGAATTCCATACATCTCCAAGCAACTTACCTACCGGGAGTTGCAAACACAAGAGCGGACAGACTAAGCCGCATCTTTCATCCCCACGAATGCACACTCAACACAAAAATAGTCCAGGAAATATTTCTGCAGTGGGGGACACCTTCCATAGATCTCTTTGCAACAGAGATCAATGCTCAGGTTCCCAAATTCTGCTCCATAAGACTAAGCAAACTCAGGATCGCTCAAGATGCCTTCCTCATTCCGTGGACAACAGGCCTTCTGTATGCCTTTCCGCCCATACCTCTCATAACAAGAACAATTCAGAAGTGTATAGCGGACAAAGCTCAACTGATACTCATAGCCCCGGCCTGGCCGAGGCAGCCATGGTACAGTTTCCTGCTTCGACTATCCATCAAGGATCCAATTCTATTACCGAATCGTCAAGATCTTCTCAGCCAAGATCAAGGAATACTCCTACACCCGCTACATTCATCTCTACACTTGACAGATTGGAGATTGAAGGCTCCTTCTGAAAGAACAAGGAGTTTCCACTTCTACATAATTCATTTTGTTACAATCAAGGAAACTCTCAACCAAAAAAAAAATAAAAAAAATTATAGCTATAAATAGAAACGCTACTATGCTTGGTGCACTTCCAAAGGTGTACCACCATTGGACTGTTCACCGGAGTTGCTTATCGATTATCTTTATACACTATACGTGGCTGGACTAGCAACATCATCCATCAAAGTTCACCTCAGCGCCATAGGCGCCTACCATAGACCAAGCAATGAGATGCCTCTATCCAATCACCCATTTCTGACTCATTTCATGAAGGCGTTAACGCACATTCGTCCTCCAGTATCCAAACCTCCAGTTCCATGGAACCTCAACATAATCTTGGAACAGCTCATGCTCTTCCCATTTGAACCCATGGACTCAGCACACATTAAATACCTAACATGGAAAGTGGTATTCCTGGTTGCAGTAACTTCAGCAAGAAGAATTAGTGAGTTACAAGCTTTGGTCCATTATCCTCCATACTTGCAATTTCATCAACAGAAGGTAGTTCTCCGAGCTCACCCATCCTTCCTACCGAAAGTAGTTACTCCATTTCCATCTCAATCAGACAATGGAATTACCAACTTTTTTCCCTAAACCTCATGCAAACGATAGGGAAAAACTACTGCACACACTGGATTGTAAAAGAGCTTTAACAAACTACAAACAAAGGACAAACTCGGACTCCCGTGTTTCTCAACTCTTTGTTTCCTTTGACCCGAAGGCACCTGGATTACCAGTGGCTACATGCACCATCTCTAGCTGGATAGCGCAATGCATCAAATTCTGCTATGACAAACAGAATTTACAATTAAATTCTACTCCTAAAGCTCACCAAGTTAGAGCAGTAGCAGCCTCCTTGGCACACCTGAAGAATGTGCAACCCATAGACATTTGCAAGGCAGCTACATGGTAATCACTGCATACCTTCACATCTCACTACTGCCTTGACCAACAAGCAGCCACTGATGCGAAGATAGGGCAAGCAATACTGCAATCTCTATCCTCCTGTCCATGGTGACTGCCACACTGTCAAAGATCACGTGCAAACACACATATCATAAATCACGTGATCAGGAGCTTGGGACTCCCATGACAGCATGGCTAATTCAGCCTTGCTATCGACGGGAAAAAGCAAGTTTGCTTACCGTAAACGATGTTTCCATAGATAGCAGGATGAATTAGCCATGCTGACCCACCCTCCTCCCTGGCAGTCACCGTCTTCGACTACACTACAGCTTAATCACAGACTGAGGAGATTCCGTTACTTTCCTGCGCGGGAACATACGCGCAGCCGCAGAGAGCAAAGCTCTGTACTCGCTTTGACAAGCTCCGCCTCCCGGGCCTGATTGACAGATCCCATGACAGCATGGCTAATTCATCCTGCTATCTACGGAAACATCGTTTACGGTAAGCAAACTTGCTTATTCTGCTGATTTGGTAGCATATGTTTTGTCAATTTGCTTTAGCATCTCTTCCAGATATGCAATTTGCCTCAGTTCTTCTAATCTTCACCTACAAAGAATGGCTCTGGTTTGAGTATCTTCCCAACATCCTCTCCGGTGAAGACCAAAGCAAAGAATGTAGTTTTTCTGCTATCCTCCTTGAATGCCGTTTTTACCGTTTGGGTTATTTAATGGTCCACTTGATTTCCTCACAGGCTTCTTGTTTTTGATGTATTTGAAAAAGGTTTCATTATCAGTTTTTGCTTCTATGGCAAGTTTTTCCTCAAATTCTTTCTTGGTGTGTCTTATTAATGTTTTACATCTAATTTTACTTTCTGGCTTTAAACGTGATATTTGGACTTGCTTGGTCTTCCATCTTTTTTAACATGTGGAATACATTTTATCTGGGCTTTCAAGTTGGTGTGTTTAAAACAATTCCCAAGTCTCAGAAAGACTTTTAACCCTCTCACAACTGCTCCTTTTAATTTCCTTCTAACTAATTTCCTCATTTGTTTATAAGTATGTTGAGTGTTATATACTGGGTTAGAAATGTGAAATTGGAATTATTATAATTTTATGCTATTGAGACTAATTTGCCTAGAGTACTATAGCATTAGGTAGCCGATAAATATAATAATTATATCATAGTCTCTCTTCTTAAAGTTATAAACTACTACAGTAGCATGTCAGAATTTGCTGTATTATGATCACTATAACTTAGTGGCTCCACTGCCATTACCCCTTGCACCAGGTCCTTCCTTCCTCTAAGAACTAGCTCTAAATAAACTCAGTTTCAGGACGAGTGCTACATGAAGCAGTCACATTTTATCTAGAAATCTTACCTCCATTGAGGAGATATTTACCCAATCTATACTGGGGTCATCTATCTCACATCAACATCATGCTTCCAATTTTTAAGCCTGTCTTATTTATTTCAGCATTTTACAATCTGTATCACCATTCTGATTAGATGGATGGTAGAATACACCCCACTGTTGTATTTTTTCACCATCACATATGGAATTTCTATCTATAGGGATTCCAGAGTGCAAGTTGATTTCCTGCATAGCTTTTATCCTACTTGGCCCTATGCCATCTTTTATATACAGTGCAACCCCACCACCAGTTTGATCTTCTCTATCATTTCGATATACTTTGTAGCCTGGCATTAATATCCCATTATTTATCCTTTTATCACTAGGTCTTTGAGATGCCTATTATATCCCTTTCTTCATGTATGGCCATATACACTCTCTGATCTTATTGTTTTAGACTCCTGTATATTACAATACAGATAATGAAATCTGTGATTATGCCTCTCTAGTTGACTGCATTCAAATATGAATGATTCCAAATTACCTCAATGTCAATAATAAAAATATTGAAGAGAGGACTTTAACTTGGGGCATGTTTGGAGAGAAAGTAAAATGTCAAATATCTACCAGGATCCTCAGCTAGCAGGAATAAAAATAGAGTCTTAGTATTATATGAAAAGAAATAAGGGATTCTTAAGTTGATGTCACAGTTTACTTGAGAAACAATTACCTGACTAGAAATGAATTCAGAGTAGTAGAGGAGAGCTCAAAAATTTAAAGGGCTTAAGAACATAAGAAATTGCCATGCTGGGTCAGACCAAGGGTCCATCAAGCCCAGCATCCTGTTTCCAACAGAGGCGAAACCAGGCCACAAAAACCTGGCAATTATCCAAACACTAAGAAGATCCCATGCTACTGATGCAATTAATAGCAGTGGCTATTCCCTAAGTAAACTTGATTAATAGCCGTTAATGGACTTCTCCAAGAACTTATCCAAACCTTTTTTGAACCCAGCTACACCAACTGCACTAACCATATCCTCTGGCAACAAATTCCAGAGATTTATTGTGCGTTGAGTGAAAAACAATTTTCTCCGATTAGTATTAAATGTGCTACTTGCTAACTTCATGGAATGCCTCCTAGTCCTTCTATTATTCGAAAGTGTAAATAACCGAGTTACATCTACTTGTTCAAGACCTCTCATGATCTTAAAGACCTCTATCATATCCCCCCTCAGTCGTCTCTTCTCCAAGCTGAACAGCCCTAACCTCTTCAGCCTTTCCTCATGGGAGATCTGTTCCATCCCCTTTATCATTTTGGTTGCCCTTCTCTGTACCTTCTCTATCGCAACTATATCTTTTTTGAGATGCAGCAACCAGAATTGTACACAGTATTCAAGGCGTGGTCTCACCATGGAGCGATATAGAGGCATTATGACATTTTCCGTTTTATTAACCATTCCCTTCCTAATAATTCCTAACATTCTGTTTGCTTTTTTGACTGCTGCAGCACACTGAGCCGACAATTTTAAAGTATTATCCACTATGATGCCTAGATCTTTTTCCTGGGTGGTAGCTCCTAATATGGAACCTAACATCATGTAACTACAGCAAGGGTTATTTTTCCCTATATGCAACACCTTGCACTTGTCCACATTAAATTTCATCTGCCATTTGGATGCCCAATCTTCCAGTCTTGCAAGGTCCTCCTGTAATGTATCACAGTCTGCTTGTGATTTAACTACTCTGATAACGTCACTCGTCATATTCCTTTCCAGATCATATATATATATATATATATATTGAAAAGCACCGGTCCAAGTACAGATCCCTGAGGAACTCCACTGTTTACGCTTTTCCACTGAGAAAATTGACCATTTAGTCCTACTCTCTGTTTCCTGTCTTTTAACCAGTTTGTAATCCACGAAAGGACATCGCCTCCTATCCCATGGCTTTTTAGTTTTCGTAGAAGCCTCTCATGAGGGACTTTGTCAAATGCCTTCTGAAAATCCAAATACACTACATCGACCGGTTCACCTTTATCCACATGTTTATTAACCCCTTCAAAAAAATGAAGCAGATTTGTTAGGCAAGACTTCCCTTGGGTAAATCTGTGTTGACTGTGTTCCATTAAATCATGTCTTTCTATATGCTCTACGATTTTGATCTTGAGAATAGTTTCCACTATTTTTCCCGGCACTGAAGTTAGGCTCACTGGTCTATACTTACCCGGATCGCCCCTGGAGCCTTTTTTAAGCTTAGGCACCTGACATAGCATTTGCAGGTGTAAAGAAAAGAGTTTAAGATATATTGGGGGCTAGGGCCATATTTGGAACAATAAAAAGCTATACTGTAGTGATGGTCTGATACTTCACTTTCTGATACTTCACTTTCAATGCAAGTTAGCTCTCTGCTTCAACGGCAAGGGAGGAAGACCGATACTTCACGCATATCCAGCATAACTCTCTACTTCAATGGCAGGGGGGAAATGAAGTAAAGTCTTGAGGATGTGAATGAAATGAAGAGAAGAGGCATGGGGGTGGTTTGTGGGAATGATGGTGACAAAACATTTTTCAGATACATCAGCGAAAAGAGAAAAGTCCAAAGTGGTATAGTGAAATTGAAAGGTGGAAATGATCAATGGGTGGAGAGAGACGAAGAAATGGCAGAAATATTAAACGAATACTTTAGCTCTGTGTTCACTAAAGAAGACCCTGGAGAAGGACCATCTCTACACAACAAGAAACTGGAGGGAAGCGGAACAGAGGAAAATCCATTTACAGTAGATAATGTATGGGAAGAGCTAAAGAATCTGAAAGTGGACAAAGCCATGGGGCCTGATGGGATTCATCCAAGGATACTGAGGGAGCTCAGAGATGTGCTGGCCGGACCGCTGTGCGACCTGTTCAAAAGATCCCTAGAAACGGGAGTGGTGCCGAGTGATTGGAGAAGAGCGGTGGTGGTCCCGCTTCACAAGAGTGGGAACAGAGAGGAGGCTGGTAACTACAGACCGGTTAGCCTCACTTCAGTGGTGGGAAAAGTAATGGAGTCACTGTTGAAAGAGAGAATAGTGAACTATCTACAGTCGGGAGAATTGATGGACCAGAGGCAGCATGGATTCACCAGAGGAAGATCCTGTCAGACAAATCTGATTGACTTTTTTGACTGGGGTAACCAAGGAATTGGATCGAGGAAAGAGCGCTAGATATTCATATACTTGGATTTCAGCAAAGCTTTTGATACGGTTCCGCACAGGAGACTGGTGAATAAAACGAGAAGCTTGGGAGTGAGTGCCGAGGTGGTGACCTGGATTGCAAATTGGTTGACGGACAGAAGACAATGTGTGATGGTAAATGGAACCTTCTCTGAAGAGAGAGCGGTTTTAAGTGGTGAACCGCAAGGATCGGTGTTGGGACCGGTCCTGTTCAATATCTTTGTGAGCGACATTGCGGACGGGATAGAAGGTAAGGTTTGTCTTTTTGCGGATGACACTAAGATCTGCAACAGAGTGGACACGCCGGAAGGAGTGGAGAGAATGAGACGAGATCTAAGGAAACTGGAAGAGTGGTCGAAGATATGGCAGCTGAGATTCAGTGCCAAGAAGTGCAAAGTCATGCATATGGGGAGTGGAAATCCGAATGAACTGTATTCGATGGGGGGGGGAAAGGCTGATGTGCACGGAGCAGGAGAGGGACCTTGGGGTGATGGTGTCCAATGATCTGAAGTCGGCGAAACAATGCGACAAGGCGATAGCTAAAGCCAGAAGAATGCTGGGCTGCATAGAGAGAGGAATATCGAGTAAGAAAAGGGAAGTGATTATTCCCTGTACAGGTCCTTGGTGAGGCCTCACCTGGAGTACTGTGTTCAGTTCTGGAGACCGTATCTTCAAAAGACAAAGACAAGATGGAGGCGGCGGTACAGAGAAGGGCGACAGGAAGGTGGAGGATCTTCATCGGATGACGTATGAGGAGAGATTGAAGAATCTAAATATGTACACCCTGGAGGAAAGAGGAGCAGAGGTGATATGATACAGACTTTCAGATACTTGAAAGGTGTTAATGATCAAAGGACAACGACAAACTTTTCCGTAGGAAAAAAATCAGCAGAACCAGGGGGTCACGATTTGAAGCTCCAGGGAGGAAGATTCAGAACCAATGTCAGGAATATTTCTTCACGGAGAGGGTGGTGGTGGATGCCTGGAATGCCCTTCCGGAGGATGTGGTGAAGACCAGAACTGTGAAGGACTTCAAAGGGGCGTGGGATAAACACTGTGGATCCATAAAGTCAAGAGGCTGCCAATGAAGAGTGGGTGACTCGCCAGAATGATGGCTACTGCCTGGAGTCAATACCCTTATTAAATAAACATACACATGCTTACTGTGACTCCAACATCGCTCTAAGCTTCAACAGCAAGAGGAAATGTGGAAAAAAGGATTCACACTCACAAAGAGGGGAGTAGCTGGCTTGTTACGGCAGCTACTACCCCAAATCAAATAAGCCTGATACTTCACTTTCAATGCATATACAGCATAGTTCTCTGATTCAACGGCAGGGGAGAAGAAAAACTGATACTTCACACATCCAGCAGAGCTCTCTGCTTCAACGGCAGGGGGAGAAGAAAGAGGGTTCGCACTCACAAAGCGGGGAGTAGCTGGCTTGTTACGGCGGTTACTACCCCAAACCAAATGTGCCTGATACTTCACTTTCGATGCACATCCAGCATGGCTCTCTGCTTCAACAGCATGGGAGAAGACTGATACTTCACGCATACTCCAGCATAGCTCCCTGCTTCAACGGCAGGGGAGAAGAAAAACAACCAATAAGGGCTGTATAACATAGTCTGGGTAAAACAAATAAGCATGGGTGTAGCTTGCTTATTGCGGCGGCTACTACCCCTAACTAATCAAGCTAGATATTTCACTTGGATGCAGCTCCATCACTGCTCTCTACATTAAAGGTGGGGGTGGAAGGGAAATAGAACCAAGAGCTAAGAGAAACAGATAAGTATGAGAGAAAAAATGTGTGAAGCTTGCTGGGCAGACTGGATGGGCCATTTGGTCTTCTTCTGCCGTCATTTCTATGTTTCTATGATGGCTACTACCCTTATTCAATAAACATACACACGGTTAATGTGACTCCAACATTGCTCTATGCTTCAACGGGAAGAGGAAATGTGGGGAAAAGGATCTGTATTCACAAATAAGCATGGGAGTAGCTTGCTTGTTGCGGCAGTTACTACCCCAAACCAAATTAGCCTGATACTTCATTTTCAATGCATATGCAAGCAGCTCTCTGCTTCAATGGCAGGGGGAATGAAGAAAAGAGGATTTCTATTAAAACAACCAACAAGGGCTAAACTGCACAGGCTGGAAAAACAAATAAGCGTGGGAGTAGCTTGCTTGTTGCGGCGGCTACTACCCTGAACCAATCATGACTGATACTTCACTTTGAATACATATACTGCACAGCTCACTGCTTCAATAGCAGGAGGGAATGAAGAAAAGAGGATTTATATTCAGACAACAACCAACAAGGACTAAATTGCAAAGGCTGGGTAAACAAATAAGTGAGGGAGTAGCTTGCTTATTGCGGCGGTTACTACTACTACTCCCCTAACCAATTAGGCTTGATACGTCACATTGATGCAGCTCCAGCACCGCTCTCTACATCAATGGTGGGGGTGGAAGGAAATTAGAACCTAAAAGTTACCAATAAGGGCCCTGACCTCAGTGGTCAGAGTAACTGACAAGTATGAGAAAAATAAGTATGAAGCTTGCTGGCAGACTGGATGGACCATTGGTCTTTTCTGCTGTCATTTCTATGTTTCTATCTTTCTGTGAGAGTAAAAAAAATCCTACATGAGAGAACTGGATCATATATCGGCAGGTGTTTAGAAAAGGGGTAGAGGATAGAAATTAAAGCATTTGGACTGTGACACCTGACAGACAAATGAAGCATTCATTGGGCTACCTTTGAGCAACAGGGTGGACAAGTGGAACAAGCATGAGGCTATACAGACTGTAGACAAAGAAAGGAGAATAGCTGGAAGGTTATAAGCACAAATGCTCAGTCTAAGCAATAAAATTCCAGCCCCAATAGAAAAGGCTGACCTAGATACTGTTACTATCATGGAGATGTAGTGCAATGAGTCCCATGATTGGACAACTGCCATACTAGATATAACCTGACTGGCAGGCTGAGCAGGAGACATAGGAGGCCAAATGTTCAGGCAATATCTATCCTAATATGGTAGCTATTTAGATTAGGCTACAATAATGGCATTAAACTAGCAGCTGCAAATACAGTAATAACTAGAGGTTTTACCAGTAATCCAGATGCTCATGCACCTGGATCCATCTGGCAGACTATGAAGGGCACCTAGGAGACTGGGCATTCAGATAATGGCCATGCTGGCATTGGTAGTTATTTAGATTATTACAAAGCTTTGGGGGTAATTTTCAAAAGGATTTACACGTGTAAATGTAGCTACTATTGTAGCAATTTCCAAAAGCCATTTGCACGCATAAACTGCACTTTCGTGGGAAAATCCTATGGACAATTCAATGTCATATATTGTAGCAATTTTCAAAAGCCTATTTACATGGATAAAGTGCATTTACATGCGTAAAATCCAATTTTAAGCATGTAAATGCTTTTTAAAATCAGGCCCTATGTGTTTAGATATGGGAAGAGAGGGGTATTGGGTATGAAGAGGGGGATCTTGTATTTATTTATTTTTTATTTAAAATATTTGTTACCCGCCCTTCCTACATTCAGGGCGGGGTTCATCTGCCTAACATGGTGGAGAACAAAAGGGAAAATGACAAAATCTGTCTTGCTTAAGGAAATATCTTACAAACACTCATGACCTATGGTTGGCAACTAGTAAATATACTTGCATGGACACGAATAACAAGGCAGATTGCATGAGTTGTTGGTCTTTTTGTCATCATCACCTAGGTTACTATGTAACTAGTCCTGGCACCAAACTCTGGGGTACTCCACTAGTCAGTTTTCCACAGTGGATTCTACTGACCACCTTCCTATGTTCTGTTTCTCAAACAGCAACTCACCCAGTTTACAACTTTCTATCCTCTTCCCATATCTAACCTGTTTACCATCTTGATAATTCTGTCTGGGGACTGTCAAAGCAAACCAACTTACAATTTGGCTATCAGAACAACCTTGCTAGAAATTCTACTTGGCAATTGCTGGTGTGTTGACCAGAAGCATTGCAGGAGAAGGAGGAGAAGCCTGCAACTTTAGCATGTGAGGCAGAGAAAGAAGAGTGTTAATGGACGATTATGTTCTGACCATTTTTGGTGACCATGTTTTCTATAAATTTATCACTGAGTGAAAATATACCTATTTCTGAAGATGATAAATTGTTTCCCCCATAGCCAAAGTTGATCAACATATGTTTTCTTTGCTGCTATAGGGGTAAAAACATACCCTGCAAAGTCCCTGTAGGGTTGAATGAAGAATTTGTACAGAATAATGTCATTACCCTCCTGTCATCTTTTTCTTAGAATTGCCATGCCTTAGGCTTGGTCAGTTATTCAAGCATATATAAATTTTTAATGCCCCTTTTTGTACATCTTCGGCTGCCTTTCTTGAGTTTAGGAACCCAAAAATGCATACTATACACTAGGGGTCTCCAAACTGTTTATGAGAAGGGGCCACATAGGGGAGAACAGACCTTTAGGAGATCTGAAATATAGGGAGTGGTTAATAGAATGGTTGGTTGGTTAATGGAATGGTTAATAGAACGGAAAATGTCATAATGCCTCTATATCGCTCCATAGTGAGACCACACCTTGAATACTGTGTACAATTCTGGTCGCCGTATCTCAAAAAAGATATAGTTGCGATGGAGAAGGTACAGAGAAGGGCAACCAAAATGATAAAGGGGATGGAACAGCTTCCCTATGAGGAAAGGCTGAAGAGGTTAGGGCTGTTCAGCTTGGAGAAGAGACGGCTGAGGGGGGATATGATAGAGGTCTTTAAGATCATGAGAGGTCTTGAACGAGTAGATGTGACTCGGTTATTTTCACTTACGAATAATAGAAGGACTAGGGGGCATTCCATGAAGTTAGCAAGTAGCACATTTAAGACTAATCGGAGAAAATTGTTTTTCACTCAACGCACAATAAATCTCTGGAATTTGTTGCCAGAGGATATGGTTAGTGCAGTTAGTGTAGCTGGGTTCAAAAAAGGTTTGGATAAGTTCTTGGAGGAGAAGTCCATTAATGGCTATTAATCAATTTTACTTAGAGAATAGCCACTGCTATTAATCGCATCAGTAGCATGGGATCTTCTTAGTATTTGGGTAATTGCCAGGTTCTTGTGGCCTGGTTTTGGCCTCTGTTGGAAACAGGATGCTGGGCTTGATGGACTCTTGGTCTGACCCAGCATGGCAATTTCTTATGTTCTTATGAAATGCTAGGGATAAACAAGACAGAAGCAGGATTCCCAGGGATGTGGCAGTGTCAGTAAATATTTCTAGATTTCTCATAAGTTGGCAACTCTACTTAAACCCCAGGAACACCCCTTCCCCAGCATCTATTCCTAGGGAAATGGAAGGTGAGGTAAAAGTGAGTGAGTGTGTGTGTGTGTGTGTGTGTGGGGGGGGGGGGGTTCTGTCGCACACTTGCTGCTTCTTTGTTTCCTCTCCTTTCTCACTCTTTCCCCGCAAACACATCAATTTTCCCCCTCTCCTACTTCCCTCTCACTTGCTACATCTTCATCTTTGGCTAGTGGGGGGTTGGAAACCCCCAAACTTACGGATTTCTCCTCCACTGCTTCCAGCACACATGGGCAAAACAAAATGCCGAAACTTGTTCCACAGGCTGGATCCAGCCACAGGCAAAGAAAGTAGGCATGCTGGAAAACTTTGCTTTGTGTGCCGGATGTGGGCCGCAGGCCTTAATTTGAAGACCCAGCACAATAATGGTTTGTGTAGTGGGAAGATGACATTTTTGTCTCTTGTTGCCACTTCTCTTAACATACAGGCCGATGTAATACCGACGCATTTAAAACGTGCATCCAAACTGGACGCACTTTTTTTTTTTAACGTGCGTACAATCACCGGCATTCGATGCAATAGGCACGAGCTGCCGCACTAAAAAAAATGTGCTAGGGATTGTGTGTCCCTAGCAGTCCACGGCATCGAGTGTCCAGGAGATGTGGCTGTGCACAGGTTAGGAAGACAGGCACTCATAAATTGAGCATCTCTGTTCCTAACCTGACCGCTTTAAAGACTTTTTTTTTTTTTTTTGCTGTTCTGTGATTCTTCCTGCTTAGAATATTAAGAACCACAGAAAAGCACAGAAAAGCAATATTTTCTGCTTTTCTGTGCATGGCTTGGAGTGCCTCAAAACTTAACACCAGCTCTGGGACTGGTGTTAATTTTTTTTGTGTAAAAACATGAGCATCCAGCGCATGGTAACTTTTACATCAGGCATAATAGCTAATAGTCTCATCGACATGCATTTACATGCGATGAGCGCTATTAGCTACGCACCAGTTTGACACGCGTTTTGGACGCACTAATCCTGGTATTGCATCGTAAGCCTAGCGCATCCAAAATGCTCATCCCATAGTGCTGACCTTAGTGCCCGATATTGCATCACCCTGATAGCGCGCTTCCAGTTTTGTATAAGATCATCCTTAAAGCCAGAATAAAAAAAAACAAAACAAAACATAAAACTTACCCTGTCATTTTTCACTGAGCTATTAGGCCACACCTCTCTGCATAGGAACTGTTGTAGTCATACCTGAAAAGGCAACACATTTTATGGTACTGTAGTTGACTCAAAGGTTAAAACCTAACCAAAAAAAAAGTCATAGGATCAAATTGTATCTCAAGATGAAAAAAAAACAGATTAGCAGGTGAAGTAGGATCAAGGGAGGCACTTGTTCAACCACTATGGTTTTCAAAAGTAGTAGCTGAAAAGTTAAGGAAAAATTAAGTTAGCATTCACAAGTCATAGAAAAAGAAGTTAGTATTCACAAATCATAAATAATATCTAGAAAACTTAAAAGAAGCTTGGAAAATATTCAGATGCAGATGAAAGAAAAAAAATAGCTAATATACAGGCCGATACAGTAAAAATTGCAGGAGAGCGGGTGAGTGCCCGCTCTCCCGGCGCGCTCACAGGCTAATCTCCTGTGCGCGCGATTCAGTAAATTAATTTATTTAAATTAGGGCCCGCGGTAAAAAGAGGCGCTAGGGACACTAGCGCGTCCCTAGCTCCTCTTTTTGGACAGGAGCGGCAGCTGTCAGCGAGTTTGACAGCCGACACTCAATTTTTCCAGCATCTGTTCTCAAACCCGCTGACAGCCACGGGTTTGGAAACCGGCAAAATTGAGCGTCCAGTTTTCAACCCACGAGCCGCGGGCCCATTTAAAATTTTTTTTTAAAATTTTTAACTATTTGTAACTTTTGGGACCTCCGACTTAATATCGCCATGATATTAAGTCGGAGGGTGTACAGAAAAGCAGTTTTTACTGCTTTTCTGTGCATTAACACCTACCCTTTGGGTAGGCGCTAATTTCTGAAAGTAAAATGTGCGGCGTGGCTGCACATTTTACTTTCTGAATCGCGAGGGCATAACTTATAGGGCCATCAACATGCATTTGCGTGTTGCGGGCGCTATTAGTTTTGGGGGGGTGGTTGGACGCGCGTTTTCAATGCGCTAGCTTTACCCCTTATGAAAAAGGACGCGCGTTTTCATCGAAAACGTGCGTCCAAATGCGGGTTAACAGTGCGCTCCGCCGGATGAATCTGACTGTGCCAAATGGACCCATCTTTCTAGCGCAGTTATGTCTTACTTCTGAGTATGTGCAAGAGTGTCTGCACATGTGCTGCCTCGGAAGCCCCTCCATAGATTGTAGGAGGCAGGTGGGTATTAAGCATGGCTAATTCATCCTGCTGTCTCTGGAGAACCCCATTTACGGTAAGTAAACTTGCTTTCTTTCTTGACAAGAAGTGCTGAATTAGCTATGACATGTGGGGGGTCCCAAGCTGAGGGCTGCATAGCAGAGCATTTACTGAATAAGAACCCCATAGAGAGTGGACTACTGCATGAAGAGGTTGTGTAAAACTGCTTCCCCAAAATTACTGTCACTTCTTGAGAAACATCCAGTAGTGGGTTATGGAGTGTGAACTGATGAACAAATTGGAAGATGGCTCTTAGTTGAACCACTGAGGTAGCCACGGCTCGCTCTTAATGATCTTTGACAGAGTCTGTGATCTGAAGGCCAACTAGTATATAACCATGCATGATACAGTCCGCTAGCCGTTAGACAAAGAGCATTTGCAACCACTGTGCCAGTCTGTTAGCACTGTAGAAGATGAATAATTGAGAAGCCTGACGATGTGGTTGAGTCCCCCCTTAGGTAATCGGCTAACCCCCTTTATAATCCAGTGAGCGGAAGGCCTTCTCCCCTTTATGTACATGAGATCTTGGAAAGAACGTGAGCAAATTATTAGCTTGATTCAAATGAAATGCAGAAATCATTTTAGGATTGGTGCAGAGCACTACCCTATTGTGAAAAAACTGTAGGTGTGGAGAATACGGTGAAATAACTACTTACCTGATAATTTCCTTTTCATAAGGACAGGTGGATCCAGAACCAGTGGGTTATGCACCTCTACCAGCAGATGGAGTCGAAGCAAAGCTGACATCATGGTATATATACCCCTGCAGTGACATCAACCTGCCATTATTCTCTGCAAAAGCCAACTGTGGACAAAATAACAAAACCTTGATTACTAACATATAACCATTTCAGCAAGCAGCCAACAGGAAAACACTGAGCTCAGACAAGAAGTGTAATAACAGTAGTCTAGGGACTGGAGTAACACGTATCAGTGACCCCAGGAACACGCAGCCACGCAGGAAACAATAGTACAACCACCCGGCAGCCAAGGGTGGGAAGGTGGATCCACCTATCCTTATTAAAGAAAAGGAAATTATCAGGTAAGTAGCAATTTCTCCTTTCTTAGTGTATGAACAGGTGGATCCAGAACCAGTGCAATATACCAAAGCTTCTCCCAAGCAGGGTAAGAGGCTGCCCGTGGTCCAATCAACACCACACGTGGAAAGGTTGTGCCCTCCTGGGCCTGCACATCTTGGCAGTAATGCCTGGAAAAGGTGTTTAAGGAGGACCACATCGCAGCTCGGCAAATGTCGAGACAACAATCTAACCTCCGCCCATGACACTGCCTGAACCCTAGTGGAATGAGCCCTAACCTGACTAAGCAACGGCTGCTCAGCATCCCTTCAATCTTCACACCAAGCCTCAAACACTCACCAGACCTGCACATAGGTTAAGGAAGTGGAGAACTTTCTCACTCATAGGAAGGTGGCAAATCATCGCAGTAGAATATCCACGCTTCAGCAACTGAGCCCTCTGAAGGGTCATACCATAAGACAAAATCAAGTCAGATCTTCGTGAAGAACCAGCCCCTGCTGAAGCAGAGTCCTGTGAGCCGGAAACCAGAAAGGAGAGTCCACCAGACACCGTCGCAAATCTGCTTACCGCAGCCTTCTGGGCAAATCTGGTGCCACCAGAAGCACCATCCCCATGTGACTCTCGATCCTACAAATTATGCTGGCCAATATGGGCCATGGGGGGAAAGGCATACAATAGCTTGTCCTCCGGCCACTCCTGTATGAGGGTATCAATGCCCAAGGACTTTTGATCTCTCCTGTGACTGAAGAAGTGAGGACCTTTGCATTTTGAGAAGTCGCCAGCAGGTCCAGAAACAGAAGGCCCCAGTGATCCACTACAAGCTGGAATGCCTCGTTTGACAAATCCCATTCTCCTGGATCCAGAATCTGTCCACTGAGAAAGGCTCTTACATTGTCTTTTCCCACAATATGCAAGGCTGAGATCTAAAAATGCACTTCCACCCATTCCATAAGTTTGGCTATTTCCTATGACACTTGCTGGCTTTTGGTTCCTTCCTGCTGACTAATGTAAGCCACTTTCGTCGCATTGTCTGACATTTTCAAGACTGCTCGCCCCAACAATCTGTCGCTGAATCACAAGCATGCGAACCGGACAGCTTGGGCTTCTAGTCAATTAATCCTCCAGAGAGTCTCTTCTGCACTCCATCTCCCTTGTGCTGACAACTCCTGACAGTGAGTCCCCAACCCTAGAGGCTCACATCTGTCGTGAGTACTAGCCAGTCCAGTGATCTTAAGGAAACCCCCTTTCTTAGATAATCCACTTGCAACCACCACTGCAGGTGTATGCAGACCTCCATTGGTAGGTGGAGCCGAATCAAATAGTCCTGAGACTGTGTGTTACATCTAGACAACAGAGTGCACTGAAGAAGACACATATGTGACCTCATTCATGGCACAACCTCCATGGTTGCCGCCATTAACCCAAGTACCTATAGATAAGAATACACTGTCGGACGTACTGTGTTTGTCAATAGATGCACCTGCGCCATCATCCTACCCTGCTTCGTGTCAAACTGAACACAGAGATACTCCAGTGACTGAGATGGCTGAAGATTGCTCTTGGCCAGGTTCACTACCCAACCAAGCTCCTGTAAAAAGGAAATCACCTTGCGCAAGACCCGAAGGCTCTGTTCCAGATTCTTGGCCAATCGTCTAAGTACGGGTGTACCAGAATCCCAACCTGTCTCACTCTGCCGCCACCACCACTATAACATGGAAAAAGTTCTAGGCGTGGTGGTCAAACCAAAAGATAGACCTCAAAACTGATGTCGATGCCCCAAAACTGCAAAACAGCAACCAGAAGTAGAAGATCGGTAAAAGCCAAAGATTCTTTTACCGATCTTCTTCTGTTCGTTACTTTGCCATACTGGATCGGCTTCTTTTGTGTTTTCTGGGACCAAAACCGCAAAATGCAGAAATCGTTGGTGCTCTAGCTGGATGGAAATATGAAGGTATGCCTCGGACAAGTCCAGAGATGTCAGAAACACCCCCGACTATACTGCCATCACTGCATGCAAGGTTTCCATGCAAAAACGAGTCACCCACAAATGATGGTTGACCCGTTTGAGATCTAAGATGGGGCGAAAAGAGTCCTCCTCCTTGGGCCCAACAAAATAAATGGAATATCGGGCCGTATTTCCTTGAGATGTGAGCACTGGAACCATAGCCCATAGGCTGAGGAGTCTTGGCAACGTACACTCCCACTGCATGTCTCTTCTGAAGAGAGTTTCAGGGAGACATCATGAAAACATCCTGAGTAACACAGAAAAACTTCAGCACATAGCCATCTCTTGTCACCTTCAGAACCCACTGGTCTGACATGATCTCGATCCACCTCTGATAAAAAAAACAGAGAAAGGCGACCTATTTCCGGGGCTGGGTAGGCATACCTTCATTGGGAGGCTCGGGGTGCTCCACCAACCGAGCGTGCAGCCCGTCTGGGCTCCCTGGGACGAAAGACTGAGACCTACCCAAAGGTCAAGTCTTCTGGAGGACCTCTCCTCTGTAAGGTTGAAAACTTCTGAATCCCCTATTACAACCTCTCGTGCTGAAGGAGCGCAGTGCTTGTTTCTTATTCTCTGGTAACTGAGGAACCTGGGACTCACCCCACTTATTGGCTATTTTATCCAGCTCGCTCCCAAACAAGAGTGAGCCTTTAAAGGGCAACTTCATAAGGTTAGACTTCAAGGTTGCATCAGCCGACCAATTTCTCAGCCATAACTGACGCCTAGCCGTTATTACCGAAGTCACACCTCTGGCCGAAATGCAGATCAAATCACAGCCTGCATCTGCCAAACAGGTGGCTGCTGGTTCCATCATTGCCCTGGAATTCACACCAGATTCACCGACCTACTGATAGAGAAGCAAACAAGAGCAAGCCACCAGGGAACAACAATGGGAGCACCAAGAGGAGAGGAGCACCTTGCTGGTGGCTGGAAAGAATCAGTTGGAGAAATTTTTAAAACTTAAAATTATTGGGGAGAAGAAAACTATTGAGGTATATTATTTAGTAAGTTTGTGAATTTTGCTTTAAATAGGTAGTCAGAAAATCAGGCAACAAACAGAGCTTTGGGTGTTTGTATGCAAATAGCCTGTTTCCCACACCTTGGTCCAGAGATCAAGCGTGGGGTCCAAAACTCTGCTGAGACAATCTCCCAAGGTGTTGGATACTCTAGGAAGGTATGGAAAACAGGCTATTCGACCTTTGTGGTATACCATCAGTTGACTTCTTCTCCTCATTCCCCTTACCTTATCTGAACTTACAGAACATTCGTACCCCACCAAAAAGCATGTTCGCATCAGAAAGCAATAGGAAAGTTAACACAGTTTGCTCCATTTTTTCAAAGCAAGTTCAGATCTGCTCCAGATGCTTTTCTGCTCCAATGGGATGCAGATCTGCTGTGTGCAGAACTTTTCTTCACTCAGCAACCAATAGCTCACTCCCAAATTCTCTGACAATCCTGGCAGAGGGTCCAAAACCCTGTGCCCTTTGTTTGTTCATACAGAACATTGCTGCTTGGTTCTTGGTATGGATTAGAATTCTCTTACCTTGAAGAGCTTGTAGCTCTAAGAAGTTGATTTATAACAGACATTCCGTCTTCGACTATGTCCCATAAATTCAAGAGTCATTTGTATGTGCGTCCCATTCTTTTCTGGATGCATCCATTGCCAGTATTATTTGAAGGGGTCCTATTTCCAGGGCCCCTGGTTTCAGACATCAATGGAGGGATACTTTTATCACCGTCGTTACACTTATTAGATGTACAAGGGATGATGCAGATGATCTCACTGGGAGTAGAGGCACCACTGGAGGACTTTCATAGTCAGGTGAATCATGGGAGGACCTTATCTACATGGGAGGACCTTATCCATGTGCCTCAGGACAACCAGGATTGCTTAGGCTGGGACTCACTATATCAAGTTCTGGACCAGTATTAATAGACAGCTAGCCCTTTCCAATGGGAGGAATATTTTCTGTACCAATGAATCCTTCATACCCCAATGAACTTAACTCTCTGGGTGGGGACAAGGTGTGACTTGACAAAGTTGACTATAAAACTAGTAACTGAAGAAGCTGGATAGTTTTCTCTAAGGAAGTGCAACACCCTTGTCTGAGAAGGTCTAGTCACCAACCAGTTATTCAGATAAGGGAAAACAGATTCCCCAACAAAGGTGTGACAACCCTACTACCAGGTATTTTGTGATGACCCTTGGGGCCACCAGCAATGAAATGTTTCTACCATAAATATGAGGAATATCCAGTAGGATGGATTGATGGGTATGTTAGCATATGCATCCTTTCAATCCAGGGCACATATTTAGTCTCCCACTTGGATGACAGAAGAACTTAAGAAATTGCCATACTGGGTCAGACCAAGGGTCCATCAAGCCCAGCATCCTGTTTCTAACAGTGGCCAATCCAGGCTACAAGTATCTGGGCAAGTACCCAAACACTAAGTAGATCTCATGCTAATGATGCAGTAATAACTGGGGTCATTCCCTAAGTCACCTTCATTAACAGCAGTTAAGGGACTTCTCCTCCAAGAACTTGTCCAAACCTTTTCTAAACCCAGCTACACTAACTGCACTAACCACTTCCTCTGGCAACAAATTTCAGAGCTTAATTGTTGTTACGCTTGCCGGCTGCAGCAAAGCGCGGCCAGCCTCCCTTACCTGCCCCGGCCCTGGAGCAGAGTCGCCCTCTCTCACGGCGGCAGGAAGACGCCGCTGCGATCCCTCAGGGGCGACGGGAACGCCGCCAGTCCTCCGAGGCTGATCATAGCATAGGTGTGCGCGCCCGCCACATCAGACCTTAAAGGAACCACAGCGGGAAAAGTTCCCGCGGTTCCCCGCTGATGTCATCCAGCAGGGACTATTTGAACCTAGTCCCTGCTTTCCAGCCTTGCCTCTGCAACAGGTCTCCTGAAGCTGATTGGCTGCACTGAGTCTGCTCCTCAGGCCCTGGTTCCTGTTCCTCTCCATTCTTGTCCTGCTCCTCACCTACTGGACTGCCTCTTGGCCTAGACCCTTGGATTGTTTGCTGGATTCCGCTGTTCACCACCTGTCTCGACCGTGGACTGTTTCTTGGATTCGCCCGTTTCGCTGCCTGCTCGACCCTTGGATTGTTTTGCTGGATTCCGCTGCTAGCCACCTGCCTTGACTCTGGACTGATATCTGGATCCACCTGTCTTCTGCTAATCGCTACCCCGGACTGATACTGAGATCCGCCTCCCGATGACGAGGGCCTGGGAAATCTTCTCTCAGGTAGGGCCTTACTTGTCTCGGCTCAAAGGTCCACTATCATAACAGCTTGTAGCGGCCATGGACCCAGCAGATCTCTCTGGTCTCCAGGCCATTCTGGGACTTGCACAAAATATCCAACAACAGCAGCAATTCTTGGGAGGCCCTTGCCGGCTTGGTGGAATGACTCAATGCCCACCTGGACGCCTCCACTGCTTTGACTAGCAATGCGGCTACCGTTCCTCCTTTGACCTCCCTGACGACCACCGACATCCAACTTCCAAGACCTCCCAGATATGCAGGGGATCCTAAGCTGTGCCGAGGATTCTTGAATCAGTGCTTAATGCACTTTTCCTTGCAGCCCTCACAGTTTTCCAGCGATTCTATTAAAACGACCTTCATCCTCTCCCTTCTTGATGGGAAAGCCCTAGCCTGCACATCACCACTCTGGGAGAGAGGAGACGTCCTGCTTCAAAACCTGCAGCAGATTGTGAAGGCTTAAGTTAGTCTTCTAGGAACCTGGCCGACGTGACACCGTGGGGTCAGACAAGCTGCATCTACGCCAGGGTTCAAAGACCCTGGCTGAATATGCTATCGAGTTCCGGACTATGGCTTCGAACTGGAGGGAGGACAATCTCCGAAGCATTTTCTTAAAAAGACTATCCTCGCGAATTAAGGATGAGCTGGCCGCCCGAGAACTCCCCAAATCCCTTGACACTCTCATTGATCTGGCCGGGAGGATCGATAAGCGATTCCAGTAGAGAAATCGAGAGTTACGGGTCCCACAATGATCGGTATCACTGGTTCCCTTCTTCTCACACCCTCTCACCTGTCACCTCGTCTGGATCGACGAGCCAGGAGGAACCGATGCAGCTTGGACAGAGCCATCTTTCTTCAGAGGAGAGACTTCGGCAATGCTCTCTGGGCCTATGTTTTTAATGTGCCGGACAAGGGCATCTTCGAGCTCAATGTCCATTGAGGCCGGGAAACTCCAGAGCCTAGGAGTCTGTGGGGAGTTGACCCTGGACTGCGCTCTTCCTTGTCCCCAGCTTACTCTACCCGTTACCTTCATGACTAACGTATACGAGTTTTCCACCCTCGCCTTAGTGGACTCCGGAGCCGGGGGGAACTTTATTATGAAGGCCCTGGTAAACTACCTCAAACTTCCCACCATCTGTAGAGAGACCCCGCTACAGCAGATCACCACCACGACCAAACCCTTGACCCTCTGGACCAGCCTTCTCCATCAAGAAAAGATAGCCTTTCGCGTCCTGGAGAGGGCAGTTCACCCCATCGTATCGGGGCTTCCCTGGCTACAGATCCACTCCCCTAGTTTTGACTGGGAAACCCTTCAACTATCCCGATGGAGCCATCATTGTTTATCATCTTGAATACTCCCAGTGAGGCCTCTACCATCGCTCCCATTAGCCACAGCCTCCTTGGGAATCCCTCCTCAATACGCCGCTTACACGGATGTGTTACAGGCGGCCGACATTCTACCAGAGCACTGTCCCTTTGATTGTGCCATCAATCTGATTCCGGGAACCACACCACTCCATGGAAGGGTCTATTAGCTCTCACTGCCAGAGACCAAAGCCATGGCTCAATAAATCCAAGAAAACCTTGATAAGGGATTCATCCGGCCTTCCACTTCCCCTGTGGGTGCGGGGTTCTTCTTTGTTACCAAAAAGGATGGGACACTACGCCCCTGCATTGATTACAGGGGACTCAATGCTATAACCAAGAAAGACAGATACCCTCCTCCACTCATACTGGAGCTGCTTGATAGACGTCAAGGGGCCAAACATTTTACCAAATTGGATCTGCGTGGCGCATACAATTTGGTCCACATCAAAACAGGAGACAAATGGAAGACCGCATTTAAAACGCAAGATGGACATTACGAGTATCTGGTCATGCCCTTCGGCCTATGTAATACTCCAGCAGTGTTTCAAGGTATGACAAACCAAATCTTGAGAGATCTCCTGTACACCAGTGTGGTAGTTTACCTGGACAACATCCTTGTCTTCTCTAAAGATTTATCTTCACATCATTGAGACGTTACTCAAGTACTCCAGAGGCTCCAAGCCCACAAACTTTATGCTAAATTGGAAAAATGCCTTTTTGAAAGAGAAAATGTACCCTTCCTAGGATATATAATCTCCAGCAAAGGATTTCGCATGGATCCTGAAAAGGTGAAATGTATCTTAAATTGGCCTCAATCATCCGGCCTTCACCCACTTCAAAGATTTCTGGGATTTGCCAATTTTTATCTCCAGCGCTCACCCAGAAGGGGGCCAATACCAAGAACTGGCCGCCTGAGGCAGTCACAGCCTTCTCTAACCTAAAACAAGCCTTTCTTGAAGAACCATGCCTTCGTCACTCGGATCCCACATGCCCCTTCATCATCGAGGCTTATGCTTCCTTGGAGGGAATAGGAGTCGTTTTGAATCAACTTTCAGATAGGGGGAGCCTCCGACCCTGTTAGTTTTTCTCAAAAAAATTCTCTCTGGCGGAACGAAACTACGGAATCGGGGACAAAGTACTGTTAGCCATAAAAATAGCCTTCAAAGAATGGCGGCATTGGTTAGAAGGGGCATGACACCAGATTACGGAATATACTGACCATAAAAACTTAGAACATCTCTATAACACACAACGATTAAATGCTCATCAGGCTCAGTGGTCATTATTTTTCGCCCTCTTCGACTTTGAGGTGAAATATAGACCAGCTCACAAGAACACCTGAGTGGATGCCCTCTCCCGGTCATTTGAAGTGGAGGATACCCTGGAAACCACCCAGCCATGTGATCGATCCCGCCCGAATCCTCCTGGCTGCTTCCATACCCGTTCCTCTGGAAAGACGGGTCTGTCAGAAGGTTTTTGAGTTGGGGCATGATTCCCATATCCCAGGTCACCCGGACTGAGCAAGAACTTTAAACCTAATTCAACACTTTTACTGGTGGCCCCAAGTGAAGGAGCATGTCCAGAATTACGTGGACTCCTGTCCCGTTTACGCTCAAACAAAAACCCCTGGTAGTTCAAACTTACGGCCTGCTACAACCTTTACAGGTGCCCCAGGAGCCATGGACACATCTATCCACAGATTTCATGGTCGACCTTCCTCCTTCGGAGGGCTGTCGAGTCATCTGGATGGTCATCGATCGCTTCTCCAAAATGGCCCATTTCGTGGCCCTTCCTGGACTCCCTACTATCCCAGAGCTAGCGAAACTGTTTTCCACAAATATATTCTGTTTACATGGACTACCACGACACATTCTTTCGGACAGAGAAACTCAATTTGCCGCAAAATATTGGCGATCGTTCTGTAAAAAGTATAACATCACCTTGGACTTTATCACAGCTTACCACCCCCAGGCCAACGATCAAACAGAACACCAAATCAGACATTGAAGATGTTCTAACACATGTTTGTCAATAAACGACAGGACAATTGGGCAGCTTTATTGCCCTGGGCAGAATTCTCCCATAATTTCCACTTCAATACCGCCAACGGAACCTCCCCATTCCAAATAGTCTATGGACGACAGCCGAGTCCTCTGCTACCCCTACCGCTATCAGTAGCCTCTCCTGCAGCCCAGCTAATGGCTCAGGAACTCCAGAACCTATGGAGCAGCACAAAGTCTCCGATACAAAAGGCTGGCCAAAGGGTTAAGGACAGTACTGATAAGCATCATCGACCAGGCCCACAACTCAAGTGCGGAGATAAAGGGGCAGATTTTCAAAGGGGTACGTGCGTAAGATACACGCGTAACCCCCGAAAAGCTGCCCCTTCCACCCCCTGCGTGCGCCGAGCCTATGTTGCATAGGCTCGGCGGCGCGCGCAAGCCCCGGGACGCGCGTCAGTCCCGGGCCTTTCCTGGGGGGGCGTGTCGCGGCCGGCGCATCATCGGGGGCACTCTGGGGGCGTGGCCGCGGCCTCAGGACCGGCCCCCGGACCGGAACATGGCATGCTGGCAGCCGGCCCGCGCAAGTTACACCTGCCTTGGGCAGGCGTGAAATAAAGGTGGGAGGGGGAATTAATTGGGGCCAGGGGGAGGGTTAGTTAGGAGAAGGAAAGGAAAGGTGGGGGGCGTCGGAAAAAAAGTTCCCTCCGAGGCCACTCCGATTTCGGAGAGGCCTCGGAAGGAACGGAGGCGGCTCGGCGCGCACAGGCTGCCGATTTTGCACAGCCTTGTGCGCGCAGACCCCGGATTTTAAAAGATACGCATGGCTACGCGCGTATCTATTAAAATCTGGCGTACTCTTGTTTGTGCCGGGTGCACGAACAAAAGTACTCGCTCGTGTACTTTGTAAAAATCTGCCCCAAAGTGTGGCTGAATACCCGATACATCCGTCTCAGGGTGCCTTCCATGAACTTGGCCCCACGTTATATTGGGCCATTTCCCATCATCCAACAGATAGGACCGATCACCCACCAGCTACGCTTGCCTGCTACCCTATGGATACACAATGTTTTCCACATCTCCTTCCTAAAACCCTTGGTATCATCCTGGCCTACCAGAAAGGTTCCAAACCCCTCAAGGGTCTCTTCAGCCGAGGATCAATTCTTCCAAGTCAAGGATGTTCTAGATATCCGCCAATGGAATCGAAGGTGGGAATATCTGATATCCTGGGAAGGTTACGGGCCAGAGGACAACACTTGGGAACCAGCCTCAAACATTTTGCATTAAAAGCTGCTCAAGCAGTTCCATGCCCGCTAGCACAAGAAACCTAAACCCCCAGGGAGGGGACGTAAGAGAGGGGGGTACTGTTACGCTCGCTGGCCACGGAAACACAAGGCCGGTCTCCCTTACCTACCGGGGCCCCAGAGCTGAGCCACCCTCTCTCGCGGCGGCAAGAAGACACCACTGCGATCCCTCAGGGGTGATGGGAACGCTGCCAGTCCTCCGAGGCCGACTACAGCATAGGTGCGTGCACGCGCGCCCCACGTCGGACCTTAAAGGAACCGTGGCAGGAAAGGTTCCTGCGGTTCCCCGCTGACGTCATCCAGCAGGGACTATTTGAACCCAGTCCCTGCTCTCCGACCTTGCCTCCACAACAGGTCTCCTGAGGCTGCTGGCTGCGTTGAGTCTGCTCCTCGTCCCTGGTTCCTATTCCTCTCCATTCCTGTCCTGCTCCTCACCTCGACCCTTGGATTGTTTGCTGGATTCCGCTGTTCACTGCCTGTCTCGACCTTGGACTGTTCCCTGGATTCGCCTATTTGCTGCCGGTCTCAACACTTGGATTGTTTACTGGAGACCGATGTACGCCACCTGTCTCGACCACGGACTGTTTCCTGGATTCGCCCGTTTGGCTGCCTGTCTCTACCCTTGGATTGTTTTGCTGGATTTGGTGCTAGCTGCCTGCCTCGGCCCTGGACTGATATCTGGATCCTCCTATCTGCTGCTGACTGCTAATCTGAACTGATACTGAGATCTGCCTCCTGACAACGAGCCTGGGAAGTCTTCTCTCAGGTAGGGCCTTACTCATCTCGGCTCAAGGATCCACTATCGTAACAACTGTACACTGAGAGAAAAATAATTCTCTACGATTAGTGTTAAATGTGCTACTTGCTAACTTCATGGAGTATCCCCTGGTCCTTTTATTATCTAAAAGAGTAAATAACCAATTCACATTTACCTATTCTAGACCTCTCGTGATTTTAAAGACCTCTATCATATCCCCCCTCAACTGTCTCTTCTCCAAGCTGAACAGCCCTAACCTCTTTAGCCTTTCCTCGTAGGGAAGCTGTTCCAGCCCCTTTATCATTTTGGTCGCCCTTTTCTGTACCTTCTCCACTGCAACTATACACAGTAATCAAGATGCAGACTCACCATGGAGTGATACAAAGGCATTATGACATTTTCCGTTTTATTCACCATTCCCTTCCTAATAATTCAGTTTGTTTTTTTGACTGCTGCAGCACACTGAGCCAATGATTTCAATGTATTATCCACTATGATGCCTAGATCTTTTTCCTGGGTGGCAGCTCCAAATATGGAACCTAATATCGTGTAACTACAGCATGGGTTATTTTTTCCTATATGTATCACCAAGCACTTGTCCACATTAAATTTCATCTGCCATTTGAATACCCAATCTTCCAGTCTCGCCCGGTCCTCCTGCAATTTATCACAATCCGCTTGTTATTTAACTACTCTGAATAATTTTGTATTATCTGCAAATTTGATTACCTCACTCATCACATTCCTTTCTAAATCATTTATAAATATATTAAAAAGCACTGGTCCAAGTACAGTTCCCTGAGGCACTCCACTGTTTACCCTTTTCCACTGAGAAAATTGACCATTTAATCGTACTTTGTTTCCTGTCTTTTAACCAGTTTGTAATCTATAAAAGGGTATCTCCTCCTATTCCATGACTTTTTAGTTTTCTTAGAAGCCTCTCAAGAAGGACTTTGTCAAATGCCTTCTGAAAATCCAAATACACTATATCTACCAGTTCACCTTTATACACATGTTTAACCCATTCAAAAAAATGAAGCAGATTTGTGAGGCAAGACTTCCCTTGAGTACATCCATGCTATGTTCCATTAAACCATGTCTTTCTATATGCTCTGTGATTTTGATCTTTAGAATAGTTTCTACTATTTTTCCCGGCATTGAAGTCAGGATCACTGGTCTATAGTTTCCTGGATTGCCCCCGGAGCCCTTTTTAAATATTGGGGTTACATTGGCCACCCTCCAGTCTTCAGGTACAATGGATGATGTTAATGATAGGTTCCTTCAGAACCCTGGTGTGCATACCATCTGGTCCACGTGATTTGCTACTCTTTAGTTTGTCAATCTGGCCTTCTACATCTTTCAGGTTCACAATGATTTGGTGCAGCTTGTCTGACTTATCACCCTTGAAAACCATCTGCGGAACCAGTATCTCCCCAATATCCTCATTAGTAAACACAGAAGCAAAGAATTAATTTAGTCTTTCTGTAATGGCCTTATCTTCCCTAAGAGCCCCGTTAACCTCGTGGTCATCTAATGGTCCAACCGACTCTCTCATAGGTTTCTTGCTTTGGATACATTTTTAAAAGTTTTTATTATGAGTTTTTGCCTCTACAGCCAACTTTATTTCAAAAGATCGTAGGATGGTGTGAAGGGCATCCATCTTGAATTTCTCCCGTAACAGATTCTTGCTCAGTCTTTGTAAATCCAGGATAAGTCTCAATTCTCCTAACTTCTTGGGGATAAGGAAATAGCAAGAATAGACTCCCCTGCCACCATCTTCGGGAGGGGCAGGCTCTATTATCTGCTATCCAAGAAGCAACTCTACCTTAAGATGAAGTTGAGTTGAGTGAGACAGATCTGGATTGAAGATTAAACACTGAAGTGGTGCTGGAGGATGGGAGAAACACAATTTTGAGGACAGAATGATCCTTAGTGATCTTCTAATATTTGTCAAGGAACAACTGAATCCTCCCCCTCTACCTGAGGGGTCAAGACCTGAGGGTTGGGTGTCATCAAAAATTAGGCTCTGGTTTGGGCTGGGACTGCTGTGGCGACTTAGGCTGACATCTCTCACGTGGCCATTCAAAGACAGAAAGTTACAGTTACAGATCAGATGGCACACAATACTGCTGAAATTAGCAGAAGGGAAGTTTCTAGAAGAAAAAGTGCTTAAAAGTGAAATAAGGATGTCTAGGAGGAGCTGTTGGCTTCCACCAACAAGGACTGAATGGCCACATGCTGCTCCTTAATCTTGGCAATGGCATCTCTGACCTTGTTCTAAAAATAACTGACCCCAGAACAGGGGATGGCAGATAATTTGTCATGAATATCTTTACACAAACTGCTGGCTGTCAACCAGCTTATCCAGAGTGCCCCAATGTCTGTTTACAGAAGATCTTGTCACAATGTCAAAGAACTCTTATACGGACCAGATGAGATGGTATTCACACCTTTCTACATTCAGAAAAACATGTTGATAAGCCTCCTGTTCCCTGTCCAGGGACTACACCAGAGGCTTTAACTTGTTGACACAATCATGTAAGTACTGCACCATATCAAGTTGGTGAGCCACAATTTAGGGATCTGGAAGATTTTCTGCCCTAAACTGTCCAGCAACATGGGATCCTTACCTGAGAGTATGTTAGAAAAGATCCTGGTCTTTTTTGCCCACTTCAAAGCTGACTCTACTACCACAGATTGGTGTGGTAATTGGTCTATGTCAAAACCAGGAATCTATTTTACTCTGTATTTAAGATCCAATTTCCTGGTTACCAGGGGGCAGCATGCCAGATTATCTCACATTCTCCTTTGCAGATCATGATGATTTAATGAAAAGAGATTGCTACTGGTTCAGAAGGGGTTTCCAGAAGCCAACTAGGACAAATACCTTAGTGCAGGGATCCTGGTCCCTTCGGCCATTAACCTCAATAGCCTTACTCAATTTGTTCAGGAATCTGGAGTATGAGAAGGCTTCTGGTAGGGTATGACTGTTCCGTAAGTTAAGGTAAGGGGAATGAAGAGATCACTGTAGACCCTTCCTCTGAACAGAGTGGTGGAGGGATGCAAACCCACGACTATGATGAAGATGATGGCAACTGTGGGGGAGGCTTTGGTCATCTCAGAACGGAAAACTCTCATGGCAGATCTCAGTTGGCCGTGCTCTGCACTTCCTCCTTGGAATGCTGGCAGGACTCTTCTGCGCAGAGAGATAGCCTGCTCAGTTGTGGTGGGCTAGTTTCCATTGCTAAGATTTCTGATGGGAGTTACTATGGTGTTGAAGTGGAAAGATTCCTCGTTGAGAGAATAAATCCAATACTCTAGACAGAAAATGCTAAAGAACATCTTTACCAGTTCTGTTAAATGGTCCACGGATTGTTGTATCCTCTGGGCTGGAATTGGAGAAGAAACATCCTCCTTTGAAACTAGTATAGAATCATCATCTTGAGAAGTACATATCAAATTCCAAGCAGATGCCGCCTCCTGGACAACCTGTGTTAAGGGTTGGATGAAGTTCAAAATGTACAATGGAGCAGACAGGAATTTTCAACTATAGTGGAAGGGACCCGGACTGTGTGCTTCAAGCAGATGACAGTGAAAAGGCCCTAGAAAGTCTGAGATCTGGAAAAAAGATGAGATGGAGATAAATCCATCAGAAAGGAAAAGGGAAGTTATGAAGAGTCCCTGCTGGGTCCTAACGGCATCAGGGACACAGCTGGCATTAATACTGACCACTCCCAGCTCCGTGCTGATGGCATCAACTACACTGATGGCAGTGAAGGCTTCTGCACCAAGTGCTGAAGATTGGTGTGACGAAGGCTCTGGTTCCGATGGAGCCAATGGTATGTCTTCTTTGGCACCAAACAAGCCTCATTTACAGGGACGAGATGCTTGGAGTGTGCCCCGGAGTGCACTGGCTCCTGCATTCGATAGTCCCATGTATTGCTTGACCCCTGGGCTGTGGTGGATCCAGAGTTTGATGCCCCTGACGGAGGAGCCCTGACAGAGGAGATCTGACTCGACTTGGCATAGAGGAAACCTAAAGAAGCCCCACTCTGAGAAGAATGGCTTTGTCTCTTTACCAAACTGTGGGGTTCCTCCATCTTCCAAGCCCGGTTCTGCTGGGATCTAGGTGACATCTGACCATAATAATAGCAATTAGCTGAATCGTCATTAGTGATGAACATCTTGCAGCCACAAACGCAATCCCTGAAGTCAATGGGTGTCGCCTTCTTGAACATACTGAAAATTTCATATACACACACACATATGTAGCACTTAAAAGTGCTGTTTAGAGGCTGCTGAGGCAGCAAGGCAACACATAAAGAAACAAAAGACTGTTAGAGAAGGTAAATCGAAAAGTAGGGCTACACTTCTATGTGGAACTTGGACCAAAAAAAAAAAGACTGAAGGGTCATAAGGCAGCGTGCATGTAGGAACTACCGCACATGCTCAGTAGTAAAACTTTACTGAGCTAGAAAGATGGGTCTGTTCAGCGCTGATGTCGTCACTTGTGTGTCACAGCTAATTCAACCCTGCTTGTCGACAAAGAACAAAACTTTTTTTTTTTTTTAAGATATGTTAGTGACATAAAGAAGTACAAAAGTGGCATTGTGAAACTGAGAGGTGAAGGGGAGGATGATGAAGAGGATGCAGAATTTTTTTTAACAAATATTTTGGTTTAGTGTCCACCGAGGAACAGCTAGACGTAGAGCCACAGAAAAAAGACACAAATAGGAATGGACATGAGATAAACCTGAAATGATTTTCAGAAGACTTCTTTTTAAAGATACAATTTCTTTGAAATCTAAAATCATTTCTTAGAGAGTACGATCTTTGCATTGTTGTTCAAGCATTAGTGATTTCTTGCATCGATTTCAGTAATGCCCTATATTTATGCCATCCCCCATCCACAATCAGGGTAATTCAGTTAAATCAAAATGCAGCTGCCCATATCATAACTGGGGTCCCTACACGTGGACATATTGCACCCAAACTATGTAGATTTCATTAGCTGCCAATGTCGTGGATGTCCAACTTTAAAATCTTACATTAAATTTACAAAGTTATTAATGGCCTTGCACTTTAATGTTTCAACACATTCTTACAAAATTTACTGTAATCCTTGCTTTCTATGATCTTCATTTTGCAGCCTGCTTGATGTATCCTCTGTCTAATTCATTATATTAGCAGAGTCTTGAAAGCAATTAGATGAAGTTGCTGGCTGAAATCCAAAACCTTTTTGATTCGTCTTAGGAAGCTGGTCAAGGCTCATTTATTTGCCTTTGCCTTCAATGAGGAATCTTGAATAGCCTGACAAATCAGGTATAACTTATAGGTATGCAATAATTATTATATCTGCTTTTGCTATCTCATTCAAATCACTAACATCTAGATCTAATACAGTATGAATCATTGCTTCTTCTAGCCTGTTACAGAAACATTTTATAACAGGTTTCTTTTAATATTGCCGAGCTGCTGTGGTTTCTGCCATATTATGATTTATGTATGTGATTTTTTACCCACCTAAAATTGGTGATAGAGCAGTTACACTTTTTGAAAAAATAAATGGCAAGTTTGCTTACCATAAATAGTGCTTTCCACAGATAACCATGATCTGTTGGTGATGTCATTTGGCGGCATTGAAAGGACTCATCTCACCATGCTAGTAGAGCTTTGAGCTTTACTGAGTATGTGCAGGAGTTCCTGCGCAGCTTTGCCTCAGAAGACTCCTCAGTCTATTTCAAAGCTAACTAGCCACAAAATCAATTCTCCAAGGAGGAGGGTGGGCATCTCATGGATAATTCACCCTGCTATCTACGGAAAACACTGTTTACGGTAAGCAAACTTGCTTTTTCCGTCAATAAGCCATGATTAGAAATGATCTGTGGTTAGTCCCAAGTTGAGGGCTGCAGCACAAGCATTGCTAAGTAAGAAATCCGGACTCCACTGTGGAGAGTAGAGTACTGTGAGTACATGTTGTAGCACCACCCTTCCTACTGCTCTAGCAAAAGATGTGAGACTGTCCAGGCAGTAGTGAGAAGTGAAGGTATACATGGATGATCATGTGGCAGCTTTGCAAATGTCGTCCAGAGGCACCTCTCGCAAATGGGAAATGGAAAAGGCCATAGCTTTAACCTGACTAGCCTTGACTGGGTTAGTGAAATCAAGTCCTGCATCAGAATAGCAGAGTTGGATACATTCCGTTATCCATTTGGACAAGATATGCTTGGAGATTATCCTGAGTCTATTTGGGTCATAAGCGATGAAAAGTTGGAACACCTGCCAATGAGGTTGAGTCCTTTTATAGTAGGCCAGTGCCCTTTTGCAGTCCAAGGTATGAATAGATTTATCACCTTCATGAGCGTGTGGATGCGGAAAAATAGTTGGCAGAACAAGAGACTGTGAAACTATTGTGAAAAGCAGACCACTACCTTTGAAAGGAAGGGATGCATGTGAGAACTGATAAGGAGGGTAATGCACCCTAGCCTGTAGTTCACTACCTCTGTGAGCAGAGGTGATGGCATCAAGGAAAACTACTTTCCATTTAAAGTATTTGAGAGACGCAGAATCCAATGATTCAAAAGGCAGTGTGAGGATGAGTCAGATCCCAAGTAACAACTGGTTTAACATGTAGCAAACGTTAAACCAGTTGTTTAAAGTCACATGAATTTGGACACTAGTGGATGAGTCGAGATGGATTTGTTGTCCACAGAATCATGGTAGGCCACAAAAGCACTTAAGTGTACTCTGATGCAAGAGGTCGCTAGGCTGGAGTCCAACAGGTGGTATAGATAGGACACAAGGTTACAAGGTTCACAGGAAAACTGATCTATGCCATGTTGAGTACACCATTGAGAATATCTTTGCCATTTGAAGGAGTAATGTCTATTAAAAAGTTTTCTACTAGAAAAGCCAATATCCTCCACAGCTTTTCGTAAGGAAAGTTCAGCTATTACTGTACGCTCAACATCCATGCAGTCAGGTTAAGAGATAGTAGAACTAGATGAAGGATGTGCTATCTTCCTGAAACAGTAGGAAGAAGTGAGGAAGTGAGGAAATTTGTACAAGATATGCATACCAATCTTGTCTTGCCCATTCCGGAGCTCTGAGGATCATTTGTGTATGGTTCCAAAGAAGATTCAGCATCACTTCTGTAATAAGTAGTAGGGACAGAAAAGCATGTATGAAGTCTGTTCCCCAATCTAGAAGAAAAGTGTCTTGAGCCAATCGAAGAAAGCTCAGATGAAGGGAGCAAAATTGAGTGAGTTTTCAATTCTGTTTTGATGCAAAGAGATTGATCGATAGACAATCCCACAACCCAAACAGTTTGTCGGCTATGTACTGTTTGAGTAACTATGTGTGAGGATAAAACACCCTGCTGAGAAGATCCGTCAGAGTGTTGGATACTCTTGGAAGATATGTATCCTGAAGGGTCATCTGATGGTCATTGCCCATTGCCAGATCTAAAGTATTTCCTGGCAGAGGACCCAGGATTTGGTGCCACCTTGTTTCTTTACTTAAAACATGGCTACTTGGTTGTCCGTTTGAATCGAGATACTCTTTCCCTGTAGCAAGTGTGAGAATGTTGTGAATGCATTCTTGATTGCTCTCACTTCGAGGAAGCAAAAGTTGAGGAATGGTCCATAGTCTGGCAGCTAAGAGTTAATATAAAAAAGGCAGAGTCATGCATTTGAGATGCAAAAACCCAAGGGAGCAGCTTCGTAAGGGAGTGAAAATTTTTTAAGCACAAACAAGAGCAGGATCGGGTGGGGGGGGGGGGGGGGGGGGGGGGGAGGTGATTGTATCTGGTGAGCTTAAGGTAACCAAACAGGTGGATAAGGCCACAGCAAAAGGCAGAAAGATACTTGAGTGCAAAAGGAGATGAATGGAAAGGCATCTCTGGAATGAGGGAAAATGGGATGAAGGTGAAAGGGAAAGACTCAAGAGTAAGGAAATATTTCTTTACAGTCAGGGAGATGGATGCATGGATCAGTCTCCCAATAAAGGTGAGAGAGACAAAGACGGTATCCAAGTTCAAGAAGCATGGGATAAGCACAGGGAATTTCTGAGAAAGTGGTAGGGATTGTAGAGCTGAGAAGTAGTTGTGGATAGATGGATAAGTTAGACCATATGGTATTTTTCTACAGTCACATTTCTGTGTTTCTATGAGATACAAAAACAAGATAGTGTTATAGACAGTTAAATAAACATGACAACAATAACTATAAGTAAAGAATATACTGGAGTACATAAAGCAAAAACTGTATTGGCATATAAACAGTACAATGGTTATATGAAATGCAAAGACAAAAACTGACAAATACATGTAAAAGCATCAGTATCTGAGAAAATAAAAACAATATCCAAATGAAGTCTTGAAAATTTTGTATAAGCCTCATTTTATGTTTTTGCAAGCACTAAAGCTTGTCTCGAGTTTTCCAAAATAATCAGATTTTGGAACAAAGGCATGAATAAAAAGTAAACAAATGCCTATGAAGGATATAAAAAAGAAGAAAAGAGCAAATACTAGTGAAACAGTAACACAATCATATACAGTAAAAAGTGAAAACACAATTGAAATCAAATGTTAGCAGAGGAGAAGTATCCATTCTCATTTAAATGAGCAAAAGGTGAAATTTAATCTTACCTGATAACTTCCTTTCCTTGAGTCCTCTTAGAACAGTCATTGCTCCACAGCTGCTGGAGACAGAGGTCATACCTTTTTCTCCCTTGTGACATCATGTCTAAGTATAAGGGAAGTGTGGCCATAGGCAGTTGCCAGCAACTACTTGTCAAAGCAAGAAACAAACAACCTTATCCCAATTTAGGATGAAAAAACTACAATCAAGGATGCTCTAGAGAACGGAATCTCCTAATTCGCTTTCTGTGCATTACTGTATTCCATTAATATCAGTGCATCTATGCTCTATATATAAAAACTTTCAAAACAACATTTTTTACTCCATGCTTTCCTGTTTGCCCTTGAGACAGTGAACTGGGGTGATCACTTCTTTAATCCATTTGGCTATTGCAGTCTTGGAAGGTGCTCCTCCCTTCCATGGACTCCCATGCAGAATGACCAGCCTATCAAACTTCTGGAAGGGATTCATGACCTTTTAGGTACCTTAACAGTATGCGCTGGACTTCTGATAGATGGAACTTAGAGTTTTTACTCTATGCCTCAGCGCCCTTAAAGGCTGGAAGACCTACCACCTGATTCGGATAAAATGGGGACCTCACTTTGGGCAAAAAAGTAAAGGGACTGAATGAAAGGGAACTGAATCTTTAGAAATGGTCAGTTAGGGCTCTCTGCGGTACCAGACTTGCATCTCCAAAATATGCTCAGCCAAACAGATGGCCATCAGAAAGACTATTTTCACGAAAGATCCTCTAGAGATGCCATTGGGGGAAGCCCTATCAAGCCCTAAAGACCGAGACTGAGGTCCCATTGAGGGATTACTGGCTTAAGAGATTTCATATGCTTTGCTTCTCTAAGAAAATGGTGATATCAAGACGCATGGCTATCTGCAAGCCCTTCATTGGACTTCTATAGCAGTATATAACTGCTACCTGTACCTTTATGGAGCTAAGGAATAATTTTTTTATTCAGGCTTCTTGGATGAAGGCAAGAGTGCATACCATATCTGCTTTCTAGTAGTGGATCCTATGAATCTTACAGAGGTTCTCAAAAAGGTGGTCGAGTTAACTATAATCTAGGGAAGCCTATGCCTTTTGGGCTTTCAGCATGACCGAAATGACCAGAAAAATAGCCTATCTACACAGGCATGTCCTTTCAAGGGACAGGGCGTAAACAAAAGGACTTCCATTGAAATGGGATCCTTACATCAGGGGTCCCCAACCACCGGTCCGCGGACCAGGACCAGGCCGTTGGGGGTTTTTTTGCCGGTCCGCGGTGCTGCCAAGCACCGGCTAGTGTATCGCGTGCTCCCGGTCTCTCCTGCTGCTCTTCCTTCCCTGTTGCCGTTGCCGCCGGGCTATCAGCACGTTCAAGCCCAGTGGGAACGGCAGCGGTGCTAGAAGAAGCAGTGGCACCTGCAGCTGGCCTTTTCTCCTTCCGTTGCCTGCCCCCCCCTCCCCGTCACAGGAAGTGATACACAGAGCGGTGCGCGGGAAGGAGAAAGGCCGTGCTGCGTGGAAAAGTAGCAACGGCGGCAGCAGCATCGGCCTCCGAGCAATCAAAGCAGATGGTAATCGGGAAAGGAGAGAGCAGCATGAGCCTCCCGCGGCCGATGGGATTCTTTTTTCTTGGCCTGCGGGGGCTGGAGGAGGAGGCTGCTGCAGCTACCATTTGTGCTCAAGGGCGGGGGGGGGGGGGGGGGGGGGGGGGGAGGAAGTGAGTGAAAGAAAGAGACAAGCAGCCAGCCAGCCTGCCTGTGTGTTATTGAGAGAAACTGGTCAGAGAGCTGATGTGTGTGTATGTGAGAGACAATGAAAGTGTTTGCTCAGGGAGATGTGTATGTGAGAGTGTGAGACATTAGTCAGGGAGGTGACTGATGTGTGTGTGTGTGTGTGTGTGAGAAAGAGAGAGAGAAAAAGCATGGAAGTACAAAGTCTGGTTATGTGAGAAAGCATGGGCGTAAGAAGCCTGGTGTTGGTGGGGGGGGGGGGGGGGGGTGTGAAAGAAAGCATGGGAGTGAGAAGCCTGATTATGTGAGAGAGAGCATGGGAGTGGGAAGCCTGTGTGTGTGTGCATGCATGAGAGAGAGAGACTGGTTGGTAAGGCGACGGTGTGTGTGAGAGAAAGAGACTGGTGTGTGTGAATGTGAGAGAGAGAATGTGATTCAGGGAATGAGAAGCCTGTGCACGTGGAGAGCGAGCATGGAAATGAGAGAGACTGGTGTGTGTGTAACAGAGAGAAAGTGATTATGGGAATGAGAAGCCTGTGCATGTGAAGAGTGAGCATGGGAGTGAGAAACCTGGATGTGTGTGAGTCATCATGGGAATGAGAAGCCTGTATATCTGAAAGAGAACATGGGAGTGGGAAGCGTGTGTGTGTGTGTGAGTGAGTGTGTGTGTGAGAGAGAGAGAGAAAGAGAAAGAAAGTGATTATGGGAATGAGAAGCCTGTGCATGTGGAGAGTCAAGCATGGGAGTGAGAGACTGGTGAGTGTGTGTGTGTGTGTGAGAGAGACAGAGAAAGTGATTATGAGAGTGAGAAGCCCATATAATGTAAGAACATAGGAACACGGGAATGGGAAGCCTGTGTGTGTGTATGGCATGAGAGAAACTGTTCAGGAAGGTGACTGGTATGTGAGTGCCAAAGACTGTTTGGGAGATTTATTTTTTATTTATTTATTTTAATTTTTTATATACCGATTTTCATGCATCAAATGCATATCAGACCGGTTTACAATGAAACAGTATAAGCAGGAAATAAAATTCCTTAGTCTAATACATTGAACATCTGTAGCAAAATAATTGTAAATAACGCAAAATGCTAAACAACATTACTAAAGGTTAAATTATTAACGAAAACATACATACAATTATTTTAAAAGGAGCACAAAGGTTAGCACGAAGGGGAGCACAAATGGGAAAGCCCCTTTGTTGCGCCCCTTCGTGGTGACGTCATAGTGGGCGGTTCTCATTTTCCTTCAGTTGTCAATATCTTCTTTGTTTCCCAGCGATTTTTCTCTTTTTTAATGTTTTTTGTGACAGGGATTGTTTTTCAATGTGCCCGATGTTGGAGGGCAGCCCCTCAGCTGATGATGACTGGTGTGTGAGAGACAGAAACTGATGGGGGCATGACTGGTATGGTGTGTGTGTGAGAGAGACTTAGCTTCTACTGCTGCTTCTGGTGTGTGCCACGGCCTGCATGGAAGAGGAGTAAGAGAGCTGCTGGAGGGGGTAAGTAAAGCTGGCTTTTTAAGTTTACTTTTCGTGATTGACTGCCATTTTAATTATGTGATGTCTGCTTTTTTGAAATATTTTATTGGTGTTTGGAGAATGTTTAATAGTTTTTATGAGTTTTTAATTGTTGGATGTTATTCTGTTCATAGCTGTTTTGAAACATTTATTCTGCTTATTATTTATTTATTTTATTTATTTGCTGAGTTTTATATATCGTCATTCGGTAAAGCCATCATAACAGTTTACAAAGTTCAGATTACAATGCTTTTAACAGTTGAATATAGGAAGCATTGAACAACAGAGAAACATCTGATTGCAAAGATGATAATTGGGACATGCACTATGGGTTGCACTAAGGGGAGCACAAAGGGGAGAGCCCCTTTGTCGCGCCCCTTCGGCGCACGGCGCCTGATGTTGAGGCGCTTTTCAACGGTCGACTATAGTTTTACAATTATTTCTGTGTGGGGATCTATAGCTGCTTGCTAGTTCTGTTTTCCTAAGAAGAGGTGTATTGGTTTTTAGGGCCTGATTTAATATTTGTAGTGTTGCCTTTTCAGAGATAGGGTTGCTCCTGTTTGAGTGTATTCCATAATACAGGTGTAACTGTGTGCGGATTAGTTTATGTGCATTACTACAGATCCTGGGAGTATGTTAGGTCGGTTCTGTGTCAGTTACCGAGATGAGATATTTTACTAGCATGTAAACGTTTGTATCGGTCTTATTTGTTGTGTTTTCTCAAGAGGACATGCATTGGTGGTAAATTGCTGTCTTTTCATAAGTAGGGCTATTGAGCCTGGAAGTAGAAGGAGTTTGAGTTGCTATTACTGAGAGGACACCAGAACCAGGGTGAGTTGTATGGGGAATGTCATAATTCTGCTTTACATCCATTATTGTGGGTCAGGGGGGTTCCCGTGGATGCAAACTGTACTTTTACATCTAGCCCCGTGACGATCATGGGTCAGTGGGTCATGCATGTGAGAACCTATGGTGAGTTGAGTCACATTCACATTATAAATGTCATAATTATATGATAAGTGTGCACTAAAATCCAACCCCCTCCATAACCCCGCCCCCATATGACCAAAGCCCCGCCCCTGCCCCACCCCCACCCCGCCATGGAAAAATGGTCTTGCTTGAAGCAACGGTGGTGAGAGGTAACGGTGGTGGGGCCGCTTGGCAATAGTGATCATAATATGATCAAATCTGATTTAATGACTGGAAGGGGGACAGTAAGAAAATCCACGGCTCTCGTGCTAAACTTTCAAAAGGGAAACTTTGATAAAATGAGAAAAATAGTTAGGAAAAAACTGAAAGGAGCAGCTACAAATGTAAAAAGTGTGCAAGAGGCGTGGTCATTGTTAAAAAATAGCATCCTAGAAGCACAATCCAGATGTATTCCACACAGTAAGAAAGGTGGAAAGAAGGCAAAACGATTACCGGCATTTAAAAAGGGAGGTGAAAGAAGCTATTTTAGCCAAAAGATCTTCATTCAAAAATTGGAAATAGGATAATGCATAAACGTTGGCAAGTTAAATGTAAGACATTGATAAGACAGGCTAAGAGAGAATTTGAAAAGAAGTTGGCCATAGAGGCAAAAACTCACAGTAAAAACTTTTTTAAATATATCCGAAGCAGAAAGCCTGTGAGGGAGTCAGTTGGACCGTTAGATGATCGAGGGGTTAAAGGGGCACTTAGAGAAGATAAGGCCATAGCGGAAAGATTAAATGATTTCTTTTCTTCGGTGTTTACTGAAGAGGATGTTGGGGAGGTAGCTGTACTGGAGAAGGTTTTCATGGGTAATGATTCAGATGGCTGAACCAAATCACGGTGAAACTAGAAGATGTGGTAGACCTGACTGACAAACTTAAGAGTAGTAAATCACCTGGACCGGATGGTATACACCCCAGAGTTCTGAAGGAACTAAAAAATGAAATTTCAGACCTATTAGTAAAAATTTGTCACCTGTCATTAAAATCATCCATTGTACCTGTAGACTGGAGGATAGCTAATGTAACCCCCCATATTTAAAAAGGGCTCCAGGGGCGATCCGGGAAACTACAGACCGGTTAGCCTGACTTCAGTGCCAGGAAAAATAGTGGAAAGTATTCTAAACATCAAAATCACAGAACATATAGAAATAAATGGTTTAATGGAACAAAGCCAGCATGGCTTTACCCAAGGCAAGTCTCGCCTCACAAATCTGCTTCACTTTTTTGAAGGGGTTAATAAACATGTGGATAAAGGTGAATCTGTAGATGTAGTGTACTTGGATTTTCAGAAGGCGTTTGACAAAGTTCCTCATGAGAGGCTTCTAGAAAAAGTAAAAAGTCATGTGATAGGTGGCGATGTCCTTTCGTGGATTACAAACTGGCTAAAAGACAGGAAACAGACAGTAGGATTAAATGGACAATTTTCTCAGTGGAAGGGTGTTGGCAGTGGAGTGCCTCAGGGATCTGTATTGGGACTCTTACTTTTCAATATATTTATAAATGATCTGGAAAGAAATACGACAAGTGAGGTAATCAAATTTGCAGATGATACAAAATTGTTCAGAGTAGTTAAATCACAAGCAGATTGTGATAAATTGCAGGAAGACCTTGTGAGGCTGGAAAATTGGGCAGACGAAATTTAAATGTGGACAAGTGCAAGGTGATGCATATAGGGAAAAATAACCCATGCTATAGTTACACAATGTTAGGTTCCATTAGGAACTATTGGGTGCAAAAGCCGGAAGCAATAACACCACAGTGGTGCGATAGCTGTTGGCTTTTACAGGCCCGCCCCCCGTTACCGCCAGATTCTCTAAGATCTGCAACCTTAGAAAATCTAGGCCTAAGATAGAAAAAGAAATGGTTTTAACCATTTTCCTGAAATTGAAATAATTAACCTTATTCCTAATAAAATCCAAAAGAGAGTTCCAGACTTAAATGTGTGCCTAAATGAAAACTCTAGGAAAGCCCCTTGAGATACTTTAAGGGTCGGAAAATGCTTATGCCATGCCAATTTTGCTGACAAATTCCTTGGCCCATCTGCCATCATGCATCAAAAAGTAAGAGATCATTTAAACAGCCTGTTCTGCAACTGGAAGCCAGTGCAGATATGCTAACAATGAGGTCACCCTCTCCCACGTAGACTTCCTACACACCATTCTAGCAGCACAATTTTGAACAAGCTGCAATTTGCTTATCAACGTATTAGGCAACCTTACCAAAAAGGCATTACAATAACACAACAGCCCAATGACAAGTGCAAGAATCAAGATTTTAACTGCAGAATCATCGAAGAAAGGTTTTAACTGAAATACCCTCTTTAACTGAAAGCGTGCCTTCTTACAAGTCTGACCTATAAAAACATACAATGAAAAAGCTAAGTCAGAAGTTACCGCCAAAGCTTTTAAATTTAATTTATGTTGTCATCTGTCAAGTTTCAATAAAATAGATGCAGGTCACTTATTAAGATTTATGGTCAGGGCAGCCTGTGCACATGCTCTTATGGCAGCGGCAGGCTCTCCATACACTGCTGAAATGAAGACACAAAATTTTAAATTGGAGCAGAGAGTCTGGCCACCAATAGCTCTTACAGCTTGGCTGAAGTCTTCATACCCATGAAAGAAGTTAGAATGAGAAAAATTCAGGCCGAACCGCAGCTTGCACGGCTGGATGGAGTGTTCTGACCCACAAAGTTAATGCAGCCCACTGAAAACGTTAAGGGAGGTTGAGCCTCCTCTTCAACCCTTAGTGGGTCAGGAAGCCAGCGACCAAATCAATGAACAAATAAAATTTAATTCTAACTCCAGATGAACTCCAGAGGAGAATAAAGAAGTTAATTAATTTGTGTAAATAAAGCTGCAGTTGTGTGCCTACCCAGAACATGAAGAGTCTCAGTATCATATTCAAGGACCATGCATGAGGGTAATGGGGAGAGGATTGTGGGTGGCAGGGAGTTGGCGTATAGGACAGAAAAGGGAGCCTAAGGACCAGCGGATCTACCTAGATAGGGTTGAGGGGTAAATACATTAATAAATCAGGTCCATAGCGGGAAACATGTCAGTTAGGTTCAAAGGTTGACTCTTCCTCCCGTTGATGTTTGATACAGAAATAAAATGTCTGCAGATATCTGTAACACTGAAAAAATATTCACCCTAGATGTTCCAAGTATGAAAACAGCAAACAGAGAGGTAGATTAAAATGCATCAACTAAATCTGATAAAATATATTGGACCTAACCAAGATATTTCAAATACTGCACATATCCTAGAGGTAAGACCAGAAATTTTGTTTACCCAATGAAATCAATGTGTCGTAGTTTTCTTTCATAACATTCCTGTAAAGTTCCTTCTGATGATCCCCTAAAAGCTGCCACTCTTCTTCAGAGAAATAGATGGCAACATCATGGAACGTAAGTGGCATAAGAGAGATCAGGTTGTCATAAGTTTCCTTCATCACATTCTTGTAAAGGTCCTTTTGCCATTCTTCTAACAGTTGCCACTCGTCTTCAGAGAAACTGACAGCAACATCATGGAATGTAAGCAGCACCTGAAATAAGATACATTTTTAGCACGCTTTCTGGTTAAGAACCTTTAAAACCTACCCTTCTTCTTCAACATTTTGTTCATTATGCCACCATCGCTTATCTAAACTGTCTCCCGAGTACATTTAAAAAAACAAATGCAGTCTAAGGCAGGGTTAGCCAACTCTGGTCCTCAAAAGCCACAAAGAGGATTTTCAGGATTTGCAAGCACCTCCTCCATTGTATGCAACTATACCCCATGCATATTCAATAACATAAAAAGTTGCCATTCTGGGTCCGTCCGAGGGTCCAATAAGCCCAGAATCCTGTTCCCAACAGTGGCCAATCCAGGATACAAATACCTGGCAAATACCCAAACAGTAAATAAATCCCATGCTATTAATGCTAATAATAAGCAGTGGCTATTCCCTAAGTTAACTTGACTAAAAGCAGTTTATTGGCTTCTCCAAGAACTTGTCCAAACGTTCTTAAACCCAGCTAAGCTGTATTAACCACATCCTCTGGCAACGAATTCCAGAGCTTAATTGTGTGTTGAGTGAAAAAGAATTTTCTCTGATTTGTTTTAAATATGATATTTGGTAACAACGAAGTGCCCCCTAGACCTTCTGTTATCTGAAAGAGTAAATCACTGCCCATTCAAGTCCTTTCATGATTTTGTAGACTTCCATCATATGCCCCTCAGTCGTCTCTTCTCCAAGCTGAACAGCCCTAACCTCTTTAGCCTTTCCTCAAAGGGGAGCCCTTCCATCCACTTTAATATTTTCGTCACCCTTCTCTGTACCATCTCCATCGCAACTATATCTTTTTTTGAGATGTGACGACCAGAACTGAATACAGTACTCAAGGTGCAGTCTCACCATGGAGCGATACAGAGGCATTATGACATTCTCCATTTTATTCACCTTCCCTTCCCAATAATTCCTAATATTCTGTTTGTACTCTTTGACTGCCGCAGCACACTGAACCGACTATTTCAATTTATTATCCACTAGAATGCCTAAGATCCTTTTCTTGGGTGGTAACTCCTAACTGAAACTTAACATCGCATAAGTACAGCATGGGTTATTTTTTCATATATGCATCACCTTGCACTTGTCCATTTTAAATTTCATCTGCCATTTGGATGCCCAATCTTCCAGACTTGCAATTTATCACTATCTGCTTGTGATTTAATTACTCTATATAAATTTTGTGCCATCTGCAAATTTGATCACTTCATTCGTCATTCCCCTTTCCAGATCATTTATAAATATATTGATGAACATCTTTCCAAGTACAGATCTCTGAGGCACTCCAATGATTAATCTCTCTCCACTGAGAAAATTGGAGAAATTACTTACCTGATAATTCGTTTTCCTTAGTGCAGACAGATGGACTCAGGACCGATGGGTATAGTGTACTCCTGATAGCAGTTGGAGATGGATCAGATTTCAATCTGACATCAGTCCTAGTACATATACCCCTGCAGGAAGTGCAGCTCTTCAGTATTCTCCTTGAAAAGCAATTGTGGATATATGTGTGACTGAATAACTTGTATAACTTGGTTAACTTGATTAACCTGAACTGGTTGAATTGGTTATAGCTGGAGACCACCAGTGCCCTCAACCAAGAAACGTTGACACGCGGTAGGATGGGTGTCCTAATTGGAGGAAAAGCTTGACTTACCCGTGAATAACTTGCTCTCAGGGATGTTGCCTGAGAAGTCCACGAATGACGGCAGCCGTGGGTGGGATGGCTGAGTCCATCTGTCTACACTAAGGAAAACGAAATTATCAGGTAAGTAATTTCTCCATTTCCTAGCGTGTAGCAGATGGACTCAGGACCAATGGGATGTATAAAAGCTACTCCCAAACTGGGTGGGAAGCTGCCTGTGGCCCACTTAGTACTGCCCTTGCAAATGCTGTGTTCTCTCGAGCCTGAACATCCAAGCGGTAGAACCTGGAGAAGGTGCGGATGGAGGATCATGTTGCCGCCCGACAGATCTCGGCGGGTGACAGCATCTTGGTTTCCACCCAGGACACTGCCTGGGCTCTAGTAGAATGGGCCTGAACTTGTAAAGGCAGCGGCTTGCCTGCTTCTACGTAGGCCGCCTTGATAACTTCTTTGACCCAGCGGGATATGGTTGCTCGTGAGGCCGCTTCCCCTTGCTTCTTCCTGCTGTGAAGGACGAATAGATGGTCTGTCTTTCGTACGGATTCCGACCTTTCCAGGTATCGGACTATGAGTCTGCAAATGTTGAGGTGGCGCAGACGATGAGATTCTTCCGAATTCTTATGCTCATCTGGCGATGGTAGCGAGATGGTTTGGTTGAGATAGAAGTGAAAAACCACTTTGGGGAGGAAGGACGGGACCGTGCGTAACTGGATGGTTCCCGGAGTGAGTCTGAGGAACGGTTCCTGGCAGGACAGTGCTTGTAGCTCGGAGATACGACGGGCCGAACAGACTGCCACCAGGAAGGCTGTTTTCAATGTTAATAGTCGGAGGGACAGGCTGTGGAGAGGTCTGAAGGAGGCTCCTGCTAAGAAGTCTAGGACCAGGTTGAGGTTCCATAGAGGCACCGGCCACTTTAGGGGTGGTAGGATCCGCTTGACTCCTTTCAGGAAGCGGGAGACACCCGGGTGAGAGGCTAGGCTACCGTCCTCACTCTTGGTTCCGTAGCATGACAATGCGGCCACCTGTTCCTTGATGGAGTTGAGAGACAATCCCCTTCTGTAGGCCATTCTGTAGGAATTCCAAAATCGCGGGGATTTTGACTAAGCGTGGGATGATGTCGCGGTCCTCACACCAGGCTTCGAAGACTCTCCAAATCCTTATATATGTTAGGGATGTGGAGAACTTGCGTGCTCGGAGCAGGGTGTCAATTACTACCCCAGAGTAGCAGCTCTTCCTCAGGCGAGTCCTCTCAATGGCCAGGCCGTAAGAGAGAATCGAGCTGGGTCCTCGTGGCGGATTGGCCCTTGTTGGTGCAGATCCCTGTGTGGCGGTAGCGGGAGAGGGCTTCCTGTCAGTAGCCTTCGCATGTCTGCGTACCACGACCTTCTTGGCCAATCTGGGGCCACTAGAAGTACTGGCCCCTTGTGGATGATTGCGCCCAATAGGGGCCATGGCGGGAAGGCATATAATAGAGTTTCCTGTGACCAGGTCTGTACCAGGGCATCGATTCCCTGGGACTAAGGTTCCAGTCTGCGGTTGAAGAAGCAGGGCACTTGGGCGTTGGACCGGTTTGCCAGGAGGTCCATGGCTGGTGTTCCCCAACGGCATACTATCAAACGGAATGCTGTGGTCGACCGTCTCCATTCTCCTGGGTCTAGACTTTCTCTGCTGAGATAATCTGCAGCGATGTTGTCTTTCCCGGCGATGTGGACGGCCGAGATCTCTCGAAGGTTTACTTCCGCCCATGACATTATGGGGTCTATTTCCAGAGACACTTGTTGGCTTCTGGTTCCTCCCTGATGGTTGTTGTAGGCCACTGTTGTAGTGTTGTCCGACATGACTCTGAATGATTTGTCTCGGAGTCTGTGACCGAACCATAGGCAGGCTAGTCCGACTGCCCGTGCTTCTAGGCGATTGATGTTCCATCCAGACTCTTCCTTTTCCATTGCCCCTGGTTGGTTAGCTTCTGGCAGTGTGCTCCCCATCCTTGTAGGCTGGCGTCCATGGTGAGCAGGATCCAGGTCGGTGAGGATAGCCTCACTCCCTGGCTCAGATGGCCTTCTTGTAGCCACCATCGTAGTTGGGTCCGAACTTTGTCCGGGAGCTGGAGATGAACGGTGTAGTTTGGGACAGCGGGTTCCATCATGATAGTAGGGAGCGCTGTAGGGGGTCTCATGGGTGCTCTTGCCCATGGCACTACTTCCAGTGTGGATGCCATGAGGCCGAGGACTTGGAGGTAGTCCCATGCTGTGGGACGAAGCTCGCTCAACAGGGTTCGCAACTGGGTCATCAGTCTTGATCTCCTTGTTGGTGTCAGGATTACCTTGTCTTGTTTGGTGTCGAACCGAACTCCCAGGTATTCTAGAGATTGGGAGGGCTGCAGACAGCTCTTGTTTGTGTTGACCACCCACCCGAGGCTCTCTAGTAGAGTTTTGACTCTGTTGGTCGCCTGGTAACCTTCCTCTGGGGATTTTGCCCTGATCAGCCAGTCGTCCAGTTAAGGGTGTATGAGGATTCCTTCCTTCCTCAGTGTTGCTGCCACTACCACCATGATTTTGGTGAACGTCCGGGGTGCTGTGGCTAAACCAAATGGTAGTGCCCGGAACTGGTAGTGATGGTCCAGGATCATGAAGCATAGGAAACACTGATGCTCTTGATGGACCGGAATGTGCAGGTAGGCTTCCGACAGATCCAGGGATGTAAGGAATTCTCCCGGTTGTATCGCCCTTATGACCGAACGTAGGGTTTCCATGCGGAAGCGAGGAATCTTCAGGTGGCGGTTGACAGACTTGAGGTCCAGGATTGGCCTGAACGTCCCTTCTTTCTTGGGAACGATAAAATAGATGGAATAGTGTCCAGTACTTATTTGCTGTGAGGGCACTGGTGTTATAGCCTCTAAGGCGAGTAATCTGATCAGTGTAGCTTCCACTGCCGTCCTCTTGGAGGGGTCGTGACAGGGGGATTCCACAAACTTGTCCGGAGGGATGTGGTGGAAATCCAGATAATATCCCTCTCGAATGATGGTTAGGACCCACTTGTCCGAAGTTATCTCGACTCATCTTTGGTAGAATAGGGCAAGTCTGCCTCCTATGGCTTCTTCCCTTGGATGGGTCGGCTGATTTTCTTGTGGGTGCGGCTGGGACCTGGGCCCGAGCCGGCTCCCCTTTTGTTGTGCTTGTTCCGAAAGGACTGGCTCCTGCCTGCGGGGCGAGTCGCTTGATATGTGCTTCTGTATAGGCTGAAGTGCTGTGATCCTCTGCCCCTAGAAGTTTGGGGAAAGGGTCGCTGGTTACTCTTATTCCTGTCCTCCGGTAGCCGCGGTAGTGGGGATTTGCCCCATTTGTTGGCTAGCTTCTCTAGTTCGCCTCCGAACAAGAGGGTTCCCTTGAAGGGCATCCTTGTGAGTCTCGTTTTGGACGATGCGTCGGCCGACCAGCTTCAGAGCCAGAGTTGTCATCTGGCTGCCACGGATGATGACACGCCTCTAGCTGCAGTGCACATCAGATCAGAAGCAGCATCCGTGAGGAATGATACTGCTAGTTGCAGGGCTTCCCCGGGAGTGTTATTCCTGGTCTGTGATAAGCAGGCGCGTGTCACCACAGCACAGCAGGCCGCGATCTGTAGAGACATAGCGGAGACGTCAAAAGACTGTTTGAGGATGGATTCCAGGCATCTGTCTTGGGCATCCCTGAGTGCTGCTCCTCCCTCGACTGGGATAGTAGTGCGCTTCGGGAACGCGCAGACCATGGCATCCACTTTCGGACATGCCAGGAGATCTTTGGCACCGGGGTCCAGAAGGTACATGGCTGCCAGGGCAAGCCCCCCTTTGAATGTGGTCTCCGGGGCTTCCCATTCCAGGTCAATTAGCTGCTGGATGGCTTGTAACAGTGGGAAATGACGGGAGGTCTGACGGAGTCCCTCTAGGAGGGGATTCGTCTTAGGTTCCCCCGAGGTACTTGTGCCCGGGATAGCAAGCTCTTTCAAGCTGTGTGTAACCAGGTCTGGGAGCTCGTCCTTGGCGAAGAAACGCCTCATGGTTCGGTGGGGTTCGGTCCCTGGGGGGAGTTCCCCTTCCTCCAGGGGTTCTGATTCCTCATCTGAGTTGTCCGTGTCCCCGAAGGTGGGGCTTCTGGGCGGTGGAGGCACTTCTCTGGGCATAGAGGGCCCGGGATATTGAGGTCCTCTTGCGGAGGTTGTGGCCATATTATCGGAGGCCCCGGCTGCATGTGGACGAAGGTATGCAAGCCTTTGAAGAATTCCACCCAGGAGACAGATGCTGGGTCTAAATTAAGAGGCGCTGTGTCCCTGGGGAGCCCCGTTTGAGGGGGCTCCTGCTGGGGGACACGAGGTCGGGCGTACAGTTCAAGAAACTGGATCCCGGCACCAGCTGGGGAAGGCCATGGGGGTGAATCCCCCAGGACCCCCTCGCACTGTATACACAGGGCCATGGCCTCCTCATGCTGCGCAGCTCTGATGTCGCATCCTGGGCAAAGGCCCTGAGCTTTGAGCTTCTTCTCCGGTGATGTCATGGCTTGTGCGCGTAAAATACAGGGCACGGGTGGCTTAGTTATGCGCTCCGGTGCGTCGAAGTTGTGCGCGTAGGTTTGGTACACACTCAGGGAGACGCACACGCTGTTGTGCACGCAGACTGAGCTTATGTGCCCGGCTCAGTAAGCATGTGGCTATGCGCGTTGCTTGGGCGCGCGACGATGTGCGCACAAGATATTTGTGCGCACAGCTCACCTCTGTGCGCACTGGTCGGGACAGTGGACAGGACTGCGAACAGGTCAAGATGGTGACGGCGAACACGCGGACAATATGGCAACCACCTGGGAGGGTCTCCACGTGGGAGGACCCTCGGATCTGACCAGGGCCTAGCCCTGCTAGGGCTGATCAACCCGGTAGCACTGGCACCGGCTGGCGACCTGTGCGACTCCTTGAGCTTCGGAGACCAGAGCCTTTTAAAACGTTTTCTACCTTATCTTGTCTTGGAGCTTCCCGGTCTCGTTCCGGGCGTCTCCCGCTGCGGGGGGGGGGGGGGGGGGGGGGGAAGAGAGGGAATTACCTTCACCGCCGCATTTGAAGTTGCACCCGCTGCCTCTCAGCCTCACCCGATATCGGGGGCTAAGTCCACGCCGAGGGTCGGCCGCTGGACCGAGGCTTATCTCTGAGGGAGCGCGGAAATCACCTCGGGAATTCTCAACTGGGGGAGGGACCCAATGGGTGTCACCGCAGGAGAGCGGGGCTCATCTGCAGAGGTAAGATTTCTTCTTGATTTGGTAAATTACTCTAACGCTGTGCGAGCGTGCATAGAGTCCCAATCTGCTATGGAGACGGAAAATACTGAAGAGCTGCACTTCCTGCAGGGGTATATGTACTAGGACTGACGTCAGATTGAAATCTGATCCGTCTCCAACTGCTATCAGGAGTACACTATACCCATTGGTTCTGAGTCCATCTGCTACACGCTAGGAAATGACCATTTAATCTTACTCTGCTTCCTGTCTTTTAATCAGTTTGCAATCCACAAAAGTACATTGCTTCCTATCCTATCACCTTTACATTTTCTTAGAAGCCTCCCATGGGAGACTTTGTCAAACACCTTCTGAAAATCCAAATAAGCTACATCTACCAGCTCAACTTTATCCACGTTTATTAATCCCTTCAAAAAAAATATAGCCGATTTGTGAGGCAAATCCATGTTGGCTGTGTCCCATTAAACCATATCTATCTATAGGTTCTGTGATATTGTTCTTTAAAATAGTTTCCATGATTTTCCCTGGCAATGGAGTCAAGCTCACCAGTCTACAATTTCCCGGATCACCCCTGGAGCTCTTTTTAAATATCGGGGTTACACTGGTCACCCTTCAGTCTTTAGATACAATGGACGATTTCAATGATAGCTTACAAATTACTAGTAATAGATCTGAAATTTCATTTTTTTAGATCTTTTAGACCCCTGGGATATATACCATCTACTCCAGGTGATTTTAAAGTCTTCGGTTTTTCAATCTAGCCTACTTTACTTTCTATGTTCAATGCGGTTTGGTTCAGTTTATCTGAATCATCACCCTTAAAAACAGTTTCTGGAACGAATATCTCCCCGATATCTTCATTTGTAAAGACTGAAGCAAATAAGTCATTTAGTCCTTCCGAGAAGGCCTTCTCTTCTCTTTTTATGAGTTTTTCTTCTGCGGCCAAATTTTTTTCAAATTCTCTCTTAGCCTGTCTTATTACTGTTTTACATTTAACTTTTCAATGCTTATACTTTTTCCTATTTTCTTCAGATGGATCCTTCTTCCAATTTTTGAAGGAAATATTTTGGGCTAAAATAGCCTCTTTCACTTCACCTTTTAACCAAGTTATTTGGCCTTCCTTCCACCTTCTTTAATGCATGGAATACATATGGACTGCGCTTCTAAGATATTTTTAAACAATGTCTTCATCTGTTGTACACTCAACCTTTGTAGCTGCAACTTTCCGTTTTTTTCTGTCTTCCTCATTTTATCAATCTCCCTTTTGAAAGTTTAGTGCTAGAGCTTAGATTTACTTATTTTCCTCCTACCAGTCATTAATTCAAATTTGATCATGTTATTATGATCACTATTCCAACACTGCATCACCTGTCTTATCATTTTGGCCAGTTAGACAGTAATATACTCCTATCACTATACCCTTACTCAACACACATGGGATTTTTACTCATATAAGGGTAAATTTTAAAAGGGGCGTGTGGGCGTCCGTGTGCGTGCAGTTCCCAGTGCGCACACATGGACGTGCCAATTTTATAAAACGTACGTGTCGCCGTGCGCATGTTATAAAATCCGATACCCGTGCGGGCGGGTGCCCACTCGCACGCACAAGGGGGAGGGGAGTTTAGTTAGAAGTGCATGGCACCACAATCAGGCCTTCCCCAGTTCCCTCCCAGTCCGCTCCTTAACCCCTTAACTAACTTTCCTCCCTTTTCCCCGCTCTGCCCCGACACCTAAACTCCAAGTAACCTTTTTTTTTTTTTTTAATTTTTGAACTTACCTGCTCTCCCGAGCAGCAGTAAGTCTTGCGCACTATCCCAGCCCACCCACACCCCGACCCTTTTTTGAAACCCGGCTCTTCCGCGCGTACCTGGAGATATGCGTGTGACCGTGCCGCTTTGAATATGCGTATATAGAAACATAGAAACATAGAAATGACGGCAGAAGAAGACCAACCGGTCCATCCAGTCTGCCCAGCAAGCTTCACACATTTGTTCTCATACTTAACTGTTTCTCTTGGCTCTTAGTAACCTTATGTTCTAATTCCCTTTTCACCCCCACCATTAATGTAGAGAGCAGTGCTGGAGCTGCTTCCAAGTGAAATATTAAGTTTGATTAGTTGGGTAAGCGGCAGCATAGCTCTCTGCCATGAAGCAGAGGGCAATGCTGGAAATGTGTGAAGTATCAGTTTTTCTTTTCCCCTGTCATTGAAGCAAGGAGTCATGCCGGACATGCACCGAAAGTGAAGAATGCCTTGAAAGTCACATTAACTATCATCAAATATTGAAAAGCCTAATAATTGGTAATACCTATAAGCCCATGAACCCATCCCTGTTTTTTTTTTCTTTTTTTTCTTTTCTTTTTTTAATTGGGAGATGGATGCCCTTCATCCTTCTACTCTGTGAAGGTGGACACCTACCACCGGCCACTGGCATCCCGCTCCGTTAATGCCTCTGTGGCTACTGCCGCTCCATGCAGTGTTTTACTACCTGCTCTTTATATGCGTCCTCTAGAACTGATGGATCCCATCCCTGGGTTTTTTTTATTATTTATTTAATTGGGAGATGACAGCCCTCCATCCTTCCGCTCCGTGAAGGTGGACACCTACCACTGGCCACTGGCATCCCGCTCCGTGAATGCCTCTGTGGCTACTGCCGCTCTGTGCAGTATTTTACTACCTGCTCTTTATATGGACACCTACCACTGGCCACTGGCATCCCGCTCCGTGAATGCCTCTGTGGCTACTGCCGCTCCGTGCAGTATTTTACTACCTGCTCTTTATATGTGTCCTCTAGACCTGATGGATCCCATCCCTGTTTTGTTTTTTGTTTTTGTTTTTTATTTAATTGGGAGATGACAGCCCTACATCCTTCCGCTCCACGCCAGCCACGTGCACATATCCCGGTATTAGCGTGCATTGGGGTTTAAAAATTAGCCCGATATATTCTACTATGCATTTAGTTTCTTGCAGGATCTTTATCCTGTTGGATTCTATGTCATCCTGAATATAAAGCGCCACCCTGCCCCCAAGCTGATCCACCCTATCACTGCAGTACAATCTGTACCCTGGTATAGCACTGTCCCATTGGTAATTTTCCTTCCACCAGGTCTCTGAGATACTAATTACGTCTATCTCATCCTTCACTGTTATATACTCTAATTCTCCCATCTTACTTCTTAGACTTCTGGCACTGGAATACAGACATTTCAAAGTGGGTTTTTTGTTTGTATTAACAACTTGTTTTTCAGTTGACAGAGGTAATTTGGAATCTTTTAACTCTAGTGGCCCTTTATAAGCACATGGCATATTTTTTATTTTATTGAAACTTCTCTGTGGGATTTATTTACTTTATATTCCGTCGTTCCAAGTGAAGATCACAATGGTTTACAAAAGTAAAAGTCATCCTTTAGGTCATTACAAACTTTGGTGTAACACTTACAGGTCGATACTGTAACGTGCGGCTGAAGATTTCCCGTCTGTAACGTGCTGGGAGCGCACAATTCGGACGCGTAAGGCGATCCAGCGATACAGTCTCCAGTTTCACGCGTCCTTAGCACTTCTTAAAACAGACGCATAACCCTTTCCGCACGCAGCATGTATATGATATGTAAATGAACGAATTAGCTGTATAATGAAGGAATTAGCTATTCCCCTCCGATACTGTGACGCACACTCAGATTATCTCCTTTGTAACCCGCTATTTTGCCGCGTCCTTAACCTGTTAGTTTACCGCCTACCCTCTACTTGGTGTTAGTGTGGTGTTAGTGTGGTGTTCGAAAATTAAAACGGGAATAAAGTGTAAAAAATGGGGGTAAAACCGTAAAGTGTAAAAAAACATTGCAGCGTAAGTTGTTTATATATATGTATAAATACCTGTCACTTTCCGAATCCCCCAGGCGTGCGGTCATCGAGGCAACGGCGGGAGCCGGCGAGCGGATGGGCACCCGTTCATCCAGGCGGCGGCGGCGGTGGGAGCCGGTGGGGGCGTGTTCGATCCAGGCCGCGGCCGGGTGGGCGTGCATTCATCCAGGCAGAGGGAACCGGCGGCGAAAGCGGCCTCCGGCTCCCTCTGCCTGGATGAATGCATGGCCCCCGCCGGCAGTGAATGAATGCCCGTGCGATTTCGGCGCTCAAGGCCCCGTCCGGTCTCCGGTGCAGCCCCAGTCCTGTCCCCTCCTCCCGAAGCAAAAAAAAAAACCAAAAAAGTAGCAAGGCTCGGGCCTGCTACGGTCGTCCCTTCTCCCTTCTCCTCCCGATTTTGGCGCTCAAGGCGGCCGGGTGGGCGTGCATTCATCCAGGTAGAGGGAGCCGGCGGCGAAAGCGGCCTCCGGCTTCCTCTGCCTGGATGAATGCACGGCCCCCGCCGGCAGTGAATGAATGCCCGTGCGATTTCGGCGCTCAAGGCGGCCGTGCATTCATCCAGGCAGAGGGAGCCGGCGGCGAAAGCGGCCTCCGGAGGCCGCTTTCGCCGCCGGCTCCCTCTGCCTGGATGAATGCACGGCCCCCGCCGGCAGTGAATGAATGCCCGTGCGATTTCGGCGCTCAAGGCAGTCACATGTCGTGACGTCACGCCTTGAGCACCGAAATCGCACGGGCATTCATTCACTGCCGGCGGGGGCCGTGCATTCATCCAGGCAGAGGGAGCCGGAGGCCGCTTTCGCCGCCGGCTCCCTCTGCCTGGATGAATGCACACCCACCCGGCCGCCTTGAGCGCCGAAATTGGGAGGAGAGGAGAAGGGACGACCGTAGCAGGCCCGAGCCTTGCTACTTTTTTGGTTTTTTTTTTTGCTTCGGGAGGAGGGGACAGGACTGGGGCTGCACCGGAGACCGGACGGGGCCAGGGCAGGTAAGCGGGGGCTGGGGGAAAGTTTGCTGAGCATCGGGAAACATAACTGTCCACTTCCTGGTACCTGTCATTTCAAATGTCATTTGAAATGACAGATACCAGCGTGGCCGTGAAGTGTTAGGCCCGCGAACCCAGGATACTGTATAGGCGCTCTATACAGTAAAATGGGTTGCGTGGGCCTAACGCTTGCCTAAGGCTTCGCAGCCGCGGCATGCATTTGCATGCAATTTGAAGAGAGTATCGAGCGGTAGGTGAAGAGAACTGTGCGTGCGGGGAACGAGGGTGCGCCTGACACTGCCGCACTGTTTCTACCGCGGCCTTAGAGTATCGATCTGATACTTTGGTAAAACATATTTTGGTATGTCACATACTTTGTTAAGATACTTAGTTAGGATACATATTTTGGTAAGACAAACTTTGGAACAACAGAGGGGGTCATCTGAATCTTGGGTGGTGATCTTACATGTCTCAACTGAGGAGGTGGGGAATTAGGTTAGTAGGATAGGAATTCTGTTTGGTAATTTACATAATTGTAGGGAAGTTGTCATAATGTACTTTGTTCTTTCGTTACTAGATATTGTCTTTGTTCTTGTTATTGCTGACTGCATTCTGGTGGATTTAAATTAGGTTATAAGCATTTTTAAATGCTCTAACTCTCCTGTTCATTAGTATCCTTCGAAGAAGCCTCCCTCGGAGCCATGTGCTACTGAGCAACTGCTGGCTTTCTCCTTTGTTTTAGTTTAAAAGCTGCTCTATCACCTTTTTAAAGATTAATTCCAGCAGTTTGATTCTACCCTGGTTAAAGTGAAGCCCATCCTTTCGGAAAAAGACTCCCTTTCCCCAAAAGACTGGTCATTTCCTTACAAAATTCCCTCTCCCTGCACCATCGCTTCATCCACGCATTCAGAATCAGGATCTCTGCCTGCCTCTGGGGACCTGAGCGTGGAACAAGGAGCATTTCAGAATTATGGATATCCTGACAACTAGGCTCGTTTGTGGCTCTCAAGGACTGGAGTTGGCTACTCCTGGTCTAAGGTATAGGACAGAGCTGTCACAGCTATGAAAATCAAGATTTCAAAACCACAACCTCTATGATCTGCAGCAGTCTGCTTAAAACTCCTGATATTTGCTTTTGCTCTTGGTCTGCTTCTTTTAAAAAACTTTTTTAAGCCTTGTTAGATATACTTATTAGAAAATATTCTTTTTCTCTCAACGCACAATTAACCACAACCTCTGGCAATGAATTCCAGAACTTAAGGCAGTTAGTGTAGATGGGTTTAAAAAAAGGTTTGGATAAGTTCCTGGAGGAGAAATCATTACACTACGATTAATCACTATTAACCACTGCTTATTGCCGGCATCAGTAGCATGGGATGTATTTAATGTTTGGGTACTTGCCAGGTACTTGTGACTTGGATTGGCCACTGTTGGGAGACAGGATACTGGGCTTGATGGACCCTTGATCTGACCCAGTATGACATCTCTTATATTGTTAAGTATGTTCTTATGCTTTGTCTAGGAACCTATGGCTTATAAATCAATCTGGAATATACTGCTGTTCTCCATGTAACACTATATAAAACAAATTATTTACTATTTCTCCTCAAAATAAAAAGGGAACTTGGAGATAAATTATACCCTTTGGGACAAATTTTCAAATTGCTAGTTGACTTTTATCCATGTAGAATTAGGGGTAGATTTTTAAACTTGCGCGAGCGCGTCCATATGCGCATGCTACTCGGCGTGCACACATAGACACGCGATTTTATAACATGTGTGCACAGGCGCGTGCATATTATAAAATCGGGGGTCGGCGCATGCAAGGGGGTGCACAATTGTGCACCTTGCGTGTGCCGAGTATCCTGTCTCCCAACGCTGCCTTCCCCCATTCCCTCCCATGCTCCTCCGAAATCGGAACGGCCTCGGAGGGAATTTCCCTACCCCCCCACCCCCACCTTCCCTTCCCCTACCTCCCCCACCCTTTCCCCCCTACCTTTTTTTTTTGTCTTCTATTTCAAAGCTTACTTCAGCCCTGGAGCTGAAGTAAGTTGCGCGAGCCGGCCAACTGCCGGCGCGCGATCCCTGGCACAGTGGCAAATGGCCGCTGTGTCGGAGGCCTTTGACCCCGCCTCCGGAGCGCCCCTTTTTGCAAGCCCTGGGACTTACACGCGTACTGGGGCTTTACGCACATCGCCGGGCCTTTTGAAAATAGGCCAGGCGCGCGTAACCTTTTGAAAATCTAGCCCTTAGGGTTTAGCAACATACTTCACTCCAACACGGACAATTTTTGAAGAGAGAAAAAACAACCACCCTCATAAAACCATTCAGGCGTAGTATCTGGTGTAGGTACAAAAAAATACATCTTGAATATGATATGAGTTTAACACATGCATATGTTATCTCATATACTTAAATACTTGGTGGAAAAGAACACATGCAAATGTAAGCACCTTTTTTCATGTTTGACTTCTTGAGATGCTTGGTGGATGTGAGTTCCCTGACTGCTGTCATTTATGGGTTTTGAGAAATTTACTTATTATTACAGTTTATTTGCCCACCTTTCTTCAAATACATCAGAGTGGATGTAGGTCAGAGGTGGTAGGGATAGCAAAGAAGATATCCTCCAAAAAAGAGTTTACAGGTACAGATATGCTTTTGAATTTAACCGACAAGCAAGAAGGCATTAGATATAGATTTGACCATGTACTTTTTTAGGTTTTCTACTCCCACCTAAGCATCTTCATTTCTCTCCTTGTGTAAAATCCATGCTCACCTCATGAGAATCTAAGAACATAAGAAATACCAAATCAAGTCAGACCAAACTAAGTCAGACCAAAGGTCCATCAAGCCCAACGGAAATCAATCAGGTCACAAGTATCTGGTAGGATGCCAAAAAATAGGTCCAATCTTGCCCAAGTCCACAAAGCTAACAGTGGTTTATGAACTTTTTCTCCAGAACTTGTCTAAGCCCCCTTTTTAAACCCAGCTATGATAAATGCTTTCAGCACATCCTCTGGCAACCAATTCCTCAGTATAATTGTACGCTGAGTGAAAAAGAAAATAAATACTTTCTCCAGTTTGTTTTAAAAGTGCTACCTATTAGCTTCATGGAAAGTCCCTAGCCCTAATACTATGTGAAAAGATAAATAACCATTCCCTATTTACCCTTTCCACATCACTTATAAGTATATATACAGCTCTCATATCTCCCTTCAGTTATCTCTTCTCCAGGCTGAAGCGCCCTAACCTGTTTAGTCTTCCCTCATAAGGGAGATGTTCTATCCTCTTTATCATTTTAGTCACCCTTCTCTGCATATTTTTTTTTTAGTTCCATTACATCTTTTTTTTGAGATGGAACAACCAGAACTGTTCAGATCAGTGCATGGGTATTAGGCGCCCTAGGCAAACTTTACAGCCTTGCAACCCCTCCTTCCCAGTCCTCACCACACACAATTAAAAATAGTGTATTTACAAGTAAACTGAATTTCAATTCCAATATAATAAACTTCCCATAACAAAACAGCACTAAATGACAGCACTCAAACTGTAACAACCCTACCTACGAAAAGGCAACACTGCAAATATTATACCAGGCTTTAGAATTTAAAAAAAAAAAATAAATAAATATTTGGAAAACAGAACAAGCCAGGCTGTTATAGATCCCTACATAGAAATCACATGCCAGAATACATCTCCTTGAGTCACACACAAACCCTCACCAAATACAGAATGAAGTCACCATAAAGTATAAACAGGAATGTACAGACAGAAACTGAACTGGAAACTCTATATACTGTGCAACACTGGAAAAAATAAAACAACACATATCATCATTCCTCACAAAACAATAATAACTTGTGAAAAAAAACCCCACATCAATGATAATAGTAAAACTGTACTAGTATTTCAAAAGAGCTGATGAACAGATGTTTCAATAATTAAAATAAAAAACATTTTTGAAACGTTTCCAAAAAAAGCAAGTTTGCTTACCATAAACGGTGTTTTCTGTGGATAGCAGGGTGAATTAGCCATGGAGGAGAAGTCCATTACCTGCTATTAAGTTCACTTACATAATAGCCACTGCCATTAGCAATGGTAACATGGAATACACTTAGGGGCGGATTTTCAAAGGCCCGCGCGCGTAAATCCTTCCGGATTTACGCGCGCAGGCGCGCCTATTTTGCATAGGCCGCCGGCGCACGTAAAGCCCCGGGACGCGCGTAAGTCCCGGGGCTTCGTGTCGGGGGCGTGTCGAGATGACGCGCCGTTTAGGGGGCGGGGCGCGGCGTTTCGGGGGCGGCGACGTGGGCGTGGTTTCGGCCCGGGGGCGTTCCGGGGGTGTGGCCGCGGCCTCCGGAACAGCCCCCGGGACCGGACCGCGGAGCGGGGCACCCGGCCGACGCGCGCAAAGTTACGCCTGCTTTCAGCAGGCGTAACTTTGCCGACAAAGGTAAGGGGGGGGATTTAGATAGGGCCGGGGGGGTGGGTTAGGTAGGGGAAGGGAGGGGAAGGTGCGGGGAGGGCGAAGGAAAGTTATCTCCGAGGCCGATCCGAAATCGGAGTGGCCTTGGAGGGAACGGAGGCAGGCTGCGCGGCTCGGCGCGCGCAGGCTGCCGATTTTACGCAGCCTTGCGCGCGCAGACCCCAGATTTTATAAGCTACGCGCGTATCTTATAAAATCAGGCGTACTTTTGTTCGTGCCTGCTGCGCGAACAAAAGTACGCGCTCACACAACTTTTTAAATTCTGCCCCTTAGTTTTTGGGTACTTGCCAGGTTCTTATGGCCTGGATTGGCCACTGTTGGAAACAGGATGCTGGGCCTGATGAACCCTTGGTCTGACCCAGTATGGCATTTTCTTATGTTCTTATGTTGTCTGGAGACGTTCCTCCGGTCCTCTAGGTGGCAGAGCTCCTCGAAGCACGCAGAGCTCTGCTCTGTGTGCCTGCCTGTGTGTCCTCCCCCTGTGGTTCACAGCCTGCCTCAGTCTGTTATCCAAGCTTGTGCCATATTGATTGAGACTGTCCGGGGAGGTGGGCGGTTTAGCATGCTAATTCACCCTGCTATCCAAGGAAAACACTGTTTACGGTAAGCAAACTTGCTTTTTTCCCATGGATTAGCAGGCTGAATTAGCCATGTTGTCTGGGGAGTCCCAAGCTGAACGGCTGAGCATCCCATTGGATCTCTGGCACCGTGCGCAGTCCCTTCTGGTAGGCCAAAGGGCATCTCAGCCGAGACTATGGTTGCAGGCAGTCTCTCTGGTTGTTCCTGCCTTGAGTATAGTTCCTCCCCACCACTGCATCTGAGGCTGTCTGCTGATTATTTATTTTATTTATTTATTTAACAAATTTTAATATACCGACGTTCGTATGGCACATCACGCCGGTTTACAATTAACTCAAATAAAAGGTAGTAGTGCAAGGTAAAGGTGTGCAGGGACACCCATGTGACGGCCATACATATGTCCTGAATTGGTACGTCGTGCAGATGGGCAATGGATACTGCCATCGCTCTTACTTGATGGTCTCTTGGTGATGTAGCTAGAGTCTCTGTTTTCCTGTTGTAGCAGAATAGGATGCATGTGAGATCCACGATGAGAGGGTCCTTTTTGATATCGGGAGCGTTCAGGTTAAAGGAGACAAAGAGTTGGGAGGCTCTTGACTCCGAGTGGGTACGGCGCTTGTAGTAGACCAGGGCACGCTTACAATCCAAGGTGTGTAGCCGTCTCTTGGTATTAGACTTGTGCAGCTTCAGAAAGAAGATCAGCAAGGACTGGATGCAATGGACTGGTTGATGTGGAAGGCCGAAATCACTTTGGGGAGAACATAAGAAATTGCCATGCTGGGTCAGACCAAGGGTCCATCAAGCCCAGCATCCTGTTTCCGACAGATGCCAAACCAGGCCATAAGAACCTGGCAAATACCCAAACACTAAGAAGACCCCATGCCACTGATGCAATTAATATTAGTTGCTATTCCCTAAGTAAATTTGATTAATAGCCGTTAATGGATTTCTCCTCCAAGAACTTATCCAAACCTTTTTTGAACCCAGCTACACTAACTGCACTAACCACATCCTCTGGCAACAAATTCCAGAGATTTATTGTGTGTTGAGTGAAAAAGAATTTTCTCCAATTAGTTTTAAATGTGCTACTTGCTAACTTCATGGAATGTCCCCTAGTCCTTCTATTATTCTAAAGTGTAAATAACCGATTCACATCTTCTCGTTCAAGACCTCTCATGATCTTAAAGACCTCTATCATTTCCCCCCTCAGCCGTCTCTTCTCCAAGCTGAACAGCCCTAACCTCTTCAGCCTTTCCTCATAGGGGAGCTGTTCCATCCCCTTTAATCATTTTGATTGCCCTTCTCTGTACCTTCTCCATCACAACTATATCTTTTTTGAGATGCGGAGGAGAAAGGAGGGGTGTGTACGTAGTGTCACTTTATTGTGGTGGAACTGTAGGTATGGTGAGTAATGTACTAGCGCCTGCAGCTCGCTCACCCTCCTGGCCCAGGTGAGGGCGACTAAGAACAGGACCTTCCAGGAAAGATACCTCAAATATCAACTGTCCATGGGCTCGAAGGGCGGGAGCATCAGTTGTTCCAGAACCAGGTTAAGGTTCCACGGAACTGGTGGATTTTGGAACGGCGGGCGCAGATGAAGGATGCCCTTCATGAACTTTGAGAGTAATGGGTGGCAGGACACCTGGGTGCCTCCGTGAGGAAGATGGTACAAGGCAATCGCGCTGACATGCACTCTGACTGAAGTAGTTGCCAATCTCGCTTGGTATAGAGAGTGGAGGTACTCCAATTGCCGTTCCGGCGGGCAGGAGAAGGGGCTCACATCGTGCTTTTCGCACCAGCTTGAGTATCTGGCCCACTTGGCCTGATAGTTTTTCCTTGTGGACAGCTTCCTGGAGCACACCAATACCTCCTGGACTGGTAGTGGTAGATTCAAATTCGACAGTACTGTCCTTTCAACATCCACGCTGAGGTGAAGAGGTGGGCACGTGGGATGGATGAGGGATCCCCCTTCCTGTGATAACAGATTCTCGGCCTGCCTCAGGAGCAGTGGTTGTTTGATGGAGAGCCACATCAGGTAAGCATACCACGGCTGTCAGGTCCATGCCAGCGCTATGAGGATGAGGTCAGTTCTGTCTGTGATGCACATCTGTAGAACTCTCGCTATCAGTGGGATGGGCGGAAAAGCATACAGCAGCCCTTGCTTCCGTGAGATGAGGAAGGCGTCCTGTGCTATGTGATGCTTGTTGGGGTATACTGAATAAAACACTCACACCTTCCTGTTGCAAAAAAGGTCTATAGTTGGTTGATCCCATTCCTGGAAGATTCGGTCAACTACCCCCTGGTCGAGCTCCTACTCGTGGGGCCAGAACTGCCTGCTCAACTTGTCCGCTCTGGCATTCCCAACACCTAGGAAATAGGTCACCTGAAGGGAGATCCTGTCTGTCTCCGCCCGCTCCCAGATGCGCACTGCTTCTTGGTAGAGTTTCCGAGAACCGGAACCTCGTTTATGTAAAACATCGCTGTCTGATTGTCGATATGGACCATCACTACTTTCCCTCGTAGCTTGTCCCTGAACATGCACATAGCGTAACGCACCACGCGCAGCTCCAGCAGATTGATCCGCTGCGCCCTCTTGCTGGGACCATTGCCCCTGGGTCTGCCTCTGGCCTATGTAGGCTCCCCAGCCCCGTAGGGAGGCATCCGTGATTAAAATGCCTTTCCGGCTGCTGGAAAGGCATGCCCTTGCTCAGTGCTCTGGACTGCAGCCACCACTGGAGATCCTGTCTCATGCTTGCAGTGACTATCACTCGTCGTGACAAGAGATGCAGATGTTGCATTCACTGTGCTTTCAGGCCCCACTGTAGTCTGTGCATGTGCAAGTGCGCATTCGGAACTACTTGAATTGCTGCCGCGTGGCCCAAAAGGATCAGCACGTATTTGGCCAGCACGCATCTGTCACTTGTAGTTGCGCTGCTAGGGCCCTTATAGAGTGTGCCCTGGACTCTGGTAGGTAGGCCTTGCAGACCTTCGATTTGATAACTGCTCCGATGAACTGCAGAACCTGCGCTGGCCACAGGTGTGACTTCTCATAGTTTAGTAGGCCCAAGTCCCCCATGCAGTCGGTAGTGGTATGCAGGCTGTGCTGTAGGGCGGACTAGCTCGGGGCTACTACCAGCCAGTCTTCGAGGTAGGAGAAAAGCTGCACTCCCCGCCTCCTGAGGTGGGCAGCTACCACTGCCAAGCATTTGGTGAAAACCCTGGGAGAGGAGGACAGTCCAAAGTGGAGCACCTTGTATTGGAAACGCTGACCCCTGACTTGGAAGCAGATGTACTGCCAACAGGCACGGTGGATAGGAATATGGGCATACACGTCTTTCAGATCTAGTGCACTCATCCAGTCACTGGGCTGTAAGAAAGGAAGGTTGGTCATCTTGAATTTTTCCCTGCAGTTGAACTTGTTCAGCACCCTCATTCCCAAACAATCGGAGGCTCCCCGATTGTTTGGGAATGAGGAAGTAAGGGGAGTAGAACCCCCTTCTGCCTTTGGACGGCAGGGACACGGCGGATGCAGTTCTGTTGAAGCAATCTGGCCACTTCCTCCTTGTTGTGGCTGCTCGACGCTCTCTCTCCGCCCTCTTTACCTCTGTGGCGACTCCCTCCGGGTCTGATGGACGGCTGGCTGCCGCGGCGTCTCCATGCCGTCTCCCTCCGGCATCCCCGGACCGGCTCGACGTTGCAGATCCGCCATGTTTGCCTGATGACCTAGGGCGCGCGCTCTGACTGAAGTACCAGCAAGGACGCGAACCTCAGGGGCGTCCCCCTGAGATGACGTCATCCGCTTCCAATATGTAAAGGTCTCTATTTCCACTATTGAATTGAGTTAGCAAGGAGTGGAGAAGATACGGATACGTTCCATCTACGATTCCTCCAAGCTACTCTGCCTCCTCGGACTTACCAGAGGTACCCGCTCCTCGGGGGCCTCGCTCTCTCTTTACCTTTCAGATTACAGATAGGAACCTGTACTCGCTCGAGGGCCCATGTTCCTGGACACTCTGAAGATTCTCTACTGCCTGGAAGATATCGCTACTACAAACAATTGTGAGTTACCATCGCTCTCTCAGAGCTTTCCCTGGAACCGGGTACTCGCTCCTTGAGGGCCTAAACCTTTCCAGCTCCTGAGCTTCCTTGAGACCTTATGTGAGTTTTGTCATCTAGTTCTGTTCATGAACCTTGTCTACTCTGCCTACTCATGTTCTACAGTTTCTCAACAGCTCAGTCATCCTGGATCGCTGTTCCATTACCTGAGGGACTACAGACCTGCCGGGCATAACAGCTCACTACTGCCACCTCTGGTGGTTTCTACAAACCTGTTTAATAAAAGAACTGTGTCTGTCTCCATACTCAAGCCTAGCCGGTGGTCCCTCTCGGGATACCCTCCCGAGGGCGTGGTCATCTGCCACCGGCCCAGGGATCCACCCACAACTATATCTAATGCTACAGATTGCTACTCCACAGTCTACTAGTACAGATTTCCATCTGCTTGCTCCTCCCATAGCATAACAGTTTCTAACAGATTGCTAACTCCTCCTTCTTTAGGAGTCAGATTCTAACAGATCACAACATTCCTTCAGAGCCCTCTCGTCGCGCGTCCCAATTCCTTGCAGATGTAATGGATTTAGAGGATAAGTTAAGCACAATGCTCTGGCCCTCATCCTCTATCTTTGCATTACACAATTTGTCAAAGGTACTATCCATACTATTTACGAAAATTGTAAGGTTCAAGTGATGAAAATGACTGCTGTCCATAATCACCCCATGAGCCCCTACCCCGCTTCATAAATGAGGCACTATAATTATCCTTCTCCCCCCGACTTTCATCAATTTTATGAACATTCTCTGAAAACTGAAACGATAACTTCTTAGGAAATTCCTTCTGAAGGATATTAGATCTGTCTTCATCCGAGGAGTCATTAGATGAAGATGAAAAATCCACTTTGGTATATTTACCCTTGCTACCCTTCTGCATCCACGGTTAGACAAAGACAGAGTTCTAATCCTTTTCATCACGATAAAACTTATTAAGTTTTATCTTTCTCATCTCCAACCTAAAAGGTATTTAACTGTTTCTGACATTCAGATAACTGAGTATCAAATACCTCTTTGGGGTATACTGTTTGTAAAGCAGATGACTTCTTGTCTATTTTGTCTTTAATATCCTGGATTTGAACTTTAATTGTGGAAATGATTAACAACATTAAGTCATAAGAACATTTATTAAATACTGAATTCAGAAAGTTTACAATGATTTTGTATTTTGTTGAATAATAAATGTAGTAAATATAATAAATGTGATTGTAATAGTTATTTGAACCATTGTTGTGGGAATATATGTAAATTATATTAGACCACTGTTTATGTACAACCACACATATGTATATACCCCCCCCTCCCCCCCCCCCCACACATGTATATAGCCATACATAGACTCTCTCACACACACACACACACACACACACATATACATATATATGAACATAAGAAGTTGCCATAATGGGTCAGACCAAGGGTCCGTCAAGCCCAGCAACCTGTTTTCTACAGTGGCCAATCCAGGCCATAAGAACCTGGCAAGTACCCAAACATTAAGTACATCCCATGCTACTAATATCAGTAATAACAGTCGCTATTCCCTAAGTCAACTTGATTAATAGAAGTTAATGGACTTCTCCAAGAATGTATCCAAACCTTTTTTAAACCCAGCTACACTCACTGCCCTAATCACATCCTCTGGCAACAGATTTCAAAGCTTAATTGTATGTTGAGTGAAAAAGAATTTTCTCCAATTTATTTTAAATGTGCTATTTACTAAATTCATGGAATTCGCCCTAGTCCTTCTATTATCCGAAACAGTAAATAACCAATTCATATTTACCCATTCTAGACCTCTCATGATTTTATAGACTTCTATCATATCCCCTGCACAGCCATCTTTTCTCTAAAATGAACAGCCATAACCTCTTTAGCCTTTCCTCATAGGGGAGCCATTTCATCCCATTTTATCATTTTGATCGCCCTTCTCTGTGAGTGAACCTATATATATTTGTGTGTGTGCGAGTCTGTGGGAGAGCGTGTGTGTGTGCGTGTCTGTGGGACAGCGTGTGTGCGTGTCTGTGGGAGAGCCTGTGTGTGTGTGTGTGAGCCATCCTATCAGACTATAGCCCATCTGACCTGAGAAGGATAGGCATACCCAGAGCCACCTGTTCTGGCCAAAGAACATCTGCTTAAAAGCACTATTGCTGGCCTTGAACTGGGATATGCTAGATTTGAGCTTGGTGCCTTATGACTGAAACCACAGGCTGGCTTTAAGATACATTCCACTGTGAAGTATAACTTGTAGTGAATCATGGGATCAAACTCTGGCCCAGGGAGCCCTTTTTTTTTTTTTTTTTTTTTTTTTTAACGGGGCGAAGGAACAGAATGCACAGAAGCAGCCCCCCTGCTACCAAAGCCCTTAGAACAAAATCCTCCCATATCAGATAGGCCTTATGCCTCAGTAAAACAAATGCAGATGAAAAAAATGGATCTCCATCTTTCTCTCCCCATTACAGCCATGCAGAGGATCCTGCTACAGCAGCACACTGGATCCCTGCTTCTCCAGTAAAGAGAAGCAAAAAGCACAGGGTCCACACAAGCTTCCCCTCGTCATAAGGGAAGGAGACAAAATGGCCACTGTTCCCACCCTGCTGTACTCCCCAGCAGAGCCCGATTCCAAGTCTGACTGATGCTGCTTCTCTGCGACCAACCTTGGAGCTTCCTCTGTAGCTAAGGGAGTCAAAAATAGCCCTCTCCTCCCTCCCATGCACTGTTTATACAGCCTGGAGGAAAGGAATTTGGCCAGATGACCTCCACAGGCAAAGTATCACTTCCCATGCTCAGCGGGAAGCAGTTATTATGCAGGCACTATACACCTGTAGGGTAAGGAAGGAGTAATTGATTCTTATCTTTGTTGCATTGACATGTGAATATTGAAAATGACTGTTCAATAAAAGTTTTCAGTCCTTCTCGTTATTAAAGTTTCTGCATTTCTTTAAATGCACTACAATGGATAGTGATGCTGGAGATTGACGAGAGCTCCTGAGGATCTGACAGTTTTCGATATGCTGTTTTCAATCAAAAATGCAGTCACTCACTGTTTAAAAATACTGCAGTTGAACATGTTGCTATGTGCTACAAAATAGATATGCTTATATCTGGCTAGTACCATCATATAACTTGGCTATTCATATATGATGTTGTAGTCCTTTTATAAGAGAAAGAATTGGAACATATATCCAATAAGAAAAAGACATTGTTCTCAACTGCATTTTCAAGGCATTGAGAAATTATAAAAGGCACTATTAATATTGTATCATCGGAGACAAAGAGAAGATCAAAAGATGATGACATCTCTGCATCCTGTCTCCCCACTTACACTGACACTGATTTAGACCATTAGGGTGATTTGGAGTAAGTGTCAATGCAGAGATAAGAGACAGGAATTTAGAATTGCACCACATTATTAATATTTTACCTTTAAAGATCCCTAGACAATATTATGAGAAGCTACTTATAAAGTATACATTATGTAAATTGTGATTAATAAGGTTTATTTACTTCTTGTCATCTGTTATTAAGTTTAACAATATATTTTGCAATGTCCAAATCAATGACACGTTCAACCAGTCAGATTTTTCTCCATATAAAATCTTATGTATGGTACATAACATTTTATGTTTTATTCTAAAGACTACCGGAAGCCAATGAAGGCTTTGCAAGACTGGGGTTATATGGTCTCTTTTTTTAGTGTTTGTCAGAAGCCGGGCGGCAGAATTCTGGAGTACCTGTAAGGGGTAAATGGTAGACTTCGGTAAACCTAACAAAGTGGAGTTACAATAATCAATTCCAGTAAATAGCATGGCTTGGAGCACATGCCTAAAATTATTCCAGGAGATGAGTGGTTTTAATCATCTCAGCATCTGCAGTTTTTGTAATCAGAATAAATCTAAATTTTTGTATACAAAGTTTGAAGTGGCTTCTTTTATTGTTATATTTCTCCACAACACACTGATCTCAATGCTTGCCTGAAAGCAGTTTCTCCCTCTGCATGACAAAAAGCAGCATTTCAACCCACACGCACTGCAAGCAAACTACTGCTCGTTGCTTGAGCTGACCAACTCCCTAGATCTCGGCTGAGGTCCGAGCTTCTCTTCACTGTATTATTTTTTTTTTTAACTCCTTAAACAAACAGACCCCTTAAGCATTCTAAAATCACCCCTACAAAAAGAGGGAATACGTTCCTCGCAAAGTCTTCTGCTAGGAAGGAGCTTGGAGAGAGGGAGAAAAGGACAGGGAATGAGGAAGCCAGCACCACTGGCTATTAAACCCTCTTCAGCACCAGGGTATAAAGCAATTAAGGGCCATCAAACTTCTACTTGCCCCTACTCCATCAAGGGGATGGTCCCAATCCAGGGCCTAACACCTCTGGGAGCAATTTGGATTTTTTAGTCCAACTGAAGGTTCTGCACTCCCACCATCTGCTGAAGACAGAGAATAATGAGGGACTGCAGGCGACACACTGTCTTATACACTGGCAGTACTGTAAAGCTTTTCTGCTCTGTCTCCATTTGCTGGTAGGGGAGAAAAACCCAGTTGTCTGGACTGATCTGGGAATGATAAGCAATCAATGTTTTAGGGTCCTGCCAATGGCTGAAATATCAGTGGGTTTCAGTTTATTCCTGTTTTTTTCTTGCAAACGAGATTACTGCTCACTTCTCCTCTCTAAGCAGCCCAGTTCCCCCTGCATCGCTCCGCCCGGCTCCTCCCCTGTGAGTAAACTCCGCCCCTCCGTGACGACATCTAAGGGTATCGAGGAGGGTTCAAAAGCGGCGCAGGGAACCGGAGGCGTCGCACCCCAGAGGAGCATGACAAAGGGGATTGCCCCTTTGTCAGCCCCTTCATGCAGCCCCAAGTTTTACAGAACTGAACAATGGACCATACAACCTTGCAGGTATTTACAAAGAATTCAACACAATCAAACAGAATTCCAGTTCTAATTAATCGAAGAAATCACATGCGAAATTACCTTTCGGAAAAGAGACAAAAGTTAACTAAGGGAAACAAAATGAATAGGAAAAAACTCAATTCAAATTTAATCAGGATTAATATACAAAACCTGAACTTTATAAATAACTATTTTTTGTTATCTTTTTTGTTGATTAATATACAAGCACTTACAAAGAAAACACCCATTATTGATGATATGTTAAATGATTATTCACCTGATTTTATAGCCATAACAGAAACATGGCTAAAAGAGTCAGTTACTGTGATTTTCAATGAAATCGCTAATAGAGATTATAAGATTGAATCTATTCCAAGAACTGTAAGGAAGGGTGGGGGTTTAATGCTGATAAGTAAAAAGAGTTTAGAGTTAAAGATCTATATTAGAATTACCTGAAAACCATGAAATCGCTCTTTTTGAATCTAAAAATATACAAATATGTTTAGTTTACCGTCCTCCGGGACTGCTGGAATCTAATATTTCTTCATTAATTGAATGTTTGACCCCTATCATCAATCCGATAAACCATCTATTCTTATGGGAGATTTTAATCTCCACATGAATGTTTCGCCATATTCTGCTTCTTGTAACACTCTGGTGGAAGCTCTTAAAGCATTAGGTCTTGATTTATTAACTCCTCATGCCACCCACAAAGGTGGACATGCGCTTGACCTAATCTTTGTAAACACAAGGTTAACAAAATCTGTTAAAACAAATGTGATGCCTGTAGCCTGGTCTGACCATTTTTTACTTCACTCAACTATAGCATTTACCAATCAGTATATAGATGAATCATACCAAAACCTTACAATATTGAATTACTTCAGAAAAAACTCTCTGAGCAAGTGTCAAATATACCGGACCCACTGAACAATGATGCGGCTGAACAATGGTATAAATTAACACAAGAAATAGTGGAAAGAATAAATCCACTGAAAACAAAATCAATAAAAATGACTAAAAAAAAGACAGAATCCCTGGTATAATAATGATCTTAGACAAACAAAAATTAAGCTTAGAAAAAAAAGCGAGAGATTGGAGAAAAACACACTCAGCCTTAGCACTAACTATCGCCATCTTCTTCGCTTATTATTGGAAATTGATAAATAATGCAAAAAAAGAGTTATTATGATTCTAAATTACAAAGATTCTCAAACAATCCTAAAGTCTTATTTGAAATAGTTGCAAAATTAACCAGTGAACCATCAAAGGATGAATCTCTACAAGAAACCCAATGAAATGAATTAGCATTGTTCTTTAGAAATAAAGATAGATAATCTATTAAAATCATTAGACTCTACGCCATCTCAAATAATTAACATGCCTAAAAAAGATATACCAACATGGTCTGAATTTGAAAACACATCTAAAACAGAAATTGAAACGCTGATAAAAAAAAACTGAATCCAGCTAATCATCCATCAGATACAATTAACACCATAGCTTTAAGACAATGCATGGATATTATTACTCCGTACCTGGTTAAAGTAGTGAACCAATCACTAGAGAAAGGGAGTGTGCACGAGATATTAAAGAATGTGTCAGTGAGACCAATTTTAAAACAGAAACATTAAGATTCTACAAATCTTAAGAATTATAGACCAATCTCAAATTTACCGTTTTTAGCTAAACTAACTGAAAAGGTTGTAAATAAACAACTTACTGACCATCTAGAAAATAACGAAATATTATACCCAGCACAACACGGATTTCGTAGATTACATAGCACCGAAACATTGTTATTGTCCTTATCTGACACCTTATTGAGGGGATTTGACCGAGGCCAAAGGTACTTACTTGTAATGTTAGATCTTTCGGCCGCCTTTGACACGGTAGATCACGAGATTCTTTTAATGAGACTCCAGGAAATAGGTTTAGCCAATAATACTTTAAATTGATTTTCGTCTTTAAGAGGGTAGGACTTTTATGGTAAAAATAAAAAACGCTACCTCAGATAAAGTAAAATTAAATACAGGAGGTCCTCAGGGGTCAACCCTATCAGCTACCGTTTTTAATATTTATTTGATACCTCTATGTCATCTTTTAACCAGTCTTAGCTTAATTTATTTCATTTACACAGACGATATTCAGATTTTATTTCCAGTAGAAAATAGTTTAGAAAACACTTTTAAAATGGTGCAGATGTATTTGCAGATAATCAAGCAACTTTTAGTTCAAATGAAACTGATTTTAAATATGGATAAATCTGTTTTTATGGTTTTAGATAGAAAAAATGTTAACCTAGAACAGAAAGTGGTCATTTTAAATAAGAATACAAGTTTTAAATTAGAGGACACAGCAAGGAACTTAGGGCTCATTATGGATTTTGAAGTGAACATGAAAGCTCATATCGCAAAAAAATGTCAATGAAGGTTTTGCTAAACCGCGGATGCTGAGACGATTAAAACCACTAATCTCCTGGAATAATTTTAGACATGTGCTCCAAGCCATGCTATTTACTGGAATTTATTATTGTAACTCCACTTTGTTAGATTTACCAAAAAGTCTACCATTTACCCCTTACAAGTACTCCAGAATTCTGCCACCCAGCTTCTGACAAACACTAAAAAAAGAGACCATATAACCCATTCTTGCAAAGCCTTCATTGGCTTCCGGTAGTCTTTAGAATAAAACATAAAATGTTATGTACCATACATAAGATTTTATATGGAGAAAAATCTGACTGGTTGAACGTGTCAATCAGACTTCATGTACCTCGATGGGAGTTAAGGTCCGCAAACAAGGGTCTTCTCACAGTTCCCACAGTGAAATCTGCCCACTTAAGTGAGGTGAGAGACCGAGCTATATCAGTGGCAGGACCGAAACATTGGAACGCTTTACCACAGACCCTGAGATTGCAATTGGATTTCAGAAAGTTCAGAAAAGAGTTAAAAAAATGGTGCTTCCAACAGGCGTTTAAAGCTGAACCCGAATGAAAAGATTCATCTAGTTTTTACCTTTATTGTTTTTTAGTAATGAATGTACTTATCTATTGTTCTTATTTTATTAACCCTGTTTTTGTAATTTTATTCTAATTATTTTATATTTTTATGTTTTATTTTTTACCTGGAATGTAAACCGTAGTGTTAGAAACTTGTATCTGTACAACAGTATATAAAAATTGTACAAATAAATACCATTTCTTTGGGTTGTCATTGTTATGTCATTAATATTGAAATTTTTCCTGTTGTTAAGGCTACAGACTGTTTTTTCGATTAGCTGTTTGCTTTGTTACTGTTTTATGTGCCGTGTCATCGTTTACTGTTGTATTTTATACCATATCTTAGTTTATGAAATAATCCAAAACATAAGACGTACCATGCTGGATCAGGCTAAGGTCCATCAAACCAAACATCCCATCTGACAGTGGCCAGTTCAGGTCATAAGTAGCTTTCAGATCCAAAATGGGTGCACTATTTCTTGTGTCTCACTCCCAAGGATAAGCCATAGCTTTCCCAAGTCTACCTAGCTAATAACTGTTGTTTATAGACTTTTCTTTCAGGAACTTGTCCAATCCTCTTTTGAACTCCACTATCAGGCCGATATAGTAAAGCGCGGCCACGGTTACCCTGTCTAACCTGTTTGTACCCACAATTTGGCCGCGTAAGTCTAACCCACGATTCACTATCCTTTTTACCAATCCTTACCGCTTCTTTAAATCGACGCGTATCCCTTTCCGCCCGTGGCATGTATATGATATGTAAACGATCGGATTAGCTATTCCCTCCCATACAGTAACGTGCGGCCCAATTATCGCCTTTTTAACCAACTGTTTTGCCGAGTCTTTAACCCGCTAATTTACCGCCTACCCTTACCCTGGCGTTAGAGGGATGTGACAGCAATAGGCAGGGTCCATCCGGGCGCTCAGGTCATGGTGTGCGCTCATGCGCCTTCGCTACCTTGAGTGCCCAAATTGGATGTGCGTTCATGCACCTTCGCCGGCGGGGCTGCTGGAAGCCGCTTTTGCCGCCGGCTGCCCCCGGGAGGCAGGGGAGCCGCGGTGCGCGCCTCGAGAGAAGGGGAGAGATGACTGGGGCTGCTGGAAGCATGCAGTAAGTTTACTTTTATTACAATTTCTATTTGCTTTAATAACATGTCGAGTCGATTTCGCCCTGCGCCTTGCTTCGGGGGGGGGGGGGGGGAAGAGGACTGGCAATCCCCGAGCGTAGGAGAACCATCCACTTCCTGGTACCTGTCATGTCAAATGTCATTTGAAATGACATTTGACATGACAGGTACCAGCGCACCCAGGATACTGTATAGGCGCTGTATAGCGCTCTATACAGTAAAATGGATTGCGCTTCATGGACGCGGCTTGCATTTGCGTCTAATTTAAATACTGTATCGAGCGGTATGTGATCCAAACTGTGCGTGCAGCAAACGAGGGTGCGCCCGGCACTGCTGCACTCTTTCTAACGCGTCCTTACTGTATCGGCCTGTATGTTAGTTGTCTTGATCACATCCTCTGGCAACAGATTCCATAGCTTGATTGTGCGATGAATGAAAAAATGCTTTCTATGATTTCTTCTAAATCTGCTGGTTGCTAATTTCATGGAGTTTCCCCTAGACCTAGTGTTGTTTGAAAAGGTAAACAACTGTTCCCTATTTACCCGTTATATTTAATTTTATAAATCTCATTCGTATTCCCTATCAGTCACCTCTTCTCCAATCTAGAGAGCTCTAAATGTGTTTAAACATTTTCCTTAAGGGAGCTTTTTCATCCCTTTTATCATTTGTAGTGCCCTTTTCTGTACCTTTTATATGTCCACTATGTCTTTTTTCAGATTGGGTGACCAGAACTACACCCAATAAAGGCATTATGATATTCTCAGTTTTGTTCCCTATTCCTTTTCAAATAATTCCTAACATTCTATTTGCTTTTTTCATGGCCACCAGGCACCAAGCCAAAGATTTCAAGGTATTGCCCACAAGTACTCCAAGGTCCTTTTCCTAGGTAGTGATTCCTAACAAAACCCAGAGTCATCTAACTTTAGTTGAGATATTTCCCTAACTGCATTACTTTGCACTTGTCCACATTAAATTGCATCTGCTATTTAGATGCCCAGTCTCTTAATCTCACAATGTCCTTCTACAGTCCCTCATAGTCTGCTGCTCTTTTAATGACCCAAAACAAATTTGTCATCTGTCAATCTGATAGTCTTACTCATTGTTCCCTTTTCAGATAATTAATGAATTAGCTAAATAGCACAGATTCCAATATAGACCCCTGGGGCACTACACTAAAGACCTTTCTCCATTTGGAAAACTGACCATTTAGTCCTACCTTCTGTTTCCTGTCTTTTATCCAGTTACCAATCCATAACAGGACACTGCCTCCAAATTTCCAAAGGGTCTCTCATGAAGGACTTTTGTCAAATGCCTTCTAAAAATGCAAATACACTATATCAACCGACTCACTAGATTTTTTTTGATGGAGTATATAATGTAAGGCAAGACTTCCCTATGCAAAAACCATGTTGACTCCCCCCCCATTAAATCACATCTGTCTATGTGGTCAGTAATTTTATTTTACGAATAGTTTCTTCTGTTTTGCCCAGCACGGACACCAGACCCACTAGTCTATAGTTTCTTACATCGCCCCTGGGGTTCTTTGAAACAACCACTGCCAAGAAACAAGAAAAAAACGTTTTCACCCTGAATACATTTTTAGAAGGTAAGAGTTAAAAAAAATAAAAAACTGTAAATAAATCAATGCAAAATAAAGTACCATTGTAAATCTATAAGCACTATAGAAATAATAAGTAGTAACAGCAATAACAAAATTATGTTGACATACAAAATTTACATTTGTTAAAACAAACTCACAATATAACTTTGTGTATATAGCTAATGTTTTTACTTCGTTAACAAATGTTTTAAGATATAAGGATTGCATGACAAAGGAACCTCAGTAGTCTTCAAGTTTGTTTATTCCAGTACAAACTAAATAAAAAAAAAAAAAAAGTTTAGTTGGGACTCAAATACTTAAAATGAGAAAGTGCACACAGAGGTTGTTGTCAGTATGTGCAGAATGGATTTTCAGAAGCCTAAAAATGTGTGTAATAAAAATAAGCCCATAATTTTGCACATACCCAAACAAAAGGTCCACCAATAAGCATTTTAAGAGCATATTCAGGACTTTTCAAATTGATTTTCAAAAAGTTATGCATGCAGATGGCAAGTCATTTATGCACATACCTCTACACAGTTGGTCCAATAGTAGAGGTTTATCTCATAAAATTGTCATCTGACAATATACTTTCTGCCTCCTACCATGTTTTGAAATTGGTAAAAATATTTAGACACAGAACAAACCAATTTTAATGTGAACGTATGCATGTATCTTGTATTTAAGAATCAAAGGCGTTTTATACATGCTTGAAAACACACACACGGAAGACTGCAGTTATGCACACTGGTGAAAGTTTGGGCCTAAATGTATAAACTACCCTCTCACTTTGCTAGTTTCCTTTTAACAAATGTTAAATGTGTTTGTTTACATTTTCCTCACCTTCTGCACATCTGCTTTTTACAAATACATTAGTTAGTCAAGGAAGGCCATTACCTGATCAGACATTGTACTTTTAGATTGAGGCAAATGAAGACTCAACGAATTCAATGTAAACAGACCCACAACTTCCTCCTGCGTGGAAAGAGAAAAGCGTCACATATATCCTAAAGCAGCTGTTTACAAAGCCTCTGCTCATCAGCCTTATCATTAGAGTGCCTTTTGGTTTCATTTGGCATGTGATGTCACAGCCGATAGGGTGAGCGGCTCTCGCAAATTCAAACAAGAATCATAGATGTCTGGCATCCTAATAGCTTTATTGACAAGTAAAAGTAAAGCAAGCCCATACACCACAGAGTACTAACAAGAAGATACAGAAATATCACCTTAACCAAAGGCAACTGCTTTGCTTGGTACAGAAGAAAATCCTTACTTCTACTGTCAAACTAACATCGCAGGATCTACTCAAGAGCCAAAACCGATCTCCTACACACGCGCAGCAGGAACAGAACTACCGCCCCCCCCAACCACGCCCCCAGCCGCACAGCATTCTGGGAAACAGACTTTACATTTGTTTCGGCTGATTCCATTTCCAGTAACAGAGGAAAACGTGGGGATCGCGGCGTTGTATGTGATACATTCGTCATAATATCAGTAAAGTCTAAGATCTGTTATCTCCTCTCTTTTGATCTTATGTGCACATTGTTTTAGTTTGTTCAAATATAGTTGTATTTTGCATACAGCTGAATGTAGTTTGTTGTGTTTTGTATTAAAGAGTATGCACTATGACTATTCAGTTTGTATTTACAAATCTCCTCCACTGAGTTGCTTTTCAGTTTTTCACGCTGGTTTCCTCGTTTATGGCATACACCATCAGGACTGTAACGTTGCTGTAATTAACACCCAAAGAAAGGTCTGAGGTTGAGAGTTTGAGACTGCACTATGATGCAGCGACCTCTCGAGAGTTCGCATCCTGCGCGCCCCCCCCTCTCCTGCCACCCCCATACATTTTCTAAAAATAAAATTTGAAACTGTTAATCACAAAATCAATCCTAGCAATGACAATCTCGTTCCCCTCCCTCGCCGTATACCTCTTTTCTCCCTTGTAACTCATTTCTACCTTCCCTTAATGCGTCACTGTCTTATCCTCTTTTCCTCTGTACTTTCTTGACTCCTCTCTCCCTTTTTCTTACCCTGTGTCCCCCTCGATGTGTGTCCCTTCCATCCTCTTTTGTACCCTCTTTCTCTCGCCCTTTCTTCCTCTTTCGCTTCCTCTGTGCTGCTTTACATGCAAGGTTACATCTCTCCACCACCACTACTGTGGTCAACTGTGCCGCCCCCCCGACTGCCCATGCAATGAGCCTGCCAAGGATATTTTACACTAATGAATTTTTAATATTCTTTATCAAGCAATAAACGTTTCTAAACTTTAACTTCTCTGGATGATTTTCTGGCTCTGCATCTCTTTTTTTCTCATTCTTTAAACTTGTCACTGTTCTTTTTTTTTTTTTTTTGCCTTTTTTTCTGTCACTCTCTGGGGTCCTCTTCCTTCTTTTTTTCTTCTGTCTGTTAGATCTTTGTTTCCTTCAGTGCTTGATATTTTAATAGTATTTTCTCTCCCTTTTCTTTTTCTGTTCCTTTCTCCTACTCTTACTTCTTCTCTTCCTCCTACTCTTACTTCTTCTCTTCTTCCTGGCTGATCTTTTCCCATTCCTTCTCCTCTTGTCTGTGCTGTCTTCTTCATTCCTCAACCCCTTTCTCCTCCATTATCTCTTTGGATTCCTTTCCCCCTAATCTAGAGTTCCTCCCCTCCTCGTCCTCCCCCATCACCAATCCTTTCCCTTTCCCTGGTCCTCTTTGTATCTCGCCTTGTCCCCTATCATGGGTCCTCTTTCCCTCTCCATTACCATCCTCACATCCAGGGTCCTTTCCCTCTTCTTTGATCATCAGCCCTCTCTCTCTCCTTCTTCCTGCCCCACCATTCTCAGTTTTCTCTGTCACACACCATGTCTGGTCCTCTATATCCCTCATCCTCACTATCCCTCCAGTTCTCCTTCCACCTCCCCTAGCATGGGTCCTTTGTCCCACTTTCTCTACCAAATATCGGATTCTCTCTCCCTCTCCCTCTTCATCACCATCCCCACATCCAGGGTTCTCTCTACCTCAGTCCTGTTCTTTCTTTCTCCCACTCTACTCTGGATCCTCTCTCTTTTCATTCTCTGTCCTCTCTCTGCTCTTCAACACAGGTTTATTTATTTATTTATTTAAAACATTTATATCCCACAATACTCAGATCTATGCAAGTAATAATGAGAACATTTATATAAAGCATTATCCCTCTCCTTAATCCCTGATATGCTTCCTATCATTCTTGGAAAGCTCGCCACACCTTCCCCTCAATCTATAATGGAAGTGGGCTCTTAAGCTGTGGCATGAGTGGTGCAGCCCGGTAGATAACCCCATTAGGCTCACTTGGACAGCTAGCAGACCCTCCCTGGGCTGAGACAGAGCTGGGGGCTTCACCTGTACCAGCCCTATTCCCCGCAGGTTGACCCCTCGGGTTCCAGGGACCGGCAGGACTTACGTGATGATCCCATAAGGTGAAGACAAAAAGTCCAGGGCCAATCTGAGGTCAGAGAAGGCAGCAGTCAGAGAATCAATGGGTACAGTCTGAGGGTCGGGGCAGGCAGTGAGTAAAGTGTAGTCCGGGTCCAAAGCAGAGGTCAGTGGCAGGTGACGGGCAAGAGAGTAGTCCAGGTCAGGATCCAAGGCAGGGTCAAAACCAAAAATCAGGCTGAGACAGTTAGGTATTAATACCTCTATATGAGGCCTACCTAGTTACTCGAGGTGAGGTTTAGGTAGGACTGTAGGGGCTAGGGGCCACTTGGATATTCAGAGTGAGACATATGAACAGAACAGTACACCCTTGTGAAAATTTGATGTCCTTCGGAGTGAGGAAACTCACCCAAAGATAAGTTTTGTACAATGTTCTCTCTGTAGCAGTCCATCTGTAGCTTGATGGACTCTCTCTCTCTGTCTCCCCCAGTGGTTGTATGTGGAGACAAAGGCTTTGCTCAGTAGCTGGCAGACCACACTGGGCCTAGCTGCATCGACACTTCTCAGATCTCTCTGTACTTCCTTATCTGCACTAAACACACACTGAACTTGACTGCGTCAGCATTCCTCAGATCTCTGCACATCCTTCTCTTAGGCTCACAGACAGCCCCCACCTCTTCACGAGGAGGTTGCTTGCTTCACCCAGAAACTGGCACAAGGCTATCACACGCACAGTATAAGATGTAGTAACCAATAGCAATGAAGGCATGCACGCAGCATGCAGGCAGCATGCATTAGCACATAGCAGTATAACCAATAGTATGCTGAATACGCTGTGGAATTCTGTAAACTCTGTATAATAAAAAGAGCACTCGGGCTGCGTTCGGTGTGCCTTCCCGAGAACTCTGCCTGACGTGTTTTCTTCCTTGTGTCATCCATCACAACATCTGGTGACCCCTCCAGACGAGAATCCCCCTACTCATCCGGCCGGACGAGCCCAGGTGCACCGCAGCAAACTTCGTTCTCACATTCGTGAGTATGGGGGGGGGGGGGGGGAACTGTCAACTCAGCAGAAGGTTCATGCAAAAGAGTTGCAGAAAATAGTAAATCATTTCTTTATTACAAAAGGAGAGGCAATTCACGTCAGACTAGGAGATTTATTTATTTATTTATTTTTAATTTTTATATACCGATGTTCCTGTAAAGTATACATATAACACCGGTTTACAAGAAAGAAACTGTCGCCTCGATGGCGTTTTACATTGAAACATTTAACAATATATATAAATATATATATAAAGATATAGAAAATATGTTGAAAGAAATAGAAAGCCAGTGCCCGTGGTATCCAGAGGCTGGTACTTTGAATATCCAGGACTGGATCAACTTAGGGAATGCCCTGCACGCACCCCCGCGTGCCTCAATAAAACATCTATTGCTTTGGCAAAAATGCACGGAAGCGATAGAAAATCTGGGGACACACAATCACAAGGCACCGTCCCCAACCAAGGCTCCCGTGGCATCCTCCGAGTCCACCTCGGAGGAAGAACCCCAGGAAACCAAAGAAACTGAATTCAAAGAAACTAACCTCCCTCCGCCTTACCCTCAAACCCCTTCACCACCCACAAGCTCCCTGTACCCCCAGCTGCCATTGCCCGCGACAGTCGTTGATTCTGCATCACAGATTTGTCCAGATAAATTACCATTACACGACGCCGCTCCACTTAATGACCTATGCGGTGCGGTCCGCGTGGGGTTTCACCAAGAACAAGTGAAAGGAAATCTCACAGGAGAGGAATTATTGGAGGGGCTTCAAGCATTTCCCATTACGGAGGTCCCTAATGACCAGGGTGGGATTCAATATCAATGGTCAGCATTACCGTATAGCAGGGGTCGGGAACCCATGGCTCGCGAGCCAGATATGGCTCTTTTGAGGGCTGCATCTGGCTCGCAGACAAGTTTCGCCACACTTTCCCGCTGACCCAGCTGCTGCCCGGTCCTCCTCCGCCCGGGCGGAACGCGGCAGGACAGCTGGAGTCAGCGGCACCGGCGTGCTCTCTTCTTCCCGCCCCCCCCCCCCCCCCGCGGCCCGGAAGAGGAAGTGGAGAGTATCGGGTGCCTGCGTGGCAAGAAGAAGCCACGCTAGTGTGCTCGGCATCGGCCCGAAGAAAAGAAGTCTGCAGCGCGGCTCGGAGGAAAATGAAGAGGTTCAGCCGCGGCCGATGGGACCCCGCCTCCGCGAGGGCTGAAAATGAAGAGGTTAGCGTTGGGAGGAGGCTGCTGCTGCTGCCGCGAGTTCCCGGGGTGGGGGCGGGGGAGAGAGTGAATGAGCTCATTCACTCTCTCTCTCCCCCAGGGTGGGGGTGGGGGAGAGAGAGCTAACCTCTTCATTTTCCTAACGCTAACCTCTTCATTTTCAGCCCTCGCGGAGGCGGAGTCCCATTGGCCGCGGCTGAACCTCTTCATTGTCCTCCGAGCCGCGCTGCAGTCTTCTTTTCTTCGGGCCGATGCCGAGCGCACTAGCGTGGCCTCTTCTTGCCGCGCAGGCACCCGATACTCTCCACTTCCTCTTCCGGGCCGCGGGGGGGGGGGGGGGCTTGTGTGTGTGTGTGAGAGAGATTGCATGTATGTGAATGATTGAGAGCCTGGGAGCCTGAGTGTGTGTGTGTGTGTGTGTGAGAGAGATTGCATGTATGTGAATGATTGAGAGCCTGGGGGCCTGAGTGTGTGTGTGTGTGTGAGAGATTGCATGTATGTGAATGATTGAGATCCTGGGGGCCTGAGTGTGTGTGTGTGTGTGAGAGATTGCATGTATGTGAATGATTGAGAGCCTGTACATGTGAAAGAGAGTATGTCTGTGATTCAGAGCCTGCCTGTGAGAGAGAGAGAGCATGAATGTAAGTTTACCATTGGGAACCTGTATGTGTAAGTTTGTGATTGAAAACTTGTTTGTGTGAAAGAGTATGTGTGTATGACTGAGATCCTTTGTGTGTGAGAGAAATCATGTGTATGTATGATTAAGAGCCTGTGTGTATAAGTAAGAGAGAGATCATGTGTGTCCGTGTGTGATTGAGAGCTGGTTTAGGTGATGGAGCATGTGAGTATGTGATTGAGAGCCTGTGTTTAAATGAGAGAGAGACCATGCGTGTCTGTGTGTGATTGAGAGCTGATTTAGGTGAGGGAGCATGTGAGTATGTGATTGAGAGCCTGTGTGTAAATGAGAGAAAGAGAGGACATGTTTGTAAGCATGTGAATGAGAGTCTGTGTGTGAGAGAAAAAGACAGCATGTATTTATGTGATTGAAAGCCTGTGTGTGTGTTTGTAAGTGTGAAAAGATAGACAGCATGTGTATAAATGTGTAATTAAGAGCCTATATAAGTGAGAGAGAAAAAAACATGTGTATATGTGAGTACTGAGAGCATGTGTGTATAGGTGTGTAATTGAGAGCCAGTGTGAGAGAGAGCGCTGGTATGTGACAGAGAGGAGAAAGTTCCAAGCAAACCACCCCGCCTCCTGCTAATTCAGAACAATCTCAGGACACCTGGATATCAAACGTTCCCAGGTATGCAGAGCAAAAAAATGTTTGTATCCTTATTATTTTTCATTACTGGGTCTTTGTGTCTGCTATTTTGAAATATTTTGTTGGTATCTGGAAATGTTTTATATGAGTTTTTAATTATTGGATATTCCACTCATCAGCTGTTTCAAAATATGTTCTTTTTGTTAGTACAGTTTTACTGCTGATGATTTTATATTTCTTGATTTGTTTTATAAGGATGGGTGATGTTTCTTTTTTCCTTTGTTACACTGCATACAGAGACTCTGGCTTGTTGCAGTTTCCAATTCAGTTTTTTCTGCATGCTTCTTGTTATGCATTTTGGTCTCTTATTCTATGTTAGGTGAGGGACAGCACGTGATTCAGGTGAGGTTTTCTGCTGGCGTGTAGTTTCTGTGTAGGACTCTTTAGCAGCCTGACTTGGTCCGTTTTCCTAATAGGAGATGTATTGGTGTCTTAAGGCCTGGTGTAATATTTTCAGAGACTTATTGTACTTTAAAAGTGTGATCTTACATAAAATGCACACATTTACTTGTATTTAGTTTTAAACATATTGTATGGCTCTCATGGAATTACATTTTAAAATATGTGGTGTTTATGGCTCTCTCAGCCAAAAAGGTTCCTGACCCCTGCCATATAGTATCCTACGGGAACTCCGAAAGAGCATCACAGAAACAGGAATTCATTCCACCTATACTCGAGGGCTGTTAGAGGGAATTGCGAATGGCTATAAATTAATTCCCCAGGATTGGAACGATCTGGACAATATGATTCTTACCCCTGCTCAGTATGTGGTTTGGGACTCCGAATATCAAAGGGAAGCCCTCATAGCTGGAAATACCTCGGGAGGAGCATATATACCTGACCAACTTTACGGGGTGGGACAATTTGCAACGCTGGAACAGCAAGCAGTGGGGACGCCTGCCGCTGCCTATCCAGTGATAAATCGCTGTTTGACCAAGGCCTTTAAGAAGGTTCCTGAATCCAGAAAAGCCACAAAATCATTTACGATGACCCGACAGGCAGCCACAGAATCTTACATACAATTTATAGATCGGCTGCAAGAAGCCATTCAGCGTCAGATAGACAACCCAGAGGCAAGCGCTGAACTAATAAAGAAATTAGCCTTTGAAAATGCAAATGCAGACTGTAGGAAAGCTCTGCAATCCATAGTCAGTAAAATAGACTACACCCTGGCAGACATGTTGATGTGGCATTCCAAATGGACGCCCTGGCGAACGCCTTGTACAAAGGTCAGTTCCAAAAACCCAAGGGGACTTGTTTCAATTGCAAAAAACCTGGCCATTTTAAACAACAATGCCATGCCCCGGGAGGGGGAGCATACAAAGGAACCGATTCTGCTGGGGCCTCGAGGTCTCGACCAAAAACGGTCCTGCTTACAGCGGCCATTCCTTCGGTGACTTTTGTCAACAATGGAACATCAAACACATATTTGGCATCCCTTACAACTCCATTGGACAGGCTATTATGGAGCGAGCCAACCTCACTCTTAAGACAACTCTTGATAAACACAAACAAAAAGCAGGAAATGCCCCTGGACTCCCCCCCAAACAGGAATGGCTGAACAAAGTACTGTTTACTAGAGATGTGAATCGGAACTGAAATCCAAACCGATTCTGTTTCCGATTCACATCTATAGAGATGTGAATCGGAAGTGAAATCTGAACCGATTCTGGTTCCGATTCACATCTCTACTGTTTACCTTAAATCATTTAAATATATCACATTCCAATCAGGCCACAGCTGTGAACAATCATTTTGGGAACAGGATTAGCAATCCACAACCATCAGTTTTGTATAGAATGTTATCTAACCCTGTTTGGCATGGCCCCGTCCCCTTGTTAACATGGGGACGAGGATATGCTGCTGTGCTTGCTCCCTCAGGTCCAGTCTGGGTTCCGAGTTGTTGCATTAAGCCGTGGAGAGATGGCGTGGCACCAAGGCCTGAAAAATCCGATTCCAAACTTCTCCCTGAGTCTTCACAACCCTCAGAAGGTCCGGGATCGGGCTTCTCACCAGCACCATCAGATGACTTGGGGACAAATTAAGGCATTATCCAGCCAATCCACACAGCTCCTGGAACAGCAGGGACTTGAAAAAACTCCAGAGAACTTTTTGCTTGCTGCATTCTCTTGTTTGAATGCCAATTCATTGACAATTGTGATGTGCATCTTCTTATCTTGCATTCTCCCTCCCGCCATGGCAATCTCTGAACAAGGACTATGGCAATCCAATATGTACATTACCGATGCACAGAACTTATCACAACTATTGAACCAAACAGATTGCTGGGTTTGCATGCACATGCCAACCCATACCAGAGGAGGACTATTGATGCATGCAGTTCCCTTTAACCTATCAGGATGGACTACATACCCGTGGGACAATGGGGTCTTTATAAACTCACCAGTCAATTACACGGTGAGGCATTTGGGTAGTAGAATACAAGAGAATGCTACCTTTTGTTGGGAATATAATAATGACAGTATCACAGGACCCAGGGTAGGGAAATACCCATATTGCAATCAAACATTCACCCTGCAACACAACATGTCTAGAAACAACACCTTCCTTAATGAGACCATTGCTGAACACATGCACAATTTCACAAAATATATGTGTAATTATCAGCTCACAGGGTGCCCAGTTGGACAGGGTTGCCCCACCTCCACAGCCACAGGAGGATTCAATCTGTGTAACCCTATAGCAGAAATGGTAAAACAAACCCAAAACAAGCAAAACACATCTACCAATTTGTTGGGAAACATCTGGATGTTGTGTGGATGCAGGGCATATATGAGAATCCCTGCAAGATGGACAGGTAGATGTACTCTAGACTACATAATGCCATCCTTTTATACTACTACCAAACTGCCCAAAGGTAGAATCAGAAACAGGAGAGAGTCAGTTCAAAACCCAATTGGGCAAGGCACAGGCACGATGGTCTACAGGGGCCTGTTTCCCCCATTAGGGGCAGCACTAAACCACCGACATTTACGCACCCTTGCCAACTGGACTACAGCCCTGTTCAACCTAACGATTAAATCCATAAAACTCCTCACAGAAGAGATCTCACAAATGAGAGAAATAGTATTGCAGAATCGCTAAGCATTGGACATGATCTTAGCCTCAAAGGGAGGAGTATGTGCATTGATTGGTTCACATTGCTGTGTATACATATCTGATTATAAAGCTAACCTCACACACACACCATTGAGCAGATGGAGACTCTAATAGCTGATTGCCCTCTATCCGATAACGAACCCTAGTCCCCTTGGGACTGGCTATGGTCCTGGTTCCCCGACATGGCAGGTCTCAGAAAGATAATTCCCATTGTATTTCTTTGTATCTTCATTCTAATATGTTGCTGCTGCTGTATTCAATGCTTGCCCAACCTGGCTAACATACTTATACCTAAAACACAACGTAAAGATTTCCTGTAAAATATAAAAGAAAGGATGAGATGTGGAAACAAAGGCTTTGCTCAGTAGCTGGCAGACCACTCTGGGCCTAGCTGCATCGACACTTCTCAGATCTCTCTGTACTTCCTTATCTGCACTAAACACACATTGAGCTTGACTGTGTCAGCATTCCTCAGATCTCTGCACTTCCTTCTCTTAGGCTCACAGACAGCCCCCACCTCTTCTCAAGGAGGTTGCTTGCTTCACCCAGAAACTGGCACAAGGCTATCACGCGCACAGTATAAGATGTAGTAACCAATAGCAATGAAGGCATGCACGCAGCACGCAGGCAGCATGCATTAGCACGTAGTAGTATAACCACTAGTATGCTGAATACACTGTGGAATTCTGTAAACTCTGTATAATAAAAAGAGCACTCGGACTGCGTTCGGTGTGCCTTCCTGAGAACTCTGCCTGATGTGTTTTCTTCCGTGTGTCATCCATCACAACAGTTGTAGGTAGGTAGGAATTGCAAAAATAGTAGTACTTACTGCAAAGTGTGAAAAAGTTATCACACTCTGTGGTAATATGTATGCGAAGCGCTAAGTTAACACACTTTGTGATAAATAGGCTATTACCATAAAATACACCCCTTTTCCTATCGCATGCAATATTTAGTGCATTTTGATAAATCCAGGCCAAAGACAGAAGCATGCTCCTCTCTCTCACGCAGCCAGAAACTCCATCTCTCTCTCTCAGACCCACACAGAAGCACCTTCCCTCTCTCACATCCACACACATAGAACCTGTGGAATTAAAAAAAAAACATTTTCCCTCTCACCTGCTTCACAAGAGAAATAGAAAAGTCATTAAAGTAGTATAAGCATCTACTTTTATTCAATGTAATATTACATGAGAAGAACATTCAGGATACTTCTGAAATCCAATACATACAATCAGGCTTATATACTCTTTATTGTCTTACAAAATCATGTTCAGAAAAAATATTTCAATTTCCTACATACAATCACTGAAAGAGAGAGACAGACAGACAGAAAGACTAGCCATAATGCCCTCATGCTAGATAGGTATTTTTATCTCTATGGGAGGCCCACCTAGTAACTCGAGGTGAGGTTTAGGAATTAGTGTAGGGGTTAGGTGCCACTTTGACATTCAAAGTGAGATGTACGAACAGAACAGTGTTCTCTTGTGAAGATTTGATGACCTTCGGAGTGAGGAAACTCACCCAAAGATGAGATTTGTGCAATTTTCTCTCAACTTAGCTTGATGTTACCCAGGTAGAGAGTCCATCAAGCTAGGTTGAGAGAACATTGCACAAATCTATTCGAAGGTCATCAAATCTTCACAAGAGCACTGTTCTGTTCGTACATCTCACTTTGAATGTCAAAGTGGCCCCTAACCCCTACACTAATACCTAAACCTCACCTCGAGTGACTAGGTGGGCTTCCCAAAGAGATATAAATACTTATCTAGCGTGAGGGCATTATGGCTAGTCTCTCTTTCTTTCTCTCACCCCAGGAGGACTGTGATAAAAACTTTATGGCGTTTTCACATGCGTTAAAGGCATTTTTTGCATGCAAAAACGTCATATAGCACTTTGATAAATGACCCCCTTAATTAATTATATATATATATGATTATTTGTTTGGATTTTGATATGAATTCTACAGAGATTACAAAAGGGAGCATCAGAAAATCAAAAGGTTTTATTGTATCTCTCTGTTCACTATAGTTCAATTCAACTTATAAAGTTCATAACTTATTCTTGCTCAAAACACTAAGGGGTCAATTTTAAAATCTGCGCAAGCATCTGTGCGGCGCGCACTGGGAGGCTGAATTTTCCATTGATATGCATAGCGGAGCAATCAGGTCTCCCCCAGTTCCCTACCCCCCTGCTAACCTGCCTTCCCTTTCCCCTCTCCACCCTGACCCCTAAATCTAGCCTAACTAACTCTTTTTTTTTTGTTTTGTAACTTACCTGCTCTGATGAGCAGAAGTAAGTTATGCGTGCCGGCCGGATGCCGGCGCACACTTCCCTGGGACAGTGTACAATGGCGCTGTCCTGACCCGCCCTGCCCAGACCCCACCCCCCAGCCCGCTCCCTCGGAGAGGCCCAGCACTTGTGCGCATAGCCACGCATGTAAATCCTGCTTTTTATGCACGCAGGCCTTTGAAAATCTACCCTTACAGGTCAATTTTTTTTTTTTATTTTATTTTTATTGAATTTTCAACAATTGTTAACATCAAAACAATGTTCTCGGGTAAATACAGAGAAAAAACAAACTACTAATATTATATCATGTTCACAAGAAAAGAGGAAGAAATACATCTCTGAATATCATAAGATGGGGAGAGGACAAGATTGTAAAGAAGCAGATATTTTTAAGAAAATAAAAATTAGGGATGTGAATCGTTTTTTGACGATTTAAAATATCGTCCGATATATTTTAAATTGTCAAAAATCGTTAGGGCCACGATACAATACCAATTCCCCTGATTTATCGTTAAAAAAACGTAAATCGGGGGAAGGGGGAGGGCAGGAAAACCGGCACACTAAAACCCCCTAAAACCCACCCCCGACCCTGTAAATTAAATCCCCCACCCTCCCGAACCCCCCCCCAAATGCTTTAAATTACCTGGGGATCCAGCGGTGGTCCAGAACGGCGGCGGTCCGGAATGGCCCCCTCAATTGAATCGTGTTGTCTTCAGCCGGCGCCATTTTGCAAAATGGCCGCTGCAAAATGGCGGCGGCCATAGACAAAAACGATTCGACGCAGGAGGTCGTTCCGGATCCCCGCTGGACTTTTGGCAAGTCTTGTGGGGGTCAGGAGGCCCCCCCAAGCTGGCCAAAAGTTTCTGGGAGTCCAGCGGGGTTCAGGAAGCGATTTCTTGCCGCGAATCGTTTTCCGTACGGAAAATGGCGCAGGCAGGAGATCGACTGCAGGAGGTCGTTCAGCGGCGGTCCGGAACCCCCGCTGAACGACCTCCTGCAGTCGATCTCCTGCCGGCGCCATTTTCCGTACGGAAAACGATTCGCGGCAAGAAATCGCTTCCTGAACCCCGCTGGACTCCCAGAAACTTTTGGCCAGCTTGGGGGGGCCTCCTGACCCCCACAAGACTTGCCAAAAGTCCAGTGGGGGTCCGGAACGACCTCCTGCGTCGAATCGTTTTTGTCTATGGCCGCCGCCATTTTGCGGCGGCCATTTTGCAAAATGGCGCCGGCTGAAGACAACAGGATTCAATTGAGGGGGCCGTTCTGGACCGCCGCCGTTCTGGACCACCGCTGGATCCCCAGGTAATTTAAAGCATTTGGGGGGGGGGGTTCGGGAGGGTGGGGGATTTAATTTAAAGGGTCGGGGGTGGGTTTTAGGGGGTTTTAGTGTGTCGGCTCACGATTTTCACGATAGTTTACACACCCAAACGGCAACAATACGATTCCCTCCCCCTCCCAGCCGAAATCGATCGTTAAGACGATCGAGGACACGATTCACATCTCTAATAAAAATGTAATTAAGATACGCATAATCCCACTGTCATTTCTATATTAGCCTATCCCCCCTGGAGAAACATTAGGAGTGTGAGTTTAGATACTCTCGGAGATATATTGGTTCCACAAAAACATATTTAGTATTTTGAAAAACAACAATGCATTTACAGGGATAGTGTAGATTGAATTTTGCTCCCATTGTTACCACCTCATTACTCATGCTCAAGAACTTTTTTCTTCTCTCCTGGGTTTTTTTCACTATATCGGGGAAGACACGTACTACCTGACCATAGAATTGCTGAGATAAATTTAGAAAGTAAAGTCTAAGTACAGAGTCTCTTTCCGATGTAAAGGTGAAGGTTACCAGGAGAGTTGCCCTTGACTCAATTGACATTTCCAATGATTTTCCAGGAATTTAAAGGTAGAGAATCTTCTTCTTTTCGATGTACTCCACTTTCCTTAGAATCTCTCAACAATTCTTTGGGTGGTAACATCCGTGACTTAGGAAAGTTCAAGAATCTTACATTAGGTCTCCTCGCTTCCATTTTATTTGTAAGTAAAGATTCCGATTTAATTAAATTAGCCTGGACTTCCTTAACACCCGTCATTTCTTTCTCCATCTCTTTCATGGATATTTCCACAGTTGTTATTTTATTTTCAAAACATTGGGTTTTGTTAATGTTTTCCTTTAATAACATCGTTAAATAATTAATAGAAATCCATATTTAGCAACAGTTTCCATATCTCTTGCAAAGTTATTTTTTCTGGTATGCTCGTCAAACAAATCTCACTAGTATCCAAATCTTTTACTCCTGCCTCCATGAGTTCTCTCCCGCCTGCGTCTGGATTCTGCCCCATCTGCACCTCGACTCTTCGGCCCATGGAGTCATGCATCAGGCTCTCTGAATCACTCAGCATTCCACTGTTGATTCTCTGGGCAGCCATGGTCGGTGGGGTATCTGGAACAGCTGGTCTTTCCAGTAAATCCTCCATTTGTCATCAAGGGTCCAGACAGCAGGCTTGGGGTTCTAGGTGCTCCAGGGCTGAGGGATGTTTCTTCGGCCTGGGCAATCGGCCTGGGCGATCGGCGTCTGCTTCTCGTCGGTTACGCCCGCGGCCTCTTCCTCCGGTCTCAGAACAGCGGGTCTCGCAAAGGCTTCCTCAGTCCGCGTTTGCCTTCATATGGCGGCGTTGAGGTACATATCTCTCGAACCCGAGCTTTTCTTTTAGTGTGAGGCATCCTTTCATAAATGAAATTTCCAAAGAAATTGAAGAGACAAGTCTTAACAAGGATCATGGTGGGAACCCCCCCCGGATGATGTCATTCATCATGAACTTTTAAGCCGGCTGGACCTGTCTTCCTATGACTTGGCAACGAGTTACCTCATTGCTAAATCCGCTTCGCTCACTATGGACTTCCCGTTCCAGCTCCTGCTTCCTCGGCATCATTCGTCCCGGGTACCCGCTCCTCGAGGGCCCTTTCTTCGTCTCTGGCTATCCGCTCCTCGGAGGGCCTTGCGCCTAGGACTGCTGCCTGCCCCATTCCCCGGGGCTTCCTCTGGAACCATCGCTACCTCTACAGTGAGTACTTCGCTTGCGGACCATTACCATATCATCTCTACTGAGGAACCCTCATCGGTGTACCCCGCTCTGCGGACCATTGCCATATCATCTCTACTGAGGAACCCTCATTGGTGTACCCCGCTCTGTGGACCATTGCTGTATCATCTCTACTGGGGAACCCTCATCGGTGTACTCCGCTCTGCGGACCATTGCCGTATCATCTCTACTGAGGAACCCTCATCGGTGTACCCCGCTCTGCGGACCATTGCTGTATCATCTCTACAGAGGAATCCTCATCGGTGTACCCCGCTCTGCGGACCATTGCCATATCATCTCTACTGAGGAACCCTCATCGGTGTACCCCGCTCTGTGGACCATTGCTGTGTCATCTCTACAGAGGAATCCTCTTTGGGTATACCCCACTTCACAGACCCCGTGGCACCTCTATGTCTGTGTGACTTTCCTGATACACTCCCCGCTCCATGGGCAGTGTCGCTCTACTTCTCTATAGAGACTCAAGGACTTCCGAGCTGTATCTGATGTCAGCGCCTGGCACTGATGCTCCATGGTTCCACCCCCTGGGGCCATCCTCTCCAGCTCCTTCCGTCCTTCCAGCTCACGATCTCTCTGCTCCCTCTCCAGTACCTGCTGTTCTACGCACCCAGCAACTGAGACCTCGCCTCCCGATGGTGAGGCTCACGGGGCTCCTCCTCGTGGGAGGTACCATCTCTCACCTCGGCCCAGGGCCCACATACCCACAAACCCTAACAAAAACCATAAAAAAATTGTTTAATATAAATACGTCATCACAGCTGCCATTCTGGACACTAAAAATCAAACAGTAAGCTTTCTTTTGCAATAACGCAGTGCAGAAGATTAGTTTTTAAGAAAGCTGCATAGAATTATTAAAATAATCTAAGCCTTAATATTATTTATTTTATTTGTACAGTTTTTCTATACCATTGCACAGTAAAATTCCATCGCTACTCTGTAGCGATGGACGTAATCATAAATTACTTTTTGTTAGGGATGTGAATCGTTTTTCAACGATTAAAATTATCGTCCGATAATTTTAATATCGTCTTAAATCGTTATAGAACACAATACAATAGAAATTCTAACGATTTATCGTTAAAAATCGTTAAATCGTGTTAGTGCGCACTAACGGGAGTTAGTGCACACTAACTCCCAGTTAGTGCGCACTAACAGAAAATGATACAAATTGACACTTTCCAGGTCAGTGAAGGTCAGTTAGGAATGAATATGTATTCCTATTGGCTGGCTGCCCTCTTATCTATTGATGTTACCAAGGTTCCCACTGAGGTGATGGTTGGGGGATGGGAAATGGAACTGGAAACTCACGAACACCAACAGAAAATGATACAAATTGTTGACACTTCCCAGGTCAGTAAAGGTCACTTAGGAATGAATATGTATTCCTATTGGCTGGCTGTGCTCTTATCTATTGATGTTACCAAGGTTCCCACTCAGGTAATGGTTGGGGGGATGTGAAATGGAAACAGTTGGAAGCTTGACAAAAAAAGTAATGTGATGATCATCACTCATGTGACTAGAACTTGTTTGTTTATTATTTTTGTTAGCAGGCACATGAAATGCTAGTGCATGTTGAATTTGCCAATCACTGTGCATTTTAGAAAGGTGGTCCTGGCTGGAACTATTATACACAGTTCAAATATATGTGGTAATTGATTGTTGGTAAGTGTATTTTTTAAGTAGCCAGACAAGCCACCAGTATGTTTACTTTTCCTCCTACTTAACTCACTAGCTCAGCTTTATAAGAAGGGCTTCTCTGCTTGTGTGTTGCTTTTGTTTGGTGTGAGGAGAGCAGAAACATCAGATCTTTATTCAATCCAGCTTGGGGAAAATGGCAGGTCTCCTTTACTGCACACATTGATTCCAGCTTGGGGATAAGGCAGGTCTCCTTTACTGCACACATTGACTCCAGCTTGTGGAAAAGGCAGGTCTCCTTTACAGCACACTGACTCCAGCTTGGGAACAAGGCAGGTCTCCTTTACTGCACCCATTGACTCCAGCTTGGGTACAAGGCAGGTCTCCTTTTCTGCACACATTGACTCCAGCTTGGGGAAAAGGCAGGTCTCCTTTACAGCACATTGACTCCAGCTTGGGGAAAAGGCAGGTCTCCTTTACTGCACACATTGATTCCAGCTTGGGGATAAGGCAGGTCTCCTTTACTGCACACATTGACTCCAGCTTGTGGACAAGGCAGATCTCCTTTACTGCACACACTGACTCCAGCTGGGGAAAAGGCAGGTCTCCTTTCCTGCACACATTGACTCCAGCTTGGGGAAAAGGCAGGTCTCCTTTCCTGCACACATTGACTCCAGCTTGGGTACAAGGCAGGTCTCCTTTCCTGCACACATTGACTCCAGCTTGGGGAAAAGGCAGGTCTCCTTTACAGCACATTGACTCCAGCTTGGGGAAAAGGCAGGTCTCCTTTACTGCACACATTGATTCCAGCTTGGAGATAAGGCAGGTCTCCTTTACTGCACACATTGACTCCAGCATGTGGACAAGGCAGATCTCCTTCACAGCACATTGACTCCAGCTTGGGGAAAAGGCAGGTCTCCTTTCCTGCACACATTGACTCCAGCTTGTGGACAAGGCAGATCTCCTTTACTGCACACACTGTGATCTTCCTGCACTGTGTGCAGGAAGATCACAACACTCCTGGTATTAATAGGGATAGGGCACTGTGTGCAGGAAGATCACAACACTCCTGGTATTAATAGGGATAGGGCACTGTGTGCAAGAAGATCACAACACCCCTGGTATCAGGGTTAGGGCACTGTGTGCAGGAAGATCACAACACTCCTGGTATTAATAGGGATAGGGCACTGTGTACATGAAGATCAGAACACCCCTGGTGCCAGGGTTAGGGCACTGTGTGCAGGAAGATCACAACACCCCTGGTATCAGGGTTAGGGCACAAGTTCTAGTCACATTGACTGATCACATTACTTTTTTTGTCAAGCTACCAACTGTTTCTATTTCCCATCCCCCATATACTGTCAGTGGGAACCTTGGTAACATGAATACATAAGAGGGCAGCCAATAGGAATACATATTCATTCCTAAACTGACCTTAACTGACCTGAAAAGTGTCAAATTGTATCATTTTCTGTTAGTGCGCACTAACGGGAGTTAGTGCGCACTAATCGGAAAAAACAATTTTAATGATTTTTTAATTAAAAAATCGTGCCAAACACGATTTTCTTCTCCTGCCAGAAGATTTCGATCGTTAAGACGATAGGGCACACGATTCACATCCCTACTTTTTGTAAGCCGTAGCGATGGAATTTAAAAATTTTTCTTCATGTTACATCACACTCACATACTCAGTAGTGGCTCAAAATTCTCATGAAGAGTATAATTATCACACACTTTAAGATCATTTTAATTACAGTCATGATTCCAAGCATATCCATTCAAGTGACCACAACATGCCAATGTCCCTCCTACCTTGCACATGATTCCATTTTTACAGATCTCACTTTCATTCACCCAACAAAATCAAAATATCACAGTTTCTTACGGCAGAAGTCTCTGGATTTACTGAAGTCTCTAGAGATTTGTGTTATTAAAATTTAAGGTAAAGGGATCCAAATATTTTCTTTTACATTCTAATCTTTAGTTTGTTTATTGGTACAACATTTTCCTAATTGGTTTAATTTCTAATTCTTATCTCATATATGTAAATAAGATCCAGTCCTTGTGGATCATGTATAGTTAAGCCTACAAGCAATCAGGAGTCCAGGCTCTGACTCTTGGCCTATGATCTAACAGTGTAACAGATAACAAAAATACAACAGAGAACAAGAAATCCTGTATAAAATCGGCGCGTACATGTGCGCGCATCATGAACCGCTTGCACATGGACGCGCGCCTTTTAAAATCGACCCCTCAGTCAACACCTTACATAATTGTGGATTTTCAAGTGCAAGTATGTAGATCAATAACATTGGAATCTCATTTTTTGTCCATATATTTTTTGTCTTTTTGTTTTCTAAAATCTTTCCCCCTTCCCCACTTCCTCCCCTCTCCCCCCCTTTTTTCTTTTTTCTTCTTATATTTTAGTTTTCAAGTTGAGTAGAGCTATGCTGTGTCTTGCATCAAGTGAAGCCAAATCTCACACGGTTTGACCTAAATGCATCTGAATTTAGGGATGTGAATCGTGTGCCCTATCATCTGAACGATTGAAATCGTCTGGCAGGAGAAGAAAATCGTGTTTGGCACGATTTTTTAGTTAAAAAATCGTTAAAAATCGTTTTTTCCGATTAGTGCGCACTAACTCGAGTTAGTGCGCACTAACAGAAAATGATACAATTTGACACTTTTGAGGTCAGTTAAGGTCAGTTAGGAATGAATATGTATTCCTATTGGCTGGCTGCCCTCTTATTTATTGATGTTACCAAGGTTCCCACTGAGGTGATGGTTGGGGGGATGGGAAATGGAAACGGTTGGTAGCTTGACAAAAAAAGTAATGTGATCAATGTGACTAGAACTGGTGCCCTATCCCTGATACCGGGAGTGTTGTGATCTTCCTGCACACAGTGCCCTATCCCTGATACCAGGGGTGTTGTGATCTTCCTGCACTCAGTGCCCTATCCCTGATACCAGGGGTGTTGTAAACTTCCTGCACACAGTGCCCTAACACTGATACCGGGAGTGTTGTGATCTTCCTGCACGCAGTGCCCTAACCCTGATACCGGGAGTGTTGTGATCTTCCTGCACACAGTGCCCTATCCCTGATACCTGGAGTGTTGTGATCTTCCTGCACGCAGTGCCCTAACCCTGATACCGGGAGTGTTGTGATCTTCCTGCACGCAGTGCTCTATCCCTGATACCGGGAGTGTTGTGATCTTCCTGCACACAGTGCCCTAACCCTGATACCGGGAGTGTTGTGATCTTCCTGCACACAGTGCCCTATCCCTGATACCAGGGGTGTTGTGATCTTCCTGCACACAGTGCCCTAACCCTGATACCGGGAGTTTTAAGTTCCTGCAGTGGGCATGCTAAGGACAAAATGGACATTTAAAAATGATTGACATACAATAACCAGAGAAACTAGGCCTAGATTCTTTTCCAGCATTTGGGCTTTCTGCTTTTAGAATATTTTGCAACTTTTAAAAGTCAGAGCTGTAACAGTCAGTTGCAGAGCAGATAGACCCTGTACTAGCAAAGCAAACAGAAGCCTTTTGGAACTTGGCAAGTATCGATGGGAATGAAAACATGATTGGAGGTGAGCCCAAAAGGCTCAGCTTAGCCAGACATTGCTTGATTGATGAGAGCTGCAGAATAAGAAGTATCATATCAGACATCATAAGGAAAATGGACCATTGAAAACAGCCCCATATTGAAATACCTTGCTACACCTCGTGGTATGGGAGAAGAAATCAACAAACATGAAACGTTGCAATGTACATTCTGGCCTCTTTTGACCCAAATAACCTGGAACAAATTGTGCACCCTGACATTTAAGGGACGTAGTTTTGTGTTCAGGGCCAACCAATGAATTAAGAGACATGTAACCATTGCTGTTCATTGCATGGAAAGCATTTTAAAAAGACTGGGACTGAGCCTAGGTCTTTGGCCACAAAGCAGTCAGCCCCAGCATTCACTTCCAGAGGAGCAGAGGAGAAGAGGAGAAGAGGAGACCACAGTATCAGAGAGGCATTTGAGGGGGCCTTGGATCACTGGCCACAGTAAAGACACCTCATTTCGTAAGTGGGTAATGGGAAGAATGGGCAGTTAGGGACTACCTTGTCCTATATCATTTGTTAAGGAAAACTAAACCTGAGAATATATATATATATATATATATATATATATATATATATATATATATATATATTCATCTATACAAATCAACAAGAAACATATACAAATTTACTTTCAATAAATTACATATATATACATTAACTCAGAGTCTTTAAATTTGCACCAGGGTGAGTGCCAGAGTGAATGTTTATAGCACTGTTGTTGATATACATCATCTAATCAATCAATTCTCCAATTGGGATAAACTACAAGGGCATATAATATTTAAATTAAGTACCCAAACTTCCATCTTTAAACTTCCCTGTGAACCAAACAAAGTAGTCTGGAATAAAATTGGAAGAGGTAATTGCATCAAAAGTTGTGCATAAACAAAAGGTAAAGTATATATTAGGGGTGTGCATTTGTTTTGAACTTAAATGTAAAACGCAACTTTTTTTTTTTTTTTAACTTAAAAAAGTGATGAGGCAAAAACGATCGGATTTCCATCTTATTCAACATAGCTATGTTGAATACGTTGGAAATCGCGATTGTTGATCCTAAATAAAATGTAAACCCCTCACCCTTCACCCCTCACCCTCAGGAGGCCCCCCCCAAGCTGGCCAAAAGTTCCTTTTGGGCCCAACGAGGGTCCCGGAGCGAACCCGCGGGGAATCACGTGACGCCGCGTCACTCCGACGTGGCGCCGACGTCACGTGCTCCTCGCAAAGGAGTTCAGAAATGGCGTCCTGACTCCCCGCTGGATCACCAGGGAGTTGTGGTAAGTCTTGGGGGGGGGGGGGGGATTAAGGAGGGTGAGGGGTTTCAATTTTTATTTGCACGTATGGACATAGACTCAACTTATGGAATTCTCCATATGTCCATATTGACCGCAAATGGGACCCCTTTTCGACTTATGGACTTATGAACATAAACCTTTGCTCTGCACATCCCTAGTATATATACCAGTGCTAAAATCTATAAACAGTATATGCAGCTTTAGAGTAATCTCTCACACATGCCAGTACACACTTCCATAATGAGTATGAGCAATCGTACATAACATTCTGAACTGAAAAAAAAAACTTTAATCATTAAAGTAGTAGTAGGACCTTGTATCTTCTATTACCCAAACCTGGTATACCTTTGAATTGTCAGTGAGCTCACTATATTTCCCCGGGATGGGTATACCACTCCATAAACTGCTGGGCCCAGTATTATTCATGCATAAGCAGAATCAATTGCTTCTCCCCACCATTTCCACAGGAGTGCACTCACAGGCCGATGCAATACCGTGTGCTCAGGCTTGCGCACGGGTTAACCTGCAATTGGTCGTGTGTTTTAGATGCGCGTCCATAACGCCTAATGCAATAAAGGGATCAGAGCATCCAAAACGAGCGTCCAAGCCAGGGCATAGCTTATAGCATTCATCGCTTGTAAATGCCATGTTGATGAAGCTATTAGCTATTAACCTCCGTTGTAAAAAATAACCGTGCGCCCGACGTGCACATTTTAACCCTCAAAAACTAACACCAACCTGGGAGCTGACATTAAGTTTTGAGGAGCCTCAAAAGTTCAACAGAAAAGCAGAAATATCGTGGCGATATTAAGTCAGAGGAACCACAGAAAGCAGCAACAGTGAAAAATAAAAAAAGAGTCTTGACGACGGTCAGGTTAGGAAAACGGATGTTCAATTTTACGAGCGTCTGTTTTCCAAACCTGTGCACAGCCTAAACTGGGATCCTACTTCTTCATGGCTCTAGGAAAAACTGCAGCCCCTGTGCTATCTTTGTCTGCTAAACGTGCAAGGTGTGAACAGGAGCAACATAAGTGATGAAGAATAGAAGAATTATTATATCGGGGGGGGGGGGGGGGGGGGGGAAGAGAACAGAAAGAAAGGGGTAGAAGGAAAGGGAGAGAGACTGCAGGAGAAAGAGAAGATGGGAGTGTGTGAGAGCAGATTAAGGGGAAATAGGAGGCATGCATGGTTAGGTGGAGGTAGGAATACATCGAAGCAGCACAGAGAGGAGGTGAGGGGGGATATGTAGAGCTGGGAGGAAAAAGGATGGGGAGATGAGAGGAAGAGAGTGGGAGAGAGTGGGAGATGAGAAGGAAAAAAGTGAGGTAGAGAGCTGAGAAAAGGTGAGGGATGGGAAACAAAGGCGGATTAACAATAAACAGATGGGGGAAGGAGAAAAGAAAGAGTAGACAAAAGACATGAAAACTGTGAGGACAACTGAAGTCAAGAGGTGACAGAGGAAACAGGGTGATAGCCAGAGAAGAGAGAGAGATGAAAAGAAATGACATGAAAGAAAGAACGATGTCAGGGAGATGGAAGGAGTGAAAAAGACAAACAGAAAGAAATGTAATGGAAAAATTCAGAAGACAGTTAAGATTAGAGAAGAGATGCAAACAGTACAATGAGGAAAAATAAACAGGGATAGAAGAGAGATTTCATTTTCAATTTAGATATTATATGTGACTTTTGAATATTTGAATCTTGAAATATAATTTACAAATGTATATATTGTTTTACCAAGATACACATTTTTTTTAGCAGATTTTAATAATATATCTCTTTTGTGATATATAAAATTGTCAGGCCGATGTAACACAGGGATTAGCGGGCCCAAAACGGACGTTCAATCAAGTGCATGGCTAATACAACTCATCGCATGCAAATTCCATGGAGATGAGGCTTTTCGCTAATCCCCTCCATTAAAAAAAATTTCCTGTGCTGCCAATGCGGCCACTGCAACGCAGCAAATTTTACCGGAAAAAAGAAAAACTCTTGCTTTCTATGATTCCTCCACTTAGTATCATCGCGATATTAAGTAGGAGGAAAGCACAGAAAGCAGACTGAAGTAAAAAAAAAAAAAGTCTTGAAAAAAAAAAATTCTGGGCGCTCAATATAGACGCACAAGATAGATGGTCCAGGCCACTACTGAGCGTCCGATTTCCCAGCCCGCACTGACAGCCACCTCTCCTGTGCGCCCGATGCCGAGGAGACGCTAGGGACGCCCAATTTTCCCCCAGCACCTCTTTTTTAGTGCGACCCTTCATTTAAATAATGCATCGTGTGCCCAGGAGAGGTGGCTGGGTGAGTGTTAGGAGAGTGGGCGGTCAATCATGAGCGCCCGTTTTACGCTAGCTGATATTGCATCGGCCTGATTGTATGTGTGTGGAGGGCGGGGGGTGAGTTATTTATTGTTAAACACTATGGGGCGGATTTTAAAAGTCCCGCGCGCGTAAATACTTCTGGATTTACGCGTGCGGGACTTTTAAAATCCCCAGAAAAGATTCAGATTCAAAATTAGTAACTGGAGGGAAGGGGCAGCGTGCGCAGGGCTCGGCGCTCGCAAGATGCACAAATGTACACCCCCTTGCACGCGCCGACCCCGGATTTTATAAGATACGTGCGACTACGCGTGTATCTTATAAAATCCGACATACTTTTGTTTGCGCCTGGTGCGTGAACAAAAGTACGCGCGGGCGTACATTTATAAAATCTACCCCATTAGGTTTATTTTGGAGATATTTTGGCTTAATTCTGCTGGATTCCAGGGTTGACTTAGAGAGCTTTTGGGAGCTATTGATATACATGTTGCAGGGAAAGTGCATGAAGGCGTCAGATCCCTTATGGGCCAGTTTTGAAAAAATCCCCCGAGCCAATATTTTTTTTCAATCCACCCCTTCCTGGAGCTCAGGCTGGCAGCAGCTGAAGAACGGAGAGAGGCTGGAGGCCACCGCAGGAGCCCAGGCCAGCGGTGGTTGAAGAAAAAGAAGAGGCCCCACGTGAGAGAGAGGCAGCTTGCGTGTGTGAGCGTGTGTGTGTGTGTGTGTGCTTGTGTGAGAGGCAGCTTGTGTGTGTGTGTGAGTTTGAGAGGCAGCTTGTGTGTGCATGCATGTGTGTGAGGCAGCTTGTATGTATGTGCGTGTGTGTAAAGCAGTTTACTTGTGTGTGTGTGAGTGGCAGCTTATGTGTGTGTGTGTGTGTGTGTGTGTGTGTGAGAGAGAGAGAAAGGCAGCTTGTGTAAGTGCTTTTGCATTGCATTAATCCATGACAATCTCATGTAAATCAAAAGTTCCCAGGTATGGAATGCAGGGTATTTTTTTTCCTTATTAGTTTTAATTATTGAGTGTTATTTGATGTATCTACTCTTTTTTCAATATTTTATTGGTGTTTGGGAAATTTTAAAAAATAATGTTTTGAAATATGCTCTTTTATTAGCATTTACTATATTTATTGATTTGATTTTACTGTTATGTTTTATATTTCTTAGTTTTTATTGTTCAGTGTTTTATGAGCAATAGAATGTTTATTTTTCTGTTGTTGCACTGCCTACAGAGTCCAGCACGTTGCATTTTCCAGTTTAGTTTTGTCTGCACATTTTTTTTTATTCTTTATGGTCTCTTATTCTGCATTTGATGAGGGTCTGCCTGTGTTCTGCATGTGTGACTGAGGTGAGGTATTTTGTTTGTGTGGAGCTTCCTTGTAGGTATCTATAGCAGCCTGGCTTGTTCTATTTTCCTAATAGGAGAAGTATTGTCATTTTTTATTTTGCAGTATTGCTTTTTCATAAAAAGGGTTGTTACAGTTTCAGCTCTGGTAGTGATATTTTCATATGGGAGGTTTACTATTTTGCAATTTAGTTAACTCATGGTTTTCTGAAGACCAAACCTAACCCAACAAATATTACAATAAGCCTAATATAATATGAGTTCCAATTCTCATTTACTTTTTTTATGCAGGATTTTCTGATTGGTACCACAGCAGTGCATGTAAATATAATATACATGTTGTGATAGTTTTGTCCATTTTCATGTAAAACTTAATATAAATGCATAACTTAACTGTGTGTGGAGGGGTTAGGGCTGGGGGTATGTGTGTGCAAGGCTGTAAGGTTTGCTTAAGTTGCCTAATACCCTTGCTTCAGTCTAGCTCTGACTGCACTGGCTCCATGTAGGAATGCAGGATTCCATCTGGAGCTGTGCTGCTTTGGGCCAGGCTCTCCCCAGCTTCACTCTTGGCTAGGATTTAATTTTCTTTACTTTTTTAAAGCCCTGGAGGAAGCTGGAAAGGGAATGTGTGAATTAAACGGACAATGTCATAATGTCTCTGTATCGATCCATGGTGAGACCGCAACCTAAGTACTGTGTACAATTCTGGTCGCCGCATCTCAAAAAAGATATAGTTGCTATTATGACCATCAGTCGCAGACGGCTGCGACCGACTCAACTCACTACACGTGTTGCCCTGCTCTCCTCTCCGGGTCTACTCATGGCTGTGGCTAGCTGTTACCGCCGCATATCTCCGGGTTCTCGAGGCTCCTCGTGGCGGCTGGGACGCCACCGCCCCCACTCATGTCGACTCTGGGCCTTCCTAGGCGCTCGCGCGCGCGTGCCACCGGGCCTCTCTTTCAATGCCCAATGGCAGGAACCTCAGGGGCGTCCCCAACTGATGACATCACAAGGTTGGGATTCATAAGGACCTCCTTCACCCCTTGTTAGCTGAGTTGCCAACAAGTTCCTTCGCCTAGTGCTTGCTTCTGTCTCCTTGAACCCGTGGTTCCTGCATCAGATCTGCCTGTGGCTCTGGACTCTAGCTCGGGTACCCACTCCTTGGGGGCCTTCTCGCGCTCCTGTTGGAGACCCTGTCTCCAGGCTTCCCCGCTCCTCGAGTTAGCCCCTGCGCCTTCCAGAGACCCTGCCTGCCGGCTTCCCTGCTTCTCAGGGTTGCCCCTTGGACACTTTCCTGCTTGGAAGACTGCACTCTGTGCTTCCCCACTCCTCAGGGTAGTGCCTACATTCTACACACGTGACTGTACTCCGTGCTTCCCTGCTCCTCAGGACAGTGCCTATGTTCTACATAAGTGACTCTACTCCGTGCTTCCCCGCTCCTCAGGACAGTGCCTACGTTCTACATCAGTGACTATTCTTCATGCTTCCCCGCTCCTCGGGACAGTGCCTACGTTCTACACAAGTGACTGTACTCTGTGCTTCCCCGCTCCTCGGGGCAGTGCCTACGTTCTACATAAGGTACTGTACTCTGTGCGTCCCTGCTCCTCGGGACAGTGCCTTCATTCTACATAAGGTACTGTACTCCGTGCTTCCCTGCTCCTCAGGACAGTGCCTACGTTCTACATCAGTGACTATTCTTCATGCTTCCCTCTCCTCGGGATAGTGCCTACGTTCTACACACGTGACTGTACTCTGTGCTTCCCCGCTCCTCGGGGCAGTGCCTACGTTCTACACAAGTGACTGTACTCTGTGCTTCCCCGCTCCTTGGGGCAGTGCCTACGTTCTACACAAGTGACTGTACTCCATGCTTCCCCGCTCCTCGGGGCAGTGCCTACGTTCTACACAAGTGACTGTACTCCGTGCTTCCCCGCTCCTCGGGACAGTGCCTACGTTCTACACAAGTGACTGTACTCCGTGCTTCCCTGCTCCTCAGAACAGTGCCTACGTTCTACATAAGTGACTGTACTCTGTGCTTCCCCGCTCCTTGGGGCAGTGCCTACGTTCTACACAAGTGACTGTACTCCGTGCTTCCCCGCTCCTCGGGACAGTGCCTACGTTCTACACAAGTGACTGTACTCTGTACTTCCCCGCTCCTCGGGGCAGTGCCTACGTTCTACACAAGTGACTGTACTCCGTGCTTCCCCGCTCCTCAGGACAGTGCCTACGTTCTACACAAGTGACTGTACTCTGTGCTTCCCCGCTCCTCAGGACAGTGCCTACGTTCTACACAAGTGACTGTACTCTGTGCTTCCCCGCTCCTTGGGGCAGTGCCTACGTTCTACACAAGTGACTGTACTCTGTGCTTCCCCGCTCCTTGGGGCAGTGCCTACGATCTACACAAGTGACTGTGCTTCCCCGCTCCTTGGGGCAGTGCCTACGTTCTACACAAGTGACTGTACTCCGTGCTTCCCCGCTCCTCGGGACAGTGCCTTCATTCTACATAAGGTACTGTACTCCGTGCTTCCCCGCTCCTCGGGACAGTGCCTATGTTCTACACAAGTGACTGTACTCCGTGCTTCCCCACTCCTCGGGACAGTGCCTTCATTCTACATAAGGTACTGTACTCCGTGCTTCCCCGCTCCTCAGGACAGTGCCTACGTTCTACACAAGTGACTGTACTCCGTGCTTCCCCGCTCCTCAGGACAGTGCCTACGTTCTACACAAGTGACTGTACTCCGTGCTTCCCCGCTCCTCGGGGCAGTGCCTACGTTCTACACAAGTGACTGTACTCCGTGCTTCCCCGCTCCTCGGGACAGTGCCTACGTTCTACACAAGTGACTGTACTCCGTGCTTCCCCGCTCCTCGGGACAGTGCCTACGTTCTACATAAGTGACTGTACTCTGTGCTTCCCCACTCCTTGGGGCAGTGCCTACGTTCTACACAAGTGACTGTACTCCGTGCTTCCCCGCTCCTCGGGGCAGTGCCTACGTTCTACACAAGTGACTGTACTCCGTGCTTCCCCGCTCCTCGGGACAGTGCCTACGTTCTACACAAGTGACTGTACTCTGTGCTTCCCCGCTCCTCGGGACAGTGCCTTCATTCTACATAAGGTACTGTACTCTGTGCTTCTCCGCTCCTCGGGGCAGTGCCTACGTTCTACATCAGTGACTATTCTCCGTGCTTCCCTCTCCTCGGGGCGGTGCCTTCATTCTACATAAGGTACTGTACTCTGTGCTTCTCCGCTCCTCGGGGCAGTGCCTACGTTCTACATCAGTGACTATTCTCCGTGCTTCCCTCTCCTCGGGGCGGTGCCTTGTTTCTCTACCAGAGATTCCATCGTGTGCAGCCCCACTCCTTGGGGTGGCTTACGTCACTACTTTGGAGATTCGACTCGGGCTTCCCTGCTCCTTGGGTCAGCCTACATCATCACACCAGAGCCTCGCTCACTTTGCTGTCTCACCCCTCGGGACAGTCTCTGCTGTATTCTTCCTGAAGTTCCTGTCTCTCGCTCCCCACTCCTCTGGGCCTGCCTAGTGCTCCTCGGTTGGAGGCTCCTGCTCTGGTTCTTGCATCTCCAGTCCTGCCTGAGTACTGTGGGTTCCCTCCGAACTACGTCTCTTACCCCGCTCCTCGGGACACCCCACAGTATCCTCTCTACTAGGTCCTGCAATCACGTGGGTGTGACACAGGATGCCCTATCTCTCTGCCATTACTACTACCTCCTGCTACAGCTGGCCTCGCCTCCCGACAGTGAGGACCTGTGGGGCTCCTCCCCACAGGTGGTATCAACCCTCACCTCGGGCCAAAGGTCCACAAAACCCACGAATCCTAACAGTTGCACTGGAGAAGTTTCAGAGAATGGTGACCAAAATGATAAAGGGGATGGAACAGCTCCCCTATGAGGAAAGGCTAAAGAGGTAGGTTAGGGCTATTCAGCTTGGAGAACATACGGCTGAGGGGGGATATGATAGAGGTCTTTAAAATCATGAGAGTTCTAGAACAGGTAGATATGAATCGGTTATTTACTCTTTTGGATAATAGAAGGATTAGGGGGCACTCCATGAAGTTAGCAAGTAGCACATTTAAAACTAATCGGAGAAAATTCTTTTTTGCTCAACGCACAATTAAGCTGTGGAATTTGTTGCCAGAGGATGTGGTTAGTGCAGTTAGTGTAGCTGGGTTTAAAAAAGGTTTGGATAAGTTTTTGGAGGAGAAGTCCATTATCTGCTATTTATCAAGTTGACTTAGGGAATAGCCACTGCTATTACTGGCATCATTAGCATGGGATCTACTTAGTGTTTGGGTAATTGCCAGGTACTTATAGCCTGGATTGGCCACTGTTGGAAACAGGATGCTGGGTTTGATGGACCCTTGCTCTGACCCAGTATGGCAATTTCTTACGTTCTTATGTTCTTAAGCTGGCAGCATGGATTACTTCTGGTTCCCCCTTCCCTGGAGTAGGTTGGCAGAGCCTAGGAAACCATAAAAGCAGCATTCTGTGGGGCACACAGTTAATATAAATATGCTGAAGTGGATCCTTGATGAGTGGAGGCAAGCTACGATCATAGAAAGGGAGGAGTCAGCCAGATAGAAGTGCCTGTGCAATGTTAGTGAGGTGTCTGTCAGAGGTGACTGGGCTTTGAGAGGGGCAGTTGGCTATGGAATCAGTCTCCAGGAGAGAGAGGGATGCTGAGAAGGGATGAGACTAGGAAAGGTGCATATGTTGAGTGAGTAAATAAGCAGTAGCACAACAGAAAATGTCTTGTGTGTGTAAATGAGCCACTGGTTAACAGTGTGATTGTCTCATTCATTGGCAATTGGGTCAATATTTGAAAGGTTGGCAAACAAAAATTTACTCCAGACCAGGATATATCTGAGAGATGTAACCAAACCTGTGGAGGGCTCAACAAATTGCATGGATTGAAGGGGGACTGCAGTTCAGTTTGCTCACTCCTGGTCTAAGGTGTGCTGTAGTTTAGAAAAATATGAAGTTTGTTGGAGAATTTTTGTGTCAGTTCTGCCAGGCTCCAGGTCACACAATGTATCTTTCAAGGGTCGACAGTGTGGTTTTTGGAGCTCTTGAAATATGTGCTGCACAGATACAAGTGAGTCACAGATATCCTGCGGGCTGATTTTGAAAAATATCCCCCGGGGCTGATATTTTCATGCAATCCACCCCTGCTCACACTCCTATTTGGGAGCTCTCCGGATATGGTCCGGAGACTCTGGAATTCTGAACAAATTGCTGGGTCTCTGGGCCAACACCCGAAAACTCCAGGTGCCCTGCTGCAGAAGGCAAGAAGAGAAACGGCCTGGAGCAGCGCGTGCTCAAAGAAGGAGGAAAAAAGTGAAGCCCGGTGCTGGGCGGCAAGAAAGACGAGCAGGAGCGTCTCCCTCCTCTGCGGGAAACAAGAAACTGAAGACGCAGGAGGAGGAGGAGCAACAGTGTCGGGCCGCACACTGAAAATAAAACAAGGGCAGAGTGGGACGACGCTACTGGAGGAGAAGAAGGAGGAGGAAGTGGAGCGCATGCCCTGCGGCCCTGGGGAAAGAGGTAGCTCCTATAGCTAAGGAGAATCGAGGTGAGAAGTGACAATGAGAGTGCATGTGTGTATGAAAGAGGGAGAAAGGTGAATGAGTGTGTGTATGTGCATGTATGGGTGTGCATGTGTGTGTGTGTGCATGTGTGGGTGGGGTGGCACCATCTCATTCCTCGCCTCAGGCAGCAGATTACCTTGAACCGCCCCTGTCTATGAGGCCCGACTTCAGGGCACCCGCACTCAGGAAACCAGAGCCACCCTTCTAACAAACGCACTATGGACTCCTCACCCCCTAAACCCACTAAAATACCCCTGTGGTTCAGTTAATGGAGCTCAGCGCATACCTCACACCTGCTGCTGAGGTCACTGAACTCAAGACAGCTGAGTTTAGTGATCTCAGCTGAACTAGGGCCTTTTTCAAATGGCCAACTGAGATAGAAAGAGTGAGGAATGGAGGGGCTGAGGGGTGAGGCTGAGTGAGTGGTGGATTACTGGATGGTGGCTCTAAACTGGAAGGTGGTTTAGTGGGTTTGCGGAGTCAGTAGGGCATGTGACTGGGTTGTGGGGTCAATGGGATATGTTAGTAGGAAATGAGGACTCAGTGGGTTGGCGATATTAGTGGGTGGTAATTTCAATGGTATTTGTCAGTAGGTGGGGTCACTAGTGACAAATAAGTTATAGTAATGACCTGCAACAAAACAAGAATGAAATCTGCCTTAGAAATGTAGCCTTGTGCCAAGGAACCACCTTCCCAGCCCTGGGAGGGTTTGGCTAGCTACCCCAGAGTGGGGTACACACACTCTCTGGGCAGGGCTGGGGACAGGTTAACCTATAAAGCCAAACTGGTTAAAGACACCTCTAACGCAGTCCATAAAGTCCAATGTGCACACTTTACTTGTGCTACAACAAAATAAACATTTATTGTAATCCAAAAAAATAGAAGTAAGAAGATCATCAGGTTCAAATCATGGTTCAGTGCCTTGTTTAATTCAGTTGTAATCCTAGTCACATCACAAAAATCACAGTTCACCATTTTACTCCTCGCAGATGTTTCACTTATAAACCTGAGCCTCTGTGGCTCCAGCTCCTCCTTCATCAGAACACTTCTGGGCATTCTCTCTCACTTCTTTCACTACACAGCTTCTCTATCTTTTAGGGGCAATAAGGGGTCCTGATTGTATTTCTTCTCTGTTACAGAAGTCACCACTGTATTCACACGTCAGAAGCAGTTCACATCCAGGTCACATCCAGGCATCCAGGTCCGTTGGGCTTAATGTCAATCCCCTGCCCAGTAATGAAATAATCAGTTGCAACTCCTCTTAGGTCCAGCCAGTTCCCCCCACCCCAACACAGCTCCTGAGCAAATGTCCAAACTCAAACTTTTTCCCTTTCCAGTACTCGGTGCTTTTTTTTTTTTTTTTTTTTAATATAATGTGTACATATTTTGAGTACAATTTTTGTTTCTGTAATGTACGTAGCTTTGATTTAATTTTAAGAAATGTAATTAATCAAGCAATACATTGAAATTAAACTTGCAATACTCACTTTTCAGATGCAGCTCACAATTCAGCCTCTGCACACAGAAGCAGCTCCTGAGACAGTGCATTCCCCCGGTCCGCTGGAGCCAGTGCTGGTCTCAAGCCCTGCACTGAAATAACCAGCTACAACTTTCCCTTTGGTCCAGCCAGCCCCCCCCCCCCCTCGCCCCCCCAGGCACAATCTCTGTATCCAAAATCCAAACTCTTCTTAATCAGCAAGATTTGTAATCCACACTTGCTTTCTGATACTGTTGGGCTGCTGGAAACCCCACGTTCTCAGTTCATACCTTATATATTACACACTGGTCTCTCTCCTCAGACTCCAACCCCCTTCAGTAGGTCCTTGACAGCACTGCTGGATGAAGCACTGCTGTTCTCCTTTACTCCCCTTGGCATGGACCCTGCAGAGCCTCCTATTGACCTGACTCCTTCCTCAGATGTCCAACCCCTGGCACATGTGTACATCCTCCTGTTATATGGCGAGCAGTCACACTTGCCACTAACCACACAGGCATACTCCTAGCAGGGCCATCCTTGCACCACACTCCAAAATTATCCCCATTTTAAGAAATGGGATAATCTTTTACCCTTTAAAAAAAACCAACAACACATAATACACACTAATTATAGGAAGGACTACCTATGCTTCTCTTTCTACTAGTTATCCTCCTCTAATAAACTTTGGATGATCTCTTTTAACCTGAACATTCCTATTGTAAAGGATGGGATAACCTTTTGAACTCCCATTAACCATTTACAGTAATACATAGCCCCAGTATAACTGAGGTACAGTGCCATCTAGTGACCCCATAGGGTTATAGAAACAAAAAGTTAATTAAAGAAAAGCCTGCCTGAATAGATACATTTTCAAAGCAAGGTTGAAGCTCTTAGAACAATATGACAGACATAACTCTTGTGAAAGAGAATTCCACAGAATTGGAGCCGCCATAGAAAATGCTCTCTCGCATATGACTGCCAGTCTAGCATGATGAATTGTAGAGGACATTAGTCCTGGGGGAATTCTGCTCTACTGTGGAGCACAGAATTTGTGCAGAATTACATTTTTTGCGCAGAATTTCAGAGAAAGGCCCTGTGGGCTGCGAGCAAGCAGAGTCTGGCCTAGGGCAATAGCTGGCCACAAGTGGAGCCTGTCCCACTCATGGCGAAGATCAGGCCTGGGGGAGCAGCTGACTGCGAGTGGAGTCTGTCCCACTCATGGCGAAGATCAGGCCCGGGGGAGCATCGGGCCGTGAGTGGAGTCCGTCCCGCTTGTGAATAAGATCAGGTCCAAGGATCAGATGGCCGCGAGCGGAGCAGCGAAGATAAGTAGACCCAGTAGCACAGAAGGCCCAGGATAAGAGGCAAGAAAGCTCAAGCCTGGGTGAGAGAGGCAGTGTGCCTGTGAGGGTGCCTTTGTGTGTGTGTGTGTGTGTAGGTGTGTGTGAACGTGAGTAAGAGATTGGGATCTTGTACGTGTGAGTCAAGGATTGTGTATGTATGCGAGAGAGAGGGGGAGATCCTGTGTGAGGGTGTATGTGTGTGCAACAGAGAGAGGGCGCCTGTGTGAGGGGGTGGGTATGTGCAGGAGAGAGAAGGAGCCTGGGTGATGGCGTTTTTATGTGTACGAAAGAGAAAGGGAGCTTGTGTGAGGGTGTGTATGTGACTGGGACAGAGAGAACCTCTGTAAGAGTGTATGTGCATGTGCAAGAGAGAGAGAGGGAGCCTGTGTGAGGGTGTGTGAGAGAGGTACAGAGGGAGCCTGTTAGTGAGAGAGAGAGAGAGAGAGTGTGTGTGTGTGTGTGTGTGTGTGACAGACAGAGGAAGCCTGTGTGAGGGTGTATGTGTGAGTGGGACAGAGAGAACCTCTATGAGTGTGTGTGTGTGTGTGTACGAGAGAGAGAAAGAGGGAGCCTGTGTGAGAGAGGTACAGAGGGAGCCTGTGTAAGAGGTTGTGTGTGTGTGACAGAAAGAGGAAGTCTGTGTGAGTGTGTGTGTGTGTTTATGAGAGAGACAGAGGAAGCTTGTGTGAGGGCCTGAATGAGGAAAGGGTCAAACTGTGGGAGTAAGGGGTGGGGAATGGAAATAGAATGGAAGGACTTGAACATGGAGGGGGAGGGGAGAGATAGTGGAGAGCAGAGGAATGGGACCTAAAAGGGCAGAGTGAAAGAGGTCTGGCCAGAGGAGTAGGGAGAACATAAGAACATGCCATACTGGATCAGACTAAGGGTCCATCAAGCCCAGCATCCTGTTTCCAACAGTGGCCAATCTAGGCCATAAGAACCTGGCAAGTACCCAAAACTAAGTCTATTCCACATTACTGTTGCTAGTAATAGCAGTGGCTGTCAACTTAATTAATAGCAGGTAATAGACTTCTCCTCCAAGAACTTATCCAATCCTTTTTTAAACACATCTATACTAACTGCACTAACCACATCCTCTGGCAACAAATTCCAGAGTTTAATTGTGCATTGAGTGAAAAAGAACTTTCTCTGATTAGTTTTAAATGTGCCACTTGCTAACTTCATGGAGTGCCCCCTAGTCTTTCTATTATCTGAAAGAGTAAATAACTGATTCGCATCTGCCAGTTCTAGACCTCTCATGATTTTAAACACCTCTATCATAACCCCCCTCAGCCGCCTCTTCTCCAAGCTGAAAAGGTGGCAGGGACACTATTCAGTGTACTTCTACTCTGCATCTTTGAGTTATAAAACTTTTCTGTATTGCATTTTACATTAATTACTTAAAATAATACAATACATATCACGGTATCTAACTAATATAAAGTATGCAGAATTTTAAATTCATATGCACACAATTTTAAATTTGTGTGTATAGAATTTTTTACTTTTTTTCGCGCAGAATTCTAGTAGATCCCTCTGGGCAGATTGCAAGGCACATGTTGGATTGTATAAATACAAAATAGCATTGGCCCAGGGGAAAGAAGCCAGAGCTAGGTGCTTGTGAGCAAGCATTATCACTTTCAGGCCGATACAGAATGGTGAGCTCGGCCGAGCGCACCGTTTAGCCCCGTTTGACCGCGCGCTTTACATGCGCTATTAGCACATGGAAAACTCGCGACCAACCCCCCCCCCCCCCCCGAAACTAATAGCACTCATCACATGCAAATTCATGTTGATGAGCCTATTATTTATACCCGCGGGACACTGAAAGTAAAACGTGCGGCCAAGCCACACATTTTACTCTCAGAAATTAACACCTGCCCAAAGGCAGGCTTAATCAAGGACAACACCGGGAAGGGTGTACAGAAAAGCAGAAAAAAATACTGCTTTTCTGTACACCCTCCGACTTAATATCATGGCGATATTAAGTCTGAGGTCCCAAAAAAAAAAAAAAAAGCTGTCCGCCAGCCCGCGGGTTGGAAAACGGATGCTCAATTTTGCCGTTGTCTATTTTCCGAACCCGTGGCTGTCAGCAGGTTTGACAACTGACGCCAGTAAAATTAAGCATCAGTTGTCAGACCCGCTGACAGCCGCCGCTTCCACTAATAAGGAGGCGCTAGGGACGCGCTAGTGTCCCTAGCGCCTCCTTATTAGCGCGGGCCCTAATTTAAATAATCACGCGCCCAGGAGAGGTGCCTCGGAGTGAGTCGGGGGAGCGGGTGCTCGCCTCGGAGCGCCGGCTTTCCTGCGGAGTTTATTGAATCGGCCTGTTTGTGAGATATTCAGCACTGAATTGGCAACCAATGGATTTAATAAAGCATGGGAGAGAGAAGTTCTCTCATAGAGTGTCCAGATATTAACTGTGCTGCAGCACTCTGTGAAAGCTGTTAAGACTCGTAATGAGTTAACAGGAAGATTGATATATAATGCACTGAAGTAGTCAAGTGTGGGTAATATCATAGCTTGTACTACTTGTCAAAAGCCTTTGGGATTTAATAGCCATTTCAAACCCCGCAAAATGCGCAATTTGAACAAGTAGCTTGAGATAAACTTCCACCTCAAATTACTGAAATTAATATGATAATAAAGTCAAATTTTAACTTTCATATTAATTTATTTTTTACTTTATTGTGATTTTGCTATACTTTTTTAGCACTGGCTTTTTAACTTTTGGGTGCAATACATATTATTATCTTATTACATTGGAAGTAGAAAAATTCTGTACAGGTTTTTACTGTATTTTTATTACATTGGCTCCTGAAAAGGAATCTGATTTGAGCTGACCTCTTAACACCCTGTCACTCAGGATAAGCCATACTACTATCTACTGACAGAACAAGGACATGCTATATTTGGGGGTACATTACGAGGTACATTTTCAGACTTGGGCACTTTTTATGTGAATAAAAACAGAATGAGCTTGCCTAAAGCAGTCATATCCAGATAAGTAGATTTTTAGCCAATTGAAAAATGCATGTACTTTTGGCTGCATAGAAAGCGTGGGTTTGGAGGCATGTTTGAAAACTGCAAGCATATATTTTAAATTGTATTTAAAGTACACAAGTTGTAGGCATGCTACTAGCATGTCTAATGTGTACCATCGTTTGGAAATGTGTTAGGATATGCACCTTCTTAACTGCTTAACAACTTGATATTCAAATACAATGTATGTGAGTAGTTGTGTTTCAAAATTGGCTTGTTTTAGGTGGCCTTATAAGTACATGAGTACTTGTGCAGATCGGCATACCTGATATTTTTGTCAGGGCTCAGTAGCTACATAAGATACAGTATATTTTGACATATTTGTGAATAACATGTGTAACCCACTTTTCACAAGGGGTTGCACTTCAGAGACTGCAGAGCACTTCACGACTCATTGCAGCATCTGAAAACTCAGATTCTGCTAATGAGGGTCTTGCTAACTTCAGTACAAAAAAAACCAAAACAAAACAGTCCACATCAAATGTGCTCAAAAACACGAAGTAAAGTTTACTGAGTCCAAAAATAAGCTGCCAGTATTACAAAAAGCAGAAGACAGTTCAGAAATACAAAATCTTAAACAAGTTAAATAGAATATTAAATGCTAGGATCCTTCACAAGCTACTAAGTCCTCTAAAAGTCCCAAAAGTTAAAGATCTATTTGCTTAATTTTGCATTTTAATCATGCCTGCCCTTATATTTATTATGTTTTATTATTTTACGTGCTGTCTTATTTTTAATTTTAAGAAGAATTTGATAGTAATTTAGTGTCTTTTGAGTAATTTTTTGTATCTAGTTTTTTTTTTCTTCCTTTCACATTTGTATTTTATATTATGAATGTTTTATAATGTAAACTGCCTTGAGCTATAGCAGAGGGTGGTATATAAATATTAATAAAGATAAAAGGAAACAAGAAAGTTCTTTACTTCCAATCACAACAAATCTCATGTACTTTGATATTCAGGCTATTTCCCTCTTCCCAAGATGGGGTCAGAACCTTCCTGGATTTGCACTCCTTGGAGCAGGAGAGAGCACCCCTCTCCTGATGGATGAGAAAGGCAACTGTCTTTTCATTCCTTGGAGCCCTGAGAAGCACAACCCCTTTTGCTGCCTCTCCTGGGTTCCCTGGATGATGTTTCCTCATGGACTCTAGGAGTCCTCCTGTTATAACCTCCTTTAGGATATGGATGCTTACTATCACTCAGAATGACCACTCTGCCCCTTGAAGCTCCAGTTGCTGGAAAGTTACTAGGTATTTCTCATAGGAGGACCTAACCAGCCACACACATGCTATTGTGTACTCTTGATTATTTCAGTAATTTTTCATATTACACCATTTTGCCGCAGTCTGTTATTACTTGAAGATAACATAACTTTTGGAATAAAGGAAAGGGATATTAGAATGATATCTGAATGCAGAAAACAGCCAATAAACAGGCATTCTGATATGTTGAAGACTGTACATGGAATTAGCCCTTAGAAGCAGCTTTTCTGCTACTCCTTCACAGCCCCAGGAAGCAACCATGCATGGAAGTCTCACAGGGCTCTTAAGACACTGGAATGCTGTTGATCCATGTGTTCTGTGATGTCACAGATGAATGATATCAAGCACTTCATGAAGCAGGATGTAAGGCAGCTATTCACTGACACTTGCCAAGTACTGGAAAATGTAGGGGCTGTTTAAAGACTTCAGTAGGTGCAGGAACATCTTAAACGTCTCAATTTTAATGGACACCAGGTGAGTTTCACGGAACATCTGCACTAACCAGTTATTCAATGGGAGGGCATGGATTTTTTTTTTGTAACTCAGAATACTTAGTGCTGAAACCATAAAAGAAAATAAACAGAAGAAACTCTAACAAGCTGACGTGATAGGGGCCTTAGGACCTTGCTACGTTTTAGATGTTATATTGTAACTTTATTGTTTCTTATGCACTGGTTATTTGTACAAAGTTACTGCATACCTTGTTATCTGTAAACCGGCATGATATGATTGTATCATGAATGCCGGTATAAAAAAGCTCTAAACTAATTAAAATAAAATAAAAAAATGTTCTATAAAGCTATTTATTATTATGGGATCTTTTATTACATATGGATACAAAATGTATTGGTCTGCAATGTAAGTATCTCACTATTCCGTAGATTTGATCTGAGGCAAATGCTATGACAAGAAGGTTGGCAAGAGAACATGTGTTTGATGACCAATTTAAAAAAGGGTAACTGCTATAAGAGGAATGGCCAACCTGTAGCTCGGGAGCTGCATGTGGCTCTTTCGTGTGCAAACTGCGGCTCTTGCCCTCTTGTCCCCATGGCAAATGGGCAGTACTGCAGAGGACAGAAGAGGAAGGGCTGGAGCAGAGATTACAGAATAACAAAGTAGAGAAGAGCCAGTTAGCTCCATGCCCCACCTTCCCCGTCCTGTCTATGCTCCAGGCTACCCTGCGGCCTGCAATAGAGGATTCTTCTCTGTTCTGCTGGCTGGATGGGAGTTTAGTTTATTAAGATTAATACACCAAATTAATATCAAAGTGGTTTACAATAAAGGAGGGGCTGGAATGGATACTGCCCCAGGCCCAGCAGATCACTGTGCTCCCAGGATTTGAAATTCAGCTGACAGCAGTCACTTGATACTCCAGTCAGGTCAGAGTAGTTTGTACCAAGGGAAAGGGAGTGAAAGGAGAATGGAGTGAATGCAGGTGGCAAATGCTTGGGGTCTAGTATGAGAATTGGTAAATAGTGGGGGAAATGATGGGTGTGGATACTTGGAGGAGAAGAGAAGTACAAGGGGATGAATATTTCACAAAAAAGGGTGAAAATGAGGAGAGTTGAGGAAAGGGGTAAATGCTGTTAGGAGATAAAGAAGAGATGAATATAGGCTGTCTTGCACCTTATTCCTCCCCAAAGTCTATGCTGCCACATGTTCTTAAAGAACCAGGGTTAGGCTGGGTGGAATAGAGTGAGTGAGAAGGGCTGGAAGAAGGGATGATTGAGAGCCAAGTGGAAGGAAACTGTTGTGTATGAAATAGTTTGGGGGACAGGAGAGGGCACGAGAGAACTAGAGATGGAGTAGAAAGGGTTCAAATGAACTGAGTTATAGCCATAGTGGGAAAGCAGATGTGAAAGTAAGCCAGAAGTGTTGATGATGGGGTAGTGGAAGAGCCAGAAAGTGGTAGGAGTTAGGGATACAGGTGCGGGGCAGAAGGTAGGGGAGAAGAGAGAGTATGTGGAGGACAGTATAGAGACAGATGGAGTAGGATCAGGAGAAATGAGGAGCTGTGGGATTCTTGGTAAAGAAGGGAATAGGGGGATATAGACGCACAAGGGGTGAGATAGAAAGTGTTATGTTGGGGCTGCTGAGGTTCTGTCATTGTTCTTGTGGAGGGTGTTATGCCTAGCCTGCTTATAGAGGCAGGTGGAAAAAGGGTAGGGAGCTTGAGAGAGCTGGTGAGGACAGGTCTGGATTGAGAGAATATAGGAAGGATAGATGGAAGTGAGAGAGAGAGATTGGTGGGGAAAGTTGGGAAGATTTAGAGAAAGACTTGTGGGCACAGGTTTTGGGAATTGAGAGAGAGGGAAAGACTGATGGGAGGATTGAGAGAAAGAGCCTGTCTGGTTAAGGCAGAGGTGAGAATTGAGAGAGGGAGACTGGTGGGAGCAGGGTGGGGGATTCCTTGTTGGGAAACACCACTCCTGAACCCTCTTCTTGTCTCTTGAAAATTTGAGGCTCTTTGGTACTGTGCATTCTGGATTTTCGGCTCTTGGTCTTTGAAAGGTTGGCTACCCCAAGGAAGTGATGTTTCCAAAAGGATATTAACTCAATAAAGTACTACAGATGAGGGCTACTAAAATGGTTCAGAGTCTGCACCATAAGCCCCATGAGCTGAGACGTAAAGAGCCTAAATATGCATGTGTGATACTATGAGAAGTCTTGGGTTGTCCAGAGAACAGTCTCAGGTTGGAGTCTGACAGTTCTCTCATAAACCTTTTATTAATGACAAGAAAACAAAACAGAGGCAGCTCTGTTTACCTTAGCAGTTCTCAAAACAAAAACAGCAGTGTAATTCACCATTCAATAGTACTGGCCTTTCCTAGACTTCCTTCTTTTCCCTGGGGTCCTCTCTCCCCTCCTGGGCATGGCTAGTTATCCCCTCTACCTAGGGATATGCCCCCAGACCAGATGTTAAAGTTGACATGCAGTCTCTGAGCCAGTGCCTTCCTAATGAATGTCTTGCCACACCCTGAACCTACCAAAGCTTAAGTGGGAATCTCATTCAGCTCCACTGGAATCATGAAGTCTGAACGATCCAGACATGGACCATGTACCAAATTGCAGCTTTGCATCTTTGCAAAAGTATGTGCCCATTTACACGCCCATTCTTCATCCTCAAATTGGGGGCAGTCCTTGACTACATGCTCTTTTACCCCACAATGGGAGCATTCCTGAAGACTTGATTTGCCTTAACTCCAACAAATCCCACAAAGGGTTTGTCACTCCCATCCTTCGTTCAACTGCGCTCCCTCTTTTGGATCTTCACTAGCTTGTACTCTCATTCTAGATTCTCAAGCCATGGACAATCCTATATAGCATGATCTTTTACCACACAACAGGAGCATGCTTGTAGGGACTGCTCCATTTTAACTTTATCACTTTCTACAAAGGGTTCTTTGTTCTCTTCTTTATTAGGGAGCAACACTCCTCTTCATGTCTATTCCCAGCACAAAATGAACAAAAGGAGAAAGTGTCTGGATCATTGATACTTAGGGGGGCAGGTACCTCAGAGACTCCTTTTCTCTTCCAATGTCATCCTTTCTTTGAAGGTCCTTCCTTATCAGTGCATGCTTTAGCCTCTAATGCTGGCTGAGTTGCCAGTTGACATCTATGGCCTTGCTTCCTTAGTATTGGCAATCTCAAGCCAAATGATTATCCTTCCAAGCTGAAACAAGCTGAGGAACCTGGTGACTGTGACATGAGTATGGAAGCAGAGCTGTCCTGCAGCCTTGCTGCCACAACAGGGAGCCTGTGCAGGTTGTCTTTCTAACCTCCACACCGATTCTGGCATCAGCTGAGCCTGATAGAAGACATCTGCCACTTCCAATGCATTTTTTATGGTGAGCCCTGGGTGCCAATATACCCAATGCTGCATGGGCTGGTCCAACCTGTTCAGGAACTTCTCCAGGAGGACCTGAATGGACACCTCGAAGCCTGTCTTCATCTCTGGCTGTAGTCACTTCCATCTGGCATCTTTTAGCCAAAGAAAAAGGCTGCATAGAGTTTCCCCAAGTTGTATGGTACTCCTTCTAAGCTGTTGCTGGTACATTTCCATTCATCAGAATTGTTGGTTCTCCCATCGGGATTGGCAGCTTGAAAGGCTGCTTGGCTTTTGCCAGTAAGTACATTTTCCAGTTACACAGTCCAGTTGGCTTCTGGGCAGCCAGACATGTAGGCAGTTCTTTCAAATATTTTTAAGAATACATCTGGTTCTTCACTGGCCTCCATCTTAAACAAAACAGGAGACAAGGAACTTGTCCATGTTGTGGTGGTATGCATTACTTGGGCCAACTGTGTCAGTGCCTCCTGTTGCTGGTTCACAACTTTGAGTAAGGTTGAAACCCCCCCCCCCCCCCCCGCCTGGAGTTGCTGCTGCCCTTCACTGAGGGTTTACATTACTTGCTCCATGTTAGCTTACTGGGGTCCAGTAATATAGATTTTTCTTGAAAGGTTTGCCCTGTTCTGGAACACCCAGACAACAGACTTCCCTTTTCCCTCAGGGACAGACAAAAAAAAAAACCAAAACCCTGCCTGTTCTGCTCTGACTCACTATAAATCTCCCTCTCCAGGAGGAGCAACCCTCCTTAGCCTGCTGTGAATTCATTTCTTGGCCACTACTGCAGCAAGCCCTGGAAAAAGAAAAAACAAGTTCCCTTCTTTTATTTCTCTTTTGGTTTGGTTCTCTGCCTGTGCCAAGCTTAGCACAAAAATCTCCAAACTGTAACCATATGTGACACGTGAGCTGTCTTGGGCTGGCCACTCAGGTGGTAATCTGACTATTCTCTCATAAACATTTTATTAATGATAAGAAAACAAAACAGAAGCAGCTCTGCTTACCTTAGCAGTTTTAAAAATAAAAACTAATGTAATTCCCAGATCAGAATTATTGGCCTTCCTTGGGCTTCCTTCTTTTCTCAGGGATCTCTTCTCCCCTCTTGAGCCTGGCTAGTTATCCCCTCTGTCTAGGTATACACCTCCAGACCAGGATTTCCTGTTGCTATAGGGCTTAAGGTGGACCAGGCCAGATCTCTGGAGTCGGTCCTTTAAGTTATTTATTTATTTATTTATTTATTTATGTTAAACCTTTTAGCCTGCAAATCCAATAACATTCAATGTGGCTTATAATAGAAATATACATATTAAAATTCAAAATATACAAATAAAATACAAAAACTCAAAGCACAATACACAGAAAGTCTAAAAATATATACAAACATTAAATCCCTGCATACACTTGTAAAAATAAGAAAAATAATTTCTTATGAAAAAACCTGTAGTTTCCTGCCACAATTCAGTAGGCAATTTATTCCATTCACTTGGCCCAATAATCGAAAATGCTTTTGTGCAAATACTTTGCACTGGAGACACAGCAGCTGCATAGCAAGATACATCTGCCCTGAAACTCTAATTTGTACATTTTTCATATTTTTTCATTCTGGGGTTTTCTTCTGTATACCTCTTCATAGCATGCATTAGAAAAGAGAAGGAAAAGAAAGCATATGAAAGGTATAAATATTGTACAAGAAAAAAGCATTTTTCAGTGGAAAAGAAGTTCTAGAACAGGCGTGGCTAATTCTGGTCATCAAGAGCCACAAACAGGTCTAGTTTTCAAGAAATTTGTAATCTATTTCATGCATATTCGTTGTGGATATTCAACTACAGCTACAACTACAACTGATATAAAATGTAGCTAAATAGTGCCAGACTAAAAGATATGTACACACACAGAATCACTGTGAAAAAATTTAGAAGGAACATTGATAGACAGTTGGATACTCTCAGGGCTGAGAATTTGAAATTTGCACTCAGCTACGATGGAGAAACAAAAATGTGCAAATTAAAGTTGCAGAGTAGATGTATTTTGCTATGCAGGTGCTGAGCTTCCAGTGCATATCTCTGGTGCTGTGCCACAACTATAAACAAGTATCAGCCCCTTTAATAGTGAATTTTATGGTCTAAAACTAAAAAGGTTTCCTTAACAGGCTTAGAAAAGCAGCCAAAAAAGAATGCAAGGCATAATAAAAAAGATTTGTAACAAAACTGGAAAAACATTTAAATGCCTATGCACTAAATCTTAGCATGAATATACAATCCACTATACCCTTAGCATGTTTATAAACCCAGTCACAATGTATTAGTGAAGGGACCCCCAGACTTTTCAAAATGAGGGCCATATTAGAAAGCTGGATAGAGGAATTTATGATGGGGAGTGGGGTCCCCTCAGAGTTTATGTTTGTTGAGGGATAGCCCCCCCATCAGAGTTTCACAGTTCACTGTCACTACATTCAAATGCCTCTCCTTACCACTGCCACTGGATATATTTTTGGGAGGGAAGAGAGAAAGACGTCAGGAGTGAGTATTTGTAATGGTATTCTCAGCTGGAGGCACTACCCTGAAGGCAAAGAGTGGATGGTACACAGACAGGGTGGGTTCTAACAAAAGCAGAGATAGGCATCTTTATTTAACTCTTTTCTATACCGACATTCATGTTACAAATCATATCATATCGGTTCACAAGGAACAGGGGGTTGGAACAATAATATTGAAGAGGAAGAAACGTTACAATAAAACAACGTGAACTTGGAAACAGAAATGTGCCGGAGACAGAGGAATAATGTATACTTAACAAGGCTATACTGGAAGTGCATAGGGTCGGAAATAAGGCACTCTAAATATATATATAGAACTTATATACAATTATGAAACTGGCTAACAATGCGGGACTGTGTCTTCTTCCTACATCAGCCACCTTCCCCTTGGATTGAGTCCTCAGGTACTGGCAGCCAGCGGGAGTTGAACAGGAAAAACAGGAAACACGAAGCACATACTAAGGCAATGTATAACCCAAACCTAGAGACATGAAGGTGCCCTTAGAAGCAGGGCAGGACCACTGTAAAACCTGGACACCCACAGAAACAGTGTAGGACAACTGCAGGACTAGATATATGAAGCAAACTAGGACCAAACAAGAGCACAACATTCAGAATCAAGCTCTAGCAAAGTCTCAAATGCATATGTGTCCAGGCAGTAGCAAGATGGCCACCAGCACTAAGTAGTCAATAGAGCTGGGAGGGCTGAACAGATAATGTAAGGGGCTAATTGAGGCCTTCTGCTGGTGGGAAGAAAGAACTGTTCATTGGGCCTCATGTTACCCCTTCTAAAAAGGGGTTACAGATGGGGTCAGAATCAGACCCAGACTTGGCTGGCCTAAAGTTAGGGACAACTACAATGAAAGTCTCTGGAACCGGATCTGCAGTCACTGACATAAAAAGAGCAGGAATTGGAATTAGAGAGATGATTGGAACCAGAGCCGGATTTGCCAGGAATGGAGACATAGAAGTGATTGGAACTGGACTCTGTAAGGATTGTGGACCCTTGTTGCTGTGGGGAGGTTGACTCAACCTACAGGTCCTCCCTGACACCTGGCAGGACTAGGATGGTGTGAGACTGGTCTAGGGCTTCAACTTTACCAGCCCCTTTCCCTTTTGGTTGAGCCCTCGTGTTCCGGGGGCCATCAGAACTTTGGCAAGAGTCTCGTGAAGTGTTATATGGTTGGAAGTCCTGGTTGTGGCTAGGGTCAGAGGTAGGTGGTGGATAGGGATGGTGAGGGATCAGGCTGAGGTCAGAGACAGCCAGCAGGTTAGCATGGTCTAGGACCAGGTTGTGGATAGAGTCAATTGGCAGGTGAGAGTGGTCAAGATCCAAGCTGAGGTCAATCCAAATGTCAGTCAAGGACAGGCTGAGCAAGGAGAGATGAGGTGGGCAGGCAGGCAGGGCTTGGAGAACAAGGCAGGCAGGCAGGCAGGCATGGCGGGCATCAAGAGATGTGGCAGGTAGGGCTTGGAGAAACGAAGCAGGATGAGGCAGGAATTGAAGTTGGAATGCAGGATCAGGAGCAGGATCTCAGGAAGCAGCAACGCACCACTGCTCAGGAAGCAGATAACCTGTTGCTGAGGTTGTGATCTGTTGCATGGCCGGGGTTTAAATACCTGGTCATGTGATGTCATCAGGCTGCACTGGGAGGAGCGGTTCCCGCCTTGGGGCCTAGATAGGCAGGCGCATGCCATAAGCCCAGGAGGAAGATGGAAGTGGCATCCTGCAAGGCATGATGCAACATTGGCGGTGTCAGGTGAGTGTGCTGGCTTGTGGGGGCAGCCCGCGAGCTGGCAAATGTAACAGACTCTCCAGTGCAGGAATTAGATTTGCTGAGATGACTGGATCTAGATTCTCTAGAGCAGGAACTGCAGTCTGAGATAAGTGGAACTGTACTATTCAGTGGGAAACTGGAGTTGCTGGAACAACTGAACTTGGACTCTGAGGTGCAAGAACTGGATTCACTGAGATAACTGGAACCAGATTCTCCCATGCACAAACTGGAGTCACGGAAAGGACTGGGGCCAGATTCTCTGGTGCAGGAATTGGAGTTGCTGAGAGGACTGAGGCTGCACTATTCGGTTCAGGAATTGGAGTTGTTGAGATGACTAGAACTAGATTCTCTGGTACAGGTACTGGCATCAGAGAATACATTTCTCTGGGGATTGTAAAATTTCTGGGGAAGAAACAGAGGTTATAGAGATGGACAGTGCTGGGTTTGCCAGGAGTGGAATCACTGGAACATTCAAAATCAGTATCTGTGGTGCCATAGATGACTTAAAGCTGGGCTGGAGGCATGATATCGGATCTTGTCTTGGATATAGGATTTGTCTTGGTGATAGGGAAAGGTTCCTGTAGGATAGCCAAATGTTGATCTTGGAGGATGTGTGCTAGGGCGTCCATAAGATCTACTTTGATTGGAATAGCTGGAACTACTAGAGCCAGATTCAACATTGCAGGAGCTGGAGCTAGAATTACTGGGGCAGGAATTGGAGCTAGATTCACTGAGGTTAAGATAGCTGGTAACATTGGTACAGAAACTGGAGCTGGAGCTGCTAAGACAGCTGGGGTTGGATTCGCAAGTACAGAAACTGGAGCTAGACTGTTCAAAAAGGTAGATTCACCAGTGTAGGAACTGGAGCTGGAGCCATCAAAACAGCTGGAACTGGATTCACCAGTTCAGAAACTGGAGCTAGAACCGTGAAGACCACTGGAGCTAAATTCACCAGTGCAGACACTGGAACTGGAGCTCTAAATACATTTGGAACTGAATTCACTGGTTCAGGGACTAGAGCTGTTGAAATTGGAGTTGCTAGGAATGGCAGTAGAATTGCAAGAAATGCTGACACCAAAACAGCCCAGTGTAGAGCTGCTAAAATTGCTGTAGCCAAAGACACAATGCAAGAATTGGATTAACTGGTACAGAAATTAGATTCACCTTTGCAGGGACTGGAGCTCCTGAAACTGGAGTAGCTAGGAACGGAGTTAGATTCACTGGAACAGCCCGAAGTAGAGATGTTGGAACCTCTGAAGCTGGGGTTGCCCAGAGCAAAGTTGCTGAAACTAATATCAGAGCTGGATTCACCAATGCAAAAACAGGAGCCGGCATCACTGGTGCCCAAACTGAAACTGGAGCTGTGATAACCAGTGCTTGAACAGAAACAGATGTAACTGGAATATCCGAGCCAGCTGGAATGACCAGTGCAGGAACTGGAGCTGCGGGGACAACTGGAATTCCAAATGCATGAACAGGAACTAGAGCTGAAACCACCGGTGTAGGAAATGGAACATGCAGCATCGTGTAAAAAGAGAACAACCATTGGTATTGGCTTCAGAGGAGGGCACAATTAAGTACTAACCTGGGAACTCAATCTGCCATTCAAAGAAGCAGTAGTTAGCAGCCGCAGAAGCAGAAAGAAATCCATAGAAAAAGGGAAATAAATCTCTCAAGCTGAGCCCCATGGCCTCATCCTCCAGTGAGGTGACAGGCAGGCAGCCCTCGACCCCATGTCAACAGCAATCCATATAGCTTTATTGGCATGACAATTTTACATGTGTTGCCAAGGTGCCATGCTACTCTTTTTAAACAGTTTAAAAATATAAGGGTAAGATAAGAAAGGTAAAAAAATTAGAAGTCAAGTAAAGGTACAGGTTACAGAATGTACAGCCTTGGGGACATGTCTCAGGTTTTGCTGCTGATTCATACTGTCACTGGTCAGGTTTCACTTCTGACCTGATGGTAGGATACCACATAATTTGCTGCTAAAGCTGGGGTGTTTTACCACATCACTGTCCCTTAGTAGAAGGCAGGCAGCATCGAAGGCAGTGTTACGCTGAACTGGGAAAATGATTGCCTTGGATGACCATCTCAAAAGAGATTACAGAGAGCGTGGAATTTAAATGGCTGCTTCACCTGAGTAGGATTTTCTCAGTATTAAAGAATTAGAACATAGTCATCATATTTGTACTGGCGGAAAGCAGATGCTGATTGAGCCCCAGCATTGTGTTTTTTTACCTAGTAGTATTTGTGAGTTGTTATTTACTTTGCATACTTTCAGATGCAGTTTTATGTCTGTTTATTTTGTTTTAGTTAATGTTTTATTATGTATGTTATTTTAATTTTCCTTTGTCTAATGCTTATTATTAATTATTTTATAAGAATTATATATGTTACTTGTAAACTGCATTGAACAATCAATGAAGAAAGCAATATAGACATGTTTTTTAAATAAATAAAATAAAGTACCCTCCTGGACAAAATGGTACCAGCATTGGCAGAAGTTTACCAAAGCGCCATGAGAGGACCAAGAGCAGTAACAGTGGCAAAATAACACAGCAAATTGCAGAACCAGGAAAGAGGTGGGGTGGGAAATGTTCTCTTTTTTGGGGCCAAAGCAGCCTAGTATAACCAAGAGAGAAGCAGGGTTGGAGGATGAGGTTCAATAGACAGGTTATCCCACCCTGTGTAATACTTGCATGAAGGCACAGCTGGTCAACATGGAGAGAGGACGTTATCCATTTTACCAGTGACATTCGGCCCAGCCTATCTTCTGTTGGTCGCACACTGGTCGCAGCAGGCTGAGGCAGAGGCAGGCAGCAGCTCTAGAGGGGATGGAGCAATAGGATACAAGTGGGCTGTGCTGCACACCCAGGTGATTTATATTAGCCACAGCTCAGTGAATATCATAGGAGCAATAAGCAATATAATGGTGGGCTGCCAGCTAGAGTGGAGCAACAAAACTTGTGTTCCTGGCGTTTTCATGACAGGATGCAGGAATGGAAGTACCAGACATAAAGGGACAGTGGGGATGTAGTAGATGAAAGAGTAGCATCCTGTCAGCTATCACTTCTTCCCCCACCTTTATCCGCCCCCACCACACATCCCATGGCCATAGCAGACCATAGCTAAAGAAGATTCCAGCACAAATATCATTTACACCCTGTCTCACAGATTGCATAGAGAACATGGCCACAGATCCACTGGAATATTGGACACACAAGGCATTTCCTCTCCTACATGTCAACCATTGCACCTAATGAACAAGTATTTTCAAGGCAGGGGACACCGAGTCCATATTGTTGTTAATGGCTGGTGTTAAAGTTGGTGGAAATGTTTTTTTTTTCCTTAAAATAAACCTTACTCTCTTGGGTTTCCCAGAATTTCTAAGCAAGTGGCAGGAAGACTGATTTGCAAGGCCACAGAGAACAAATTCCCACCTTCTTGTGCTGTTGACAGATGCCTCTTTTGTCGCTGCTGCACTGCCGTGCCCGCTCTTCATGCCCTGCCTCTCCTGGCTCACCACCTCACTGTTTTCTTGTTCCACTCTTGGGTCCTAGCTTGATCCTCCCACCCTGCTTCTCTCTTTTTTAAACTAGACTGTTTTGTCCCCCAAAAGAAAAACATTGTAACATTTAAAAAATGAAAAGTTTCTCTCCCTCCCTCCCCCCCCCCCTTTCCTGATTCTACACTTTGCTATGTTATTCTGCCACTGTTACTGCTCGACCTGCTCCTGAGTCCTAGCTCTCTCATGTTGCTTTGGAGAATTCTTGCCACTACTGGTAGCATTTTGTTCAAGCCACTGCTGCTTTGCTGCTCTATTGCTGCCTTGAGCTGTTCAAGTTGTTGGTGCCCCTTGCCCCTGCCATGATGCTTGGGGTTTTGATGCCATGGACTGTTTGCCATACCCCTTACTCTGTGCTTTGGAGGTTTTATATCAATGTGCGGTTTGCCATACCCCATACTCTGTCTCTTGGGTGTTTTGATGCTACTTTGCTGTTTGTTATACCCATCATGCTAAGCCCTGGGATGTTCACGCCCCTGTTGTTGCTTCAGCTGCTTTTAGCCCTCTTGGGGTGCCTTGCAGTAATCATGCCACTTTTGTTGGTGCCTTATGCTCCTCTCTAGGTGCCTTGCTTCTTTTTTTGTGCCTTAGGGATGTTCAGGACTCTGTTTGGGTACACTGCCTTCTCTTCTAGAAACTTGGGCTGTGGATGCTTTTCTTGCTGCATTGTTTTGCACCTGCAGTTTGTGATTTTCAACCAGTCCTCCTGCTACCTTGAGCCTCTGTTAGTGATTTTGAGAGATGATTGTTTCTGCCTCTGCTCCTGCTGCTTTCAAAGTTATTTTCAAATTTCCTTTTTGACCACTATGGGACTTGCCAGGCCAATCTGATGCTTTATACATTTGCTGCACCTCTCATAGTCCCATGAGGGGGTTTAAGCCATCGTTAGTGCAGCTTACCTCTTCTTTTGGAGCATTGAGGTCTTTATGTCACTGTTGTTGGTGCACTTTACTCCTCTTTTAGAGCCTTGGGGGTGTTCATGCCACTCTTGGGGATGCTTTGCTCTTCTCACGGCGCCTTGGGGTGTTGATGCTTCTGTTTGGGCTACTTTTACCCCGTCACGGTGCCTTAGGCTATTGATGTCACTTGGTGCCACCTTGACACCGTTTTGGTGTCCAGGGCCAGTGTTATCTGTTTTGCTGTCCTGGTTCAACGATTACCGTGCTGCCCCCCCCCCCCCCAAGACCCCTCTCTGCTGCCGCTGCCAAACTCTCATGGATTTTAATGGAGCCATTCATGGGCTTCTCTTTTTTGCCCCTAACAATTATTTTTTGTGTTTGAGCATCATTTACCAGGTACAGTGAGGACAGTGAGATGACCAAAATGCTGGGCATATCTGGGACTCTTTTCCCCCCATAATGCCAACAGTGCGTGAGTGGTTCATTTGCAGGGAGGAATGGTTATCTGGTGGACTGATCCCATGGAAAATTGTAGCAACCTCCTCAAAATATATTTAAATGCGCATTCTTTGAATTTTGAAATCGCCAAATATTTCAGTCCCATTACAAAGCCTCAGGGCTGGCGAGTATGCCCTTCATATGAAGGAATTATTTTAGAAAAATTAAGAATAAGTGACAAAAATCCCCCAATGTAAATTGGGGGATTTTTAGGAGACTTTCATTGTAAATTGTAGGAAATTAAGGAGACTTTCATTGTAAATTGTAAATTGTTTTGGTTATGACTTTCTTGTTTTCCCTATCCTTCCTACTGCCTCTCTGTTCTACCCCCCGCCCAGTTACATTCTCCTTGTTGAAATGTATTTTCCAATCTTTCAGTTATTATGTGAACCGGTATGATGTCCCCACTAATACCGGTATATAAAAGTTTCTAAATAAATAAATAAATAAATTGTGTGTTAGAGACATATCCTGGTCAGAGACTTTGAACTAGTCCCAGAATATTTTGTATCAGGGCCGATGCAAATATCTTGAGTACCCTAGGTGAGCTGTACAGCTTGTGCCACTCCTTCCCACCCCTGCTGCCACATGCAATTAGGAATGGGGAAAGCCATCGGGGCTCCCCTAGGGCTCGGCATGCGCAAGGTACACAAGTGTGCACCCCTTTGCGCGCACCGACCCCGGATTTTATAACATGTGCGTAGCTGCGCGCGCATGTTATAAAATCGGGCGTAGATTTGTGCTTGCCGGGTTGCGTGCACAAATCTACGCCCATGCGTAGCTATTAAAATCCGGCCCTTAGGGAATAGTCACTGCTATTACTGGCATTAGTAGCAAGGGATCTGCCAGGTACTTGTGGCCTGGTTTGGCCTCTTTTGGAAACAGGATGCTGGGCTCGATGGACCCTTGGTCTGACCCAGTATGGCAATTTCTTATGTTCCTTATGTTCTTATTTATAAGAACAGACTTTACAGAATTACAATATCCTGCTCTGATTGAGCTCCCCTGCGTTCTGCAGGGGGAAAAAGGGACTTGGCACCAGCCTGAGAAGGTCTGGATTTTACTGAGGGCCCATGCGTCTGCTATCTTTGCTCCGTTCCACAACTTTTTTTTTTTTTTCCTAATCTCTGCTATCACAGGAGCACCTCCACCACGGGAAGCAGAGAACTACTGACGAGTCACAGGCTATCCCAGAAGATATAACAGCAAAAAAAAAAAAAAAGAAGAAGAAAGTTCTCTGCCTCCACATGCTGGTGATAAGAGGGATCCCAGAGGTTTCAGCTAATCTGCAGGACAGAAAGTAAATGATTATTTTGCAGGTGCTGCATTGGATATCATAACACACACATTGGATCGGATTTTAAAAAGGTTACGCGCACCGGGCCTATTTTAAAAAGGCCCGGCGACGTGCGTAATGTCCTGGGACGCATGTAAGTCCCGGGGCTTGCAAAAAGGGACGGGGAGGGGGTGGGGTGTGAGCGTTCCTGGGTGGTCCGGGGTGGTGGCGGGGCCAGAAGCCTCTGACACAGCGGCCATTTGCCACTGTGACAAAGGATCGCATGCCGGCAGGGCGCCGGCGCGCACAACCTGCGCCTACCTCCAGGCGCAAAAGGCCTCCAGGCACAAGGCCTCCAGGCGCAAAAGGCCTCCAAGGCGCAAAAGGTGAAAGAAAGATTTGGGGGGGGGGGGGGGGGGGGGGTTAGAGTAGGGCTAGGGGAGGAAAGGTTAGGGGAAGGGGTGGGAAGGTTAGGTTAGGGGGAAGGGAAATTCCCTTTCAGGCCTCTCCGATTTCGGAACGGCCTGGGAGGGAATGGAGGAAGGCATCGCGGCTCGGCACACGCAAGGCGCACAATTGTGCACGCCCTTGCGCGCAGCGATCCTAGATTTGTACATGTGCACACACCGGGTAGTGCGCGCACATGTACACCTGCGCGCAGCCTTTTAAAATCTACCCCATTGTCTATAACATGCAATGCCACGAGTGCCAACAGACTTCATGCATAAAGAGCTTACAGCAGCATTATATACACAGTTTTTCCTTTTTGAAGGAAATATTATTTGCAAATTAAGATTACAGTAATAGGGGCTAATTGACCCTCATACTGCCAATCTCTGTGTAGCTGAATATGAAAATATTTCACTAGAATATTCTCTTTATTTGTGTGTGTGTGTGTGTGTGTGTGGGGGGGGGGGGGGGGACATTCTATTCTACAACAGCTATAGCAACCTTTATGATTTTGGACAGCTCCTGGAGCAATTGTAACAATTTGCAGATACAAAATTGTTCAGAGTAGTTAAATCAGAAGCAGATCGTGATAAATTGCAGGAAGACCTTGTGAGACTGGAAAATTGGACATCCAAATGGCAGATGAAATTTAATGTGGATAAGTGCAAGGTGATGCATATAGGGAAAAATAACCCGTGCTATAATTACACAATGTTGGGTTCCATATTAGGAGCTACCACCCAGGAAAGAGATCTAGGCGTCATAGAACCGACAATACATTGAAATCGTCGGTTCAGTGTGCTGCAGCAGTCAAAAAAGCAAACAGAATGTTGGGAATTATTAGAAAGGGAATGGTGAATAAAACGGAAAATGTCATAATGCCTCTGTATCGCTCCATGGTGAGACTGCACCTCGAATTCTGGGGCAGATTTTAAAAGCCCTACACGCGTAAATCCAGCTGGATTTACGAGCATAGGGGGGTTACGCACACCGAACCTATTTTGCATAGGCCCGGCGATGTGGGCAAGTCCTGGGATGCGCGTATGTCCCGGGGCTTGAAAAAAGGGGCAGGGCAGGGCGGTTCGGGACGGGGCAGGGGCATGGCCAGAGGCCTCCGTAGGCCTCTAGGACAGGGGATCGCGTGCTGGCACTCAGCCAGCGTGCACAACCTACGCCTGCCTGTAAGCAGGCGCAACTTGAAAAATAAAAGTCAGGGGGGTTTAGGTAGGGCTGGGGGGTGGGTTAGATAGGGGAAGGAAGGGGAAGGTGGGGGGGGGGGGTAGAAGGAAAGTTCCCTCCAAGGCTGCTCCGATTTTGGAGCATCCTCAGATGGAACAGGGAAAGCCATCGGGGCTCCCCTAGGGCTCAGCACGCTCAAGGTGCACAAGTCTGCACCCCCTTGCACGTGCCCACCCCATATTTTATAACATGCGCGCGGCTGCGCACGCATGTTATAAAATCGGGCGTAGATTTGTACGCACTGGGTTGCGCACACAAATCTACGCCCATATGTAGGTACTAAAATCTGGCCCACTATGTACAATTCTGGTTGCCGCATCTCAAAAAAGATATAGTTGCGATGGAGAAGGTGCAGAGAAGGGCGACCAAGATGACAAGAGGAATGGAACAGCTCTCCTATGAGGAAAGACTAAAGAAGTTAGGACTTTTCAGCTTGGAGAAGAGATGGCTGAGGGGGGATATGATGGAGGTGTTTAAAATCATGAGACGTCTAGAACGGGTTAATGTGAATCGGTTATTTACTCTTTCGGATAATAGAAAGATTAGGGTGCACTCCATGAAGTTACCATGTGGCACATTTAAAACTAATCGGAGAAAGTTCTTTTTCACTCAGTGCACAATTAAACTCTGGAATTTCTTGGCAGAGGATGTGGTTAGGGCAGTTAGTGTAGCTGTGATTAAGAAAGGATTGGATACGTTCTTGGAGGAGAAGTCCATTACCTGCTTTTAATTAAGTTAACTTAGAAAAAGCCACTGCTATTACTAGCAACAATAGCATGGAATAGACTTAGGGGGTCATTTTCCAAAGGGGGCGAGTTCGGGGCAGTGTCTGCACTGGAAGGGGAGGAGTTGGGGCGGTGTCCGCACTGGAAGGGGAGGAGTTGGGGCGGCACCAGGGCGGACGCCATGAAGACATTGCTGACGGCGAAAAGGTAAGGAGCCTTATTGCCATCAGTAATGCAGGTTTGCGAATGCCGGCAGCGATCGCACTGCAGTGGTGCGATCGCTGCCGGCTTTCGCAGGCCCGCCCCCCGTTACCGCTGGATTTTCTAAGTTCTGTGAACTTAGAAAATCCAGGCCTTACCTTTTGGGTACTTGCCAGGTTCTTATGGCCTGGATTGGCCACTGTTGGAAACAGGATGCTGGGCTTGATGGACCCTTGGTGTGACCCAGTATAGCATGTTCTTATGTTTTTATCTTCTCTGGTTGGTTGAATTCTGTTCTTTTTTTGGATAAACAGATGAATAAAATGTTTTTCAGGTCTCTATTTACAGGAAACCTATAAATTAGAATTAGCTACATTTTCATAGTTTCTATCCTTATTGGCTTAAGCAAAGTCTTCCCATTAATTAGTTTCTACAGATCTGAAGACTTCACAGAAGTATAAAAGAATTCAAAATGTAACTGAACATATTGGGCCAGTGTTTTCTCACTATAAAATATTTATTTTTAAACATTTATTACTCACCCATCCACCATTCTAAGGAAATTATACACTACATTCATAATTATAATTAAAAAACAAAAGCAATACTACAATGTTTACCACACAAGATGGCGAACATACATAACAGCAATAAGATAAAATAAAAAAACACCAAAGGGGGGACAGAAACAAAAAATCAAGAAACAGAGTAAGAGTAATAAGGATTATCTTGAGTGTATCCTAAGGCATTCTTCTTGTTTTAGTTAAACTATTCAGATTATTAGAAAACACTAGCCAGTAGGGATGTGAATCAAATTTCGGATGATTGAAAAAATCGTCAGAAATCCGGGGCTCCCTGAAACCGATAGAAAAACCCCACGATATTGTTCGTGGGGTTCTCCTATTGTTTTGGGGGAGGGCGGGAAAAACGGCACCCAAAATAATCCCTAAACCCCTCCCGATCCTTTGAAACTAATCCCTTAGCTTCCCCCCACCCTCCCGACCCCCCCAAAAAACTTTTCACAGGTACCTGGTGGTCCAGTGGGGGTCCCGGGAGCGATCTCCCGCTCTCGGGCCGTCGGCTGCCACTAATAAAAATGGCGCCGATGGCCCTTTGCCCTTACCATGTGACAGGGTATCCGTGCCATTGGCCGGCCCCTGTCACATGGCGCCGATGGCCCTTTGCCCTCCATGTGACAGGGGCCAGCCAATGGCACGGATACCCTGTCACATGGTAAGGGCAAAGGGCCATCGGCACCATTTTGATTAGTGCCAGCCAACGGCCCGAGAGTGGGAGATCGCTCCCGGGACTCCCACTGGACCACCAGGTACCTGCAAAAGATTTTGGGGAGGGTGGGGGAAGCTAAGGAATTAGTTTTAAAAGGTCGGGGTGGGTTTTTTGTTTATCGGCTCGGGTGCAGCCGATAAAAAAAATCCAATCGGGCTGGACGAAAAAAAAATCACGATGTGAATCGGAACCGGAATCAGAACCGAATCCGGTTCCAATTCACATCTCTACTAGCCAGTGCTGCATTTACATGAGATATTTTGCATATAAAGTTTGATAATCTTCTAATGGGGATGCAATATCAAAGACTGATCATCCCAAGGAGTATGCAGGCACATACAGGGTATGAGGGGGCAGAATAAGGAAAGGGGCCAGGCAATGCTTGAGTCGCCCCTTTTTTCTCCTTTAACCTGCTTCATCATTGAAATTCTTTCTTAGTACTAGGGGTGTGCATTCGTTTGCAACGTATTGGCAATCCACATCGTATATGTCCGTATTCATGGGGTCGCGAAATGTATCGCGATTCCCCACGAATATAACATATCATCCATTCCATACGTTTGGTGCCGCACGATTTTCTTAGCCACCATTTGAAATCGGAGAACGCCATTTGGGTGTATACATAGCCAAAAACTAGCCCTTTCCTGTGAGTCATCAGTGACCTCACAGCCCTGTCAGAGAGGGTCAGACAGGTTGGCAAGGAGAGCAGAATGCAAGGTATCAGTGATAAGAAGTTTTGTAATGCAGCCAATCGCAATCTCACTCAGTGGTCGGTGACGCTTTTCCTGATGACCCAGCATTATATATACTTAAGCACGTGGCGTGCCACGCACTTTCTTTGCAGGGGTGATCTGGGGAAGCCGGGAGGTGGTCTGTCTCTGTGGAACGTGGCCGCACTCAGAGCTAGTCTGAGTTCTCAAATCTGTATTCAACTGCTAGCTAGGCTAGTTACTTAGATAGAAAAAGATATTTGTTCTTCATTTGGCTGCAGTGCCAGCTAGCCCTGGTTTTTTTTAAAGCACATTTTTTGTTGATCTGAGATGGTCTCTCTGTGCCAGGGTGAGAAGCTGCTAGCAGTGGCATTTTGTTGTTTAATTCACCCCCTGGGATAGGTTGCAAGCACCATTTGGGTGTTCTGGATGGGAGAGATATATTCAATTTCTAGCTAGTTTGCTAGAATTTCCATTGAAAAATATATTTCATCGATTTTCCTGCAGTGCAAATTCCAGCTTTTTTGTTAACTGCATCTGTTTAATTGAGCTCACTCAGTCTCTGTGCACTGGGCATCAGTGCCAGTGGGCACTGGGTAGTTTTGCAGACTAAAGTATATTGGGACAACAGTGGTCTGTGCAGCCAAATCCCCAGTGGGACTCTTTTGTAGTTACAAGCTCGGTTTGTGCACACACATTACATTAGTGCATATCAAGGCACAGTGCCCATGGCAGCCAGTTTAGCAGACTCAAGTATATTGGGACAGCAATGGTCTGTGCAGCCAAATCCCCAGTGGGCCTCTTTTGTAGTTACAAGCTCGGTGTGCGCATACACATTACATTAGTGCACATCAAGGCACTGTGCCCGTGGGCAGGCAGTTTAGCAGAACATAAGAACATAAGAACATAAGAAATTGCCATGCTGGGTCAGACCAAGGGTCCATCCAGCCCAAGATCCTATTTCCAACAAAGGCCAAACCAGGCCACAAGAACCCGGTAATTACCCAAACACTAAGAGGAACCCACGCTACTGATGCAATTAATAGCAGTGGCTATTCCCTAAATAAAATTGATTAATAGCCATTAATGGACTTCTCCTCCAAGAACTTATCCAAACCGTTTTTGAACCAAGCTACACTAACTGCACTAACCACATCCTCTGGCAACAAATTCCAGAGATTTATTGTGCGTTGAGTGAAAAAGAATTTTCTCCGATTAGTCTTAAATGTGCTACTTGCTAACGTCATAGAATGCCCCCTAGTCCTTCTATTATTCAAAAGTGGAAATAACCAAGTCACATCTACTTGTTCAAGACCTCTCATGATCTTAAAGACCTCTATCATATCCCCCCTCAGCCGTCTCTTCTCCAAGCTGAACAGCCCTAACCTCTTCAGCCTTTCCTCATAGGGAAGCTGTTCCATCCCCTTTATCATTTTGGTTGCCCTTCTCTGTACCTTCTCCATTGCAACTATATCTTTTTTGAGATGCAGCGACCAGAATTTTACACAGTATTCAAGGTGTGGTCTCACCAAGGAGCGATAGAGAGGCATTATGACATTTTCCATTCTATTAACCATTCCCTTCCTAATAATTCTTAACATTCTATTTGCTTTTTTGACTGCTGCAGCACACTGAGCCGACGATTTTAAAGTATTATCCACTATGATGCCTAGATCTTTTTCCTGGGTGGTAGCTCCTAATATGGAACCTAACATCGTGTAACTACAGCAAGGGTTATTTTTCCCTATGTGCAACACCTTAAATTTCATCTGCCATTTGGATGCCCAATCTTCCAGTCTTGCAAGGTCCTCCTGTAATGTATCACAGTCTGCTTGTGATTTAACTACTCTGAATAATTTTGTATCATCCGCAAATTTGATAACCTCACTCGTTGTATTCCTTTCCAGATCATTTATATATATATATTGAAATGCATCGGTCCAAGTACAGATCCGTGAGGCACTCCACTGTTTACCCTTTTCCACTGAGAAAATTGACCATTTAATCCTACTCTCTGTTTCCTGTCTTTTAACCAGACTCAAGTATACTGGGAGAGTGCTGCTTTCTGAAGCCAAATCCCCAGTGGGCCTCTTTTGTAGTTACAAGCTCGGTGTGTGCACACACATTACATTAGTGCACATCGAGACACTGTGCCCGTGGGCAGGCAGCATAGCAGACTCAAGTATATTGGGCAGCAGTGGTCTGTGCAGCCAAATGCCCAGTGGGCCTCTTTTGTAGTTACAAGCTCGATGTGTGCACACAGATTACATTAGTGCACATCAAGGCACTGTGCCCGTGGGCAGGCAGTTTTGCAGACTCAAGTATACTGGGAGAGTGCTGCTTTCTGAAGCCAAATCCCCAGTGGGCCTCTTTTGTAGTTACAAGCTCAGTGTGTGCACACACATTACATTAGTGCATATCAAGGCACTGTATCCGTGGGCAGCCAGTAGGCACTAGGCAGTGACATTAAATCCATAATGTCAGGGAAAGCTAGATGTGGTCGAGTGATTGGGACTGGCAGAGGAGGCACTTCAAATGGCACTAGTGCCAGTCCCCCATTAAAGTTAAAAAGGGACCTGTTGCAATCTAAACTCTTTGGAGGGGCAGGCAGTTCCATCCAAAAAAAAATGAAATCTAAACATGATGCATCGCCACCACCTGTTTCTGACCCTGTAGTTTTGGAGGTGAGGGAAGGGGAGGCTGAGTCATGCAAGACAAAATGGTGACACCCAAAAGCAGCAGTGAGACAGCAGTCTCGACTTAGTGTTGACAATGTAGCACAGGCACTGTTTGCTTCTGATTCCGATGAAGAATCATCTTGTGTGGGATTCTCATCAGAAATGGAAGAAGTAATAGCTGACGAAGTTTTAGGAGGATTAGTTAGTCCTGTCTTAACCTCCACTTCAGTGCAGCAGGGAAGAGATGAAACTGATGATGATGAGGAGGAGGAGGAAGAGCAGTCAGCGCAGGCACAGAGTGTGACTGAGGCCCCTGGCATTGCTTCTCAGGGTGCACCCACTACTTCAGCTCCAGTGCCAGCATCCACCCCCAAGGCTATACAGAAGGGAGGATCACGAAAGACATCTGTGATCTGGATCCACTTTAAAGTGACGGAGGACCCACGTTTTGCTCGGTGTAATTACTGTGGCAGGGCTATTAGCAGAGGCAAGCAAATGGGACATCTGTCCAATTTTGGCATGACGCATTATATGAAGCGGCAACACCCAACAACAGTATCCCTTCCAAGCAGCGTAAAGTGGTTTAAAAGGAGCAGAGTCACCCCATGCCCTCAGTCCCTTCTAGCAGTCAGTTGGCAGGCCAGCAACCCCCTGACATGTGGCAGAAGCAACAACCCATGATGGAGGAAATGGGGTGGAGTGTGGTAAAGCTATCCTGGGGTAGGAGGCAGGCAGCCTCAAAAGTTGTAACCAGGAGATTGGGGAAATGATTGCCCTTGATGACCAGCCCTTGCAGACAGTGAAGAATGTGGGTTTCAAGCATTTTCTGAAGGTCATAGTTCCAAATTACAAAGTCCCCTCCAGAACCACATTTAGCAGAAAGGTCATCCCCAGCCTGTACAAGCAGTGTCACAGTCGCATCCAAGCGCTGCTAGCTAAGGCAGAGGGGCGTGTGCATTTCACCTGTGCTATCTGGACTGCCATGAATGCTGCACACTCTTACCACTCCCTGACAGCACACTGGTGGGACATGGTTGAGGCAGGGGCAAGCAGCAGCTCTATTACTGAACAAGTATCAGGGAGGAGGTGGGCTTTACTACACACCCACCTGATGGACCAGGTCCATATCACAGCCAATATTCTAGCATGCATCAGACAGATGCTGGAGGGCTGGCAACTACACCAGCAAAACAGGAATCCTCAGACAGGGTTCTTTGTCAAAGACAATGGTGCAAACATGGTTAAAGCAATAACTGAGGGGCGCTTTAAGAACATCCGATGTTTTGCACACACTCTGCACCTGGTAGTGAAATCAGCTCTGGGGATGGAGTCCAAGCACCAAGAGAATGGATACCTTCAGGACTTAATACACAAGTGCAGAAACATGGCAGCGCACTTTCACATAAGTGTGAAGGCGGGGCAGGTTCTCTAACAAAAGTAGACTGATTTGGAGATGCCTCACAAGTGTCTCATTCAAGACATTGCCACTCGGTGGAATTCCACCTTTATGATGCTGATGTTAGTGGAGCTGCTGACATCCCTTCATGAACTTTCTGGTTCAATGGACATAGGTGTGCAGAATCCCCTAGGGCATCATGATTGGTTAGTCATGAGTCAGCTGGTAAAAATCCTGCACCCCTTCTAGGATGTCACGGAGGAGCTGAGTTCCAGAAGTGCCACCTTGGCTGACATCATCCCTATAGTTAATTTCCTGGATGAAAATTTGGAGGCCTTTAAACAGGAAGAGGGAATGACAGTTGAGGTGCTGCGTTGTCTGGACCTTTTGCAGGAGCAGGTGGAAGAGAGATTAAGGCAAAAACTCACAGTAAAAACTTTTTAAAATATATCCGAAGCAGAAAGCCAGTAAGGGAGTCAGTTGGACCGTTAGATGATTGAAGGGTTAAAGGGGCACTTAGAGAAGATAAGGCCATCACGGAAAGATTAAATGATTTCTTTGCTTCGGTGTTTCCTGATGAGGATGTTGGGGAGGTAACCGTAATGGAGAAGGTTTTCATGGGTAATGATTCAGATGGACTGAATCAAATCACGGTGAACCTAGAAGATGTGGTAGGCCTGATTGACAAACTGAAGAGTAGTAAATCACTTGGACCGGATGGTATACACCCCATACACCCAGAGTTCTGAAGGAACTAAAAATTGAAATTTCAGACCTATTAGTAAAAATTTGTAACCTATCATTAAAATCATCCATTGTACCTGAAGACTGGAGGATAGCAAATGTAACCCCAATATTTAAAAAGGGCTCCAGGGGCGATCCGGGAAACTACAGACCGGTTAGCCTGACTTCAGTGCCAGGAAAAATAGTGGAAAGTATTCTAAACATTAAAATCACAGAACATATAGAAAGACATGGTTTAATGGAACAAAGTCAGCATGGCTTTACCCAGGGCAAGTCTTGCCTCACAAATCTGCTTCACTTTTTTGAAGGAGTTAACAAACATGTGGATAAAGGTGAACCGGTAGATATAGTATACTTGGATTTTCAGAAGGCATTTGGCAAAGTTCCTCATGAGAGGCTTCTAGGAAAAGTAAAAAGTCATCGGATAGGTGGCGATGTCCTTTCGTGGATTGCAAACTGGCTAAAAGACAGGAAACAGAGAGTAGGATTAAATGGATAATTTTCTCAGTGGAAGGGAGTGGACAGTGGAGTGCCTCAGGAATCTGTATTGGGACCCTTACTTTTCAATATATTTATAAATGATCTGGAAAGAAATACGACGAGTGAGATAATCAAATTTGCAGATGACACGAAATTGTTCAGAGTACTTAAATCACAAGCAGATTGTGATAAATTGCAGGAAGACCTTGTGAGACTGGAAAATTGGGCATCCAAATGGCAGATGAAATTTAATGTGGATAAGTGCAAGGTGATGCATATAGGGAAAAATAGCCCATGCTATAATTACACTGTTGGGTTCCATATTAGGTGCTACAACCCAAGAAAGAGATCTAGGTGCCATAGTGGATAACACATTGAAATCATCGGTTCAGTGTGCTGCGTCAGTCAAAAAAGCAAACAGAATGTTGGGAATTATTAGAAAGGGCATGGTGAATAAAACAGAAAATGTCATAATGCCTCTGTATCGCTCCATGGTGAGACCGCACCTTGAATACTGTGTACAATTCCGGTCGCCGCATCTCAAAAAAGATATAATTGCAATGGAGAAGGTACAGAGAAGGGCTACCAAAATGATAAGGGGAATGGAACAGCTCCCCTCTGAGGAAAGACTAAAGAGGTTAGGACTTTTCAGCTTGGAGAAGAGACGACTGAGGGAGGATATGATAGAGATGTTTAAAATCATGAGAGGTCTAGAACGGGTAGATGTGAAACGGTTATTTACTCTTTTGGATAGTAGAAAGACTAGGGGGCACTCCATGAAGTTAGCATGGGGCACATTTAAAACTAATCTGAGAAAGTTCTTTTTTACTCAGGCACAATTAAACTCTGGAATTTGTTGCCAGAGGATGTGGTTAGTGCAGTTAGTATAACTGTGTTTAAAAAAGGATTGGATAAGTTCTTGGAGGAGAAGTCCATTACCTATTATTAAGTTCACTTAGAGAATAGCTACTGCCATTAGCAATGGTAACATGGAATAGACTTAGTTTTTGGGTATTTGCCAGGTTCTTATGGCCTGGATTGGCCACTTTTGGAAACAGGATGCTGGGCTTGATGGACCCTTGGTCTGATCCAGTATGGCATTTTCTTATGTTCTTAAGGCCTTTAACAGAAGAGAACACATACATGCTCGCCACAGTCTGTGATCCCCGTGTGAAAGGGAAACTCGCCCTACAGTATGATTGTCTCCTATTGGTGAAGGACCTGCTGTTAGCAAAAGTTGGTGAACAAGAGCGCCATAGGCACAGACAGATTAGGCATGAAGCAGAGGAAGAAACAGTGGTGGGCACTTCAGAGAGTTGTGCTAGCCCAAGCAGGAGCAGCACTCTGTCAGCGACAGCTAGTACCTCCTCCTCCTCCACTTCAGAATGCCAAAGGCATGTTGCCCATAAAGATTCATCTTTTGTGTTACGGGCTGGAGAAAAAGCAGCTGGCATGAGTGACTCTCAGCCCACTCAAGCAAAGGAGACACCAGCACAGCTGTTAGTGACATGGTATCTCTCAGAGCCCACAGAGAACATGCAGACAGATCCGCTGGCATATTGGACACACAAGTCCACTGTCTGGCCACACCTAGCCAAAGTGGCTCAGCGATATCCGTCATGTCCACCAACCAGTGTGCCTGGTGAATGTGTCTTTTCAATGACAGGGGATATCATGAGCCCTCACCGCTCAAAGCTGGCACCAGAGTTGATGGAAATGCTAGTGTTTTTGAAAGTAAACCTGCCTTTGCTTGGGTTTCCAAATTTTCCCTGTGAATGGCAAGATGAATAAAAGCAATTCAAAGCCTTGCAGCAGCTCCAATTGCCTCCTATGCTCTAGATAATATAAGCACTGCAGCACATGTACCTGACGTGAAACGCTGTGCCTGACCGTCAACTGTCCAGGCCTTATGTTCCTACAAGTGTTTGACCTTGATTGCTGTGCCTGTTCATCCAGGCCTTATGTCCCTAGTTGGGATTGACCTCTGTCCTCGACTGCTTTGCCTGTCAGTCCAGGCCTTGTGTCCCTAGGTGGGATTGACCTCTGTCCTCGACTGCTTTGCCTGCCAGTTCAGGCCTTGTGTGCCTAGGTGGGATTGACCTCTGTCCTCGACTGCTTTGCCTGTCTGTCCAGGCCTTACATCATTACAAGGGCTTGACCTCTAACGCTGTGCCTATCCGTCCACTGTCAAGGCCTTACGTCCCTAGGTGGGATTGACCTCTGTCCTCGACCACTCAAATTTTGAACTTTCTAAATTGTGGTCAACCTATATTACATAGGATCTTCATCATTAAATATAATGCAATATAATGAAATCATAAAATTGTCCCCATTCTATATTAACATTCAAACCTTGTAGTTCCACACTCACAAATTAAAAAATCCATTGTTGAACAGCTATTTAAGAAGAAAACATCCTAGGGGTGGGTGGGTGTGAGAGCGAATAAACAATTCCTGCAGATACCAGCAATTTGTTAAAGTGAGATTTGTCTTGCACTTGGACAGAGAGCATGTTACCCTGTAGTCCCTCCTTTGTCCTCTCCTCCTCCATCTACTAGAAGGGGGTCAATTAAAACAGGCTTGTAAAAGACTAGATAACAGATTCATTGAGTGATCAAATAATGTTTTGTTTGGTGCATCACTGAAAATATTACTAGGTGTGAGGCTTGAATCCACGCAGACACACATCTATTGGATTGTAAATCCAATGCCTTAACCACTCAGCCATCCTGGTGAATTGACCAGTTAATTCTACCCTGTTTCCTATCTTTTAACCAGTTACTAATCTACACTAGGACACTATCTCCTAACACATGTCTTTATAATTTCCTGAGGAGTCACTCATTGGTGACTGTCAAATGCTTTCTGAATATCAATATATACTATATCAAGCAACTCATATTTATCTACGTGTTTATTTCTACCATCAAAGAAATCTAAAAGACTGGTTAAGCAAGACTTCCCTTTGCTAAAACCATGTTGACTCTTCCCCATTAAGCCTATATCTATCTATATGGCCAGTCGTTTTGTTTTTAAGAATGGCTTCGCCTTCTACCATTTTGCTCAGCATCACCATCAAGCTCACTGGTCTATAGTTTCCTGGATCACCATGGTGCCCTTTTTAAAGACTGGTGTCACATTGGCCACCTTCCAGTCTTCAGGAATCATGGATGTTTTAAGTGATAGGTTACAGATTACTAGTGATATGTTAGCAATTTTCATTTGTTGGTTCTTTTAGGAGGCAGGGGTGGATGCTATCCAATCTCCATGATTTGTTACTCTATAGTTTGTCAATCTGATCTATTACACCATTATCACAGATATTTGTTTTAATTGCTCATAATCTCCACCATTGTAGAATGTTTCATGTATGGGTAGGTCCCAGTATCCCTCTGAGTAAATACTGAGGCACCATTGAGCACCACTTTTGCCCCTTTGTCATCTAGTCGGCCAGCTGACTCCCTAACAGGCTTTCTGCTTCAAACGATTTTTTTAAAAAAGTTTTTTATTACCTCAGTGACAATCTTCTTCTCAAATTCTTTCTTGGCCTGTCCTACTACTATTTTATATCTAACCTGCCAGTACTTTTGCCTATTATCATCATCTGGGTCTATTTTCCATGTTTAGAATGATGCCCTTTTAGTTTTATTTTCTTTCTTTACCTCACTATTAAACCATACCGGCTGTTGTTTGGTCTTCCTTTGACTTTATTTGAATGCAAAAAATACATTTTATCTAGACTTCCAATACGGTATTTTTAAATAATATCCATACTTCATGCAAACTTAACCTTTGCAACTGTTCCTTTTAGTTTTTTTCTAATTAATTTCCTCATTCTATCATAGTCTCCCTTTTTAGTCCTTATTTATTTATTTATTTTTATTTATTTAATATCTTTTATATACCGACGAACGTTGGGAACATCTCGTCGGTTTACAGAGAACAGAACTTAGCAACAGGCTTTACAATTATCACATGATTATAAGAGGAACAGTAGTTATAATAATTATAATAACAATAACATATAAATAAGAGGGTGGATTATACAAGTAATAATTAACTAGGTGGGATACAGGATAGGGGTTACCTAATAAAGGGGGGGGGGGGGCAGGGAGGTTCTGATAATTTGGGATGGACATCAACATTTGTAGGAGGTAAATATTTGTATTTACAATTATTGTCAAGGGATATATACACGTTTGTGAGTAAAATGTTCTTATTTACAATCTGCTGTCCTGATAAATTGGCTTTACGGGATGCAAGGGGGGTGGCTGCTTGTTAAGTAAAGTGGGAAGGGGGTGGTTGGGAGGTGGGATGGAAGGGGGGGGAGAGGTGGGGGGGAGGTTAGAGAATGGTAAGGGGGGTGCTGGTAAATGTGTGAATGTTAAGTGTATGAGTGTCTGAAGAACCAGGTCTTCAGGTTTTGCCTGAATATTTTTGGGCAGGTTTCTTGGCGGAGGGAAGTGGGTAGTTTGTTCCAGATCAACGGACCTGCTAGGGAGAGGGCTCTTTCGTTTGTGGTGCGGAGTTTAGTAAGCTTCGGTGAGGGGGTGTGTAGTGTGGCTAGATATTGTTTTCTGGTGGGTCTGTTACTGTTGTGAAAGGAGAAATGTTCTTTGAACCAGTGCATGTTCTTATTGTGAAGGGATTTGTGTATTAGGGTGAGGGCTTTGAAGGTAATTCTGGATGCTACAGGTAACCAATGTAGATGTTTGAGTACAGGGGTTATGTGATCATTTTTGTGGGTGTTGGTAAGAATCCTGGCAGTTGCGTTTTGTAGGAGTTGTAAGGGCTGGATGGTGTTTTTAGGCAAACCTAGTAATAAGGAGTTGCAATAATCTATTTTCGATAATATGAGGGCTTGTAATATGGTGCGGAAGTCGCTGAGATGTAAGAGTGGTTTGAGTCTTTTTAGGGTGTGCAGTTTATAGAAGCAGTCTTTGAGGGTGTTGTTGATAAATTTCTTGTAGTTAAGATGACAGTCAATGAGTACTCCGAGGCTTCGTACATGGGTGGGGAAGGTGAGGTCAGTGGCAGGGCCATTGTTTTGTGTGAGTGTGGGGGTCATGAGAAGGGTGGGAGATATGTTGGGGGGTGATATTAGGATAAGTTCTGTCTTAGTAGCGTTGAGGGCAAGAAAGTTGTTGGATAAGAGGCTGCTAATTTCAGAGAGGGCAGATTTCCAGGTTTCAATGGCTTTGTGTATTGAGTCTTTAATCGGAATAAGTACCTGCACATCATCGGCATATATGAAGTGCGGGAGGTCAAGTTTGGCAAGGAGATGGCAGAGGGGGAGGAGATATATATTGAAAAGAGTGGAAGATAGAGATGAACCTTGTGGTACTCCTTGAGCGAGGTTGTGGGGCTTGGAGGTGGAATTTCCCATTTGTACGCTGAATTGTCTTTCAGCTAGGTATGAGTGGAACCATTGTAGAGCCAGGCCTGAGATACCAATGCTGCTAAGGCGTTCTAATAGGATTTGATGCTTAATGGTGTCGAATGCAGCGGAAATGTCTAGGAGAATGAGGATGTGTGAGAGACCTTTGTCAAGACCTTTCAATATTTGGTCGGAGAGTGAAATGAGTAGGGTCTCTGTGCTATGGTGTTTGCGAAAGCCAAACTGTGAGGGGGCAAGGATGTTGTTTTCATCCAGGTAGTCTGATAGCTGTTTGTTTATAGCTTTCTCAAGGACTTTTGTGATAAGTGGAAGGTTGGAAATAGGTCGGAAATTGGTGAGATCAGAGGGGTCAAGGGAGGGCTTCTTGAGTATGGGTTTCACAATAGCATGCTTAAGGTTTTTGGGGATACTGCCAAGTTCGATGGACTTGTTTATGATGTTGGAGATGGGTTTGGCGATGATGCCGGGGATGGTGAGGAGATGTTTTGTGGGGATGGTATCTGTAGGATGTGTAGAGGGTCTGATTTTTTTAAGGATAGATTCGATTTCTAGGGATGAGGTGGTGTCAAATGATGAGAGATTAGTATTAGATTGTTGTTGTGTGGTGTCTTTGGATGTTTGGTTGGGGGGGAAGCGTGACATGATATTGCTGATTTTATTGTGGAAGAATAAGGCTAGTTCTTCACATTTTGTCTGGTTGTCTATGTCTGGTATGTATGGAGTGCAGGGTTTAGTTAAATTGTTTACTAGTTGGAATAGGGCTCTAGGATTGAATTGAAGGTGGTGTATGCGCTGCGAGTGGAAGTCTCTTTTGGTTTTGTCGATAGCAATTCGGTAGGAGTGCATGTGGGATTTGAATTTATTTAGTTGGGTGGCGGTAGGGTCTTTGAGCCATGCTCTTTCGAGCTTTTTTAAATTGGATTTCATGTTTTTTAGTTCTGGTGTATACCAGGGTTCTTTGTGTTTTTGAGACATGTCAATTGTGCGTTCTTGTATGGGGCAGATCTTGTTGGCAATCGTGTTGGTAATATGGTTCCAGGATGTGAGTGCAGTGTCGACGTCTGTTAAATCAAGTGAGTTGATATCAGTAGTCATGGCTGATATCAATTCTTCTTGTTTACAGTTACGTCTAAAATGTATGACTTTTTTTCCCTGAGTGGGATGATGGCTTTTAATTACAGAGCATGTAACATCGATGCGGTAGTGGTCGGACCAGGGGATGGGTGTACATGAGGGGGTGTTGGTTTGGATCTGTGAGTTGGTGAATAAGAGATCGAGGGTGTGGCCTGCTTTGTGAGTGGGTTGGGTGATGGTTTGTGAGAAACCTAGGGCGTCTAATGCGGTTAGTAGGGAGTCACATGCAGGTGATGTGGGGACATTATCTACATGGAGATTGAAGTCTCCAAGGATGATTGCTGGCATTTGTATGTTTATGTTTTTGGAAATGTATTCAATGAGGGGGGAGGGATTAGCCTCGAGGAGGCCTGGTGGGGCATATACTAGGCAGATTTGGAGGTTGTGAGAGTGGAAGGTGCTGATTTCGAGTCTGGGGGGTGTGGAGATAGGTTTTCTGGTGAGTTTAAAACTCTTTTTGGATGCTAGGAGGAGGCCTCCTCCTCGTTTCTTAGGTCGTGGTATGGAGATAATGTCATAATGATTGAGAGGGAGTTGGTTTAGTAGTGTTGTGTCTGTGTCCTTTAGCCAAGTTTCTGTGATGGCTAGGATGTCAGGGCTGTCGTCTAGTAGAATGTCATTGATGAGGGGTTTTTTTTGGATGATAGATTGAGCATTGATTAGGAGTATGGTAAATGTGGTGAGGCCTAGAATTTGGGTGAGTGGTGTGGCCATGATAGGGATGAGGTTTCTGTGGTGTATTTGATGTGTTTTAGAGTGGGGGGGTCTTGGTGGGAGGGGGTAGTGTTTGATGGATGTAATGGGGTATGTGTGCATGGCTGGAGGTGTATTGAGTGTGTGGGGGGTAGAAGGGAAAATTAAAGAAATTGAGGTGTGCTAGGGATGAGGAGTGGGGTGGAGGAGTAAAATGGGAGCGTCTAGAGATAAGTTGAAAAATTAAAAAGTTAAAAAAGTCTAGAGATAAGTTAAGTCTTTGTCGCTGGGTAGGCCTCGGGGGTTCTCTTTGGTAGTGGTCCAAGAAAATCTCTAAGTAGGCCTTCAGGTGGGCCTCGATGTACCCTGTTGGGTCACGGCCGTCTAATGCGGTGGAGGTGGTGAAAAAAGATGTTGCTGGCTTGGTGTCAGAGGAGTGGTAGAGCGCTTGTGTAGGAATGCATAAACAGTGCTTACCAGCGTTCTCATGCCAGTTGCAGCTGGGTGAGCTTTATAGGGGATGTTGCTAGGTTGGTCTTAGCGTTGGTTGAGGAAGCATCACTCGGTCTAGTCTCTGTAACTGAGTCAAGGTAGAGGGATGCTGGAGCTGGAGCCAGAGGATGTATGGAGGTCCAGGTTGTTCGAGGTTGCTGGTCGGTGAGGGTCTCTTTGTGCTGGGTTCTAGTAGTTATTTTGTTGTCTTGTGGAGGTTGTGGTGGTGTCAGGGAGTGCTCTGGCAGCACTTCAGGGCTGCACGAAGGGGCGCACAAAGGGGCGGGCTCCTTTGTCGCGCTCCTTCGGCGCGCGACAAAGTCCTTATGCTACTGCAGTAGTTTTACTTAATGTTGTCCCTCTAGTAAAGATGCCAAATGTGATTGCATTTGCTTAGTGGTCCCACCACATTAACCTCTGGCACCAGGTTGTATGTTCTACTGACAACTAGCTCTAGAGTTACTGCACCTCTCATCGGTTCTAGGACCTGCTGCTCCTTGAAGAAGTCATTTACAGCATCTAGAAAACTAACCTCTCTAACCTGTCCTGATGACACAATGACCAATCAATACCAGGGTAACTGAAATTTCCCATTAACTGTGAGGGTTTTAACTAGGATCATTGGAGATAGCTGAACAAAGCCTGGAGTAAGTGAAAGACTTCAGGTATGTAACACATTCAACACTTGTACAGAAATAGGAAAAAGGGCAACATCTAGAAAGCTTTGCACTCTAATCTGCATAATATGGGAACTAAAGTCCCAGATCTAGATACAGTCATGGAAGAGGGTGACTTGGCTATCATGGAGACGTGGTACATGGAAAACTAAGATTGGCATATAATTATACCAGGCTGCAATCTATTTAGGAAGGAGGGGAGGAGAAGTGTCACTATATATAAAAAATAATATTAAAGCAACAGGCTTACAAGATAAGGAGGAGGCACTGTGGGTAAATTTCAAAATAATGGAACATCTATTTGTACTGGTGTAATTTACTGATCTCCATTAAAGACAGAAGAAATGGACAGAGATTTAATGTTGGAGATTCATAAAGGCGTACATTTTTAAACATATGCATGCGCATCCATGTGTGCGCGCTGCCCGGTGTACTCACATAGCCGTGTGATTTTATAACATGCACACGCATCCAGAGGATGTTATAAAATCCAGGGTGGCACGCGCAAAGGGGGTTGGAATAAAGCAGTTTTCATGTGGCGATGCATTGCGTCCTTCCCCAGTTCCCTCCCCCCCTCCCCTAACCTCCCTTCCCCTTCCCCTCTCCTCCCCAACCCCTAATTCCTCCCCATCTCCTTCTTTTTCTTTTATTTCACAACTTACTTCAGGGCCCGACCAGAAGTAAGTTGTGTATGCCGGCAGGCTGCCAGCGCGTGATCCCCGCACAGCGGCTAATGGCCGCTGTACTGGTGCCTCAAGCCCCGCCCCTGGACCACCCCTTTTCTTCGGCCCTTCTCTTGTGCACGTAACAAGGGTTTCGCGTGCGACTGGGCCCCTTCTAAAATGTGTGCGGCACACACAAAGCCCGGCCGCACACATAACCCCGGATTTTATGCACGCGGGTGATTTAAAATTCGCCTGTCAATTGCTATGAAAGGCAAGGTGCTAATGCTAAGGAATTTCAATCTGCCAGATGTTGATTGGGACATCCTAGTTGTGGTGTCTTATAAAAGCAGGAAGAGTCTGGAATTTTTGCAGGGAGAATTGTTCCATCAACTGGTAACAGAGCCCGGGAAGGGATGATACTGGACTTTGTGCTTACTAATAGAGACACTGTTTCAGATGTTGGAGAAGATGATCATCTCAGATCCAGGGATCACTGGATGGTGTGGTTCAATATCAGAGCACAGGTGATGAAAGTTCATTCAAAGGCAAGGATCCTAGACTTCAGGAAAACTGTTAAAATGGAGGAGTACCTCAAAGAATTGTTAGCTGGATGGAAAATTTTAGGGAAGATAAAAGAGCAGTGGGCAAAAATGACTTTTTGTTTGAAAAGTAAATAAAGGAAAGAGAAAAAAGAGGCTGCTGTGTTTTTCTAAAGAAGTAGCTGAAAGGTAAGGAAAGAAAGGCTAGTGTTAAACTTTAAGCAATTGGAGAAAAAGGAAGACAAGATAATATTATCTGGGAAAGCTAAGAGAAGCTAGGAAAGTAATCAGGAATGTAAAGATGCAAATGGAAGAAAAAATATGGTCAAATGGCTAATATGGTAAAAGATGCAAGTGGAAAATATGCTAAAATGAGGATACAAGACTCATTTTTTTTTAATGTAAGAAATTTTACAATATTGTTATATACAAAGACTAAAACATCAACTGCTCAAAAAGGAAATAACTAGCCATTTAGAAATTTCAAGATCACAATATAAGAGTAGGGAGGATAAGGAAACAAATGTAGGAATATATATATAGGGGTAGATTTTAAAAGAAGCGCGATCAGCCTACTTTTGCTTGCGCATCAGACTCAAGCAAAAGTACGCTGGATTTTAGTAGATACGCGCGGAGCCGCGCGTATCCACTAAAATCCTGGATCGGCGCGCGCAAGGCTATCGATTTTGTATAGCCTGCGCGCGCCGAGCCGCGCTGCCTCCCCCCGTTCCCTCCAAGGCCGCTCCGAAATCGGAGCGGCCTCGGAGGGAACTTTCCTTTGCCCTCCCCTCACCTTACCCTCCCTTCCCCTACCTAACCCACCCCCCCGGCCCTGTCTACACCCCCCCCCTTACCTTTGTCGGGGGATTTACGCCTCCCGGAGGGAGACGTAAATCCCCGCGCGCCAGCGGGCCTGCTGCGCGCCGGGCCGCGACCTGGGGGCGGGTACGGAGGGCGCGGCCACGCCCCCGGGCCGTAGCCACGCCCCGTACCCGCCCCCAAAACGCTGCCGACACGCCCCCGCAACGCCGCGCGCTCCGGCCCCGCCCCCCGACACGCCCCCTCCGAGAACCCCGGGACGTACGCGAGTCCCGGGGCTCTGCGCGCGCCGGGAGGCCTATGTAAAATAGGCTTCCCGGCGCGCAGGGCCCTGCTCGCGTAAATCCGCCTGGTTTTGGGCGGATTTACGCGAGCAGGGCTCTGAAAATCCGCCCCATATATTTTTTTTCACCAGATGACATGCATATAATCAAATCCCTCAGCCCTCTACTGACGACGACAAAGCATTTGCCTCATTCTAAGATCTCCCTTCTATGAACCTCTGGATTTGTGAGGGATTGAAAAAGGAATAGATAGCCTGTGGCATTATGAGCAGTTTTTGGTGGGCCAGAGAACAGACTCAGGCTAGTCTATGGCTGTTTTCTCATAGACTTTTAATTAATTACAGAAACTACAAAAGAAACAGCTCTGCTTACTTTAGCAGTTTTTGAAAGAAAAAAAACCCAGCAATGCAATTCACAGCTAGTCAATATTGGCCTTCCCTAGGCTTCCTTCTCTTCCTTGGGAGCCCCTGTTTCCCTGGGCCTAGCTTCTTATCCCCTTCTAAGGAAAATTTCCTCAGAACAGAGCTCCCTTCTTGTCTGTGGCTTAAAGTGAATCAGGCTAAATGCCTCATCCTGGGCTTTTAAGGAGGAACTACCATATACGCTTTTACATACTCTTCCTTTCAGCTCAACCTTATTAGTTTGAGTGTTTACTTTATTTGGGCAAAGTCCCAGAGAAGTCTACCTCCCTGCAAGATTGACACAGCAAAGTCCCTTGCAGGCCTCTTTCCCACTAAGCCTGCCCTCTCTTCTTTTGTTCCTTGGGAACTTCGGTCCAAAGTGGTTTCTAACCAATTTCCCTTTTCAATAGTACTAGGACTAGGGGACACTCTGTGAAGCTAATGGGAAACACTTTTAAAACAAATTGGAGAAAGTATTTTTTTTTCACTCAATGCATAATTAGACCAAACAATTTATTGCCAGAGGATGTGATAAAAGCAGTTAGCATAGCTTGGTTTAAAAAGAGTTTGGACAAGTTACTGGAGGAAAAGTCCATAAAACACTATTAGTCTTTTAGATTTCGGGAAGCCACAGCTTATCCCAGTTATGAGCAAGAAGGATTGGACCTATTTTTTGAGATCCTACCGAGTACTTGTAATGCTCCCTCCAAGGAGAGATTAGGTGTGTGTTTATATTTTTTCCCGTGAGCAACAATTTTATTAAACCAACAATTTTTGAGCACCAGAATTAGCACTGCATTTCTGTATGAGGCACAAAGAACATTTTAAGTGAGTAATCATGTAAACATGTGAGTGACACTCCGAAATGTATGAGCAATCGCTCAAGTGCTCAGCTTAGAGGGAACTATGTTTGTGAAATGAATTGGCCACTGTTACCATGCGGTAATAGTGACTACTGTGTAGTTTTTTGCTAATGTGCATGGAAATAGGCAAATGTCATGCAAATCATTCAAATGAGGGCCCCTTCAACTTCTTGCTTTAAAATAAAGCATGTTTCTTCAGCAAATATCACAAAAGCAAAGAAAAAATATCTACAGCTTTTGAGTTATATCTATTTGTTTTTTGAACAAAAGTATAGTGTGAAAATGTTATGCCTATCAGTTGCAGACAGCTGCGACCGCAAGTACTCACTACTTGCTCTACACTTCTACCCTTCCCGGGTCTGCTCACTGCATGGGCCTGCCTGCATCCCCGTGTTCCTTGGGCCTCTTCATGGAGGCATGGACGCCGTTACTTCCTGCTCCGATGTCGGGCCCTCTTAGGTGCGCACGTCACAAGTCCCGCCCTTGAAGCCGCTTTGGCAGGAACCTCGGGGGAGTCCCTGTTTGATGATGTCATCGGACTCCAGTACTTAAGCTCCTGCTTCGCCCCCAGCAAGCTGACTTGGCAACAAGTTCCGTACGAGTCCTATGCCTGCCTCTTGTTCCTGAGATGCTGCTCCTGCTTGCATCATGGACCTTGTCTGGCACCCGCTCCTCAGGGGTCAGTGTGCACTCTACGGGGACTTGCTCCCTGGCCTACCCCGCTCCTCAGGCTGGCCCCACGCCTCTTGGGTCTCATCTGGCTTCCTGCTCTATCTTTCGGCTCTCCATGGGAACTACTGCAGTGACTTGAGCCCTCAGCTGGCCTTCCCCGCTTCTTGGGGTTGCGCTTGTATTATTCAAGATTGTTCACGCTCCTCGGGACGTGCTCACCAATTCTAAGATCCCCCTGAGCTTCCCCGCTGCTCGGGGCTTGCTCCTGGATATTCTACCATTGTCAGCTGTCCTGCCCTGCGGGCCTGCTTCTCTACTGTTCAGCGAGCTACCCTCCGATCTCCAGGTACCTGTCTATGTGAACTGCTGGTCTTGGGCTCGGGCTTCCCTGCCTTGTGGGCTCACCTACATTCTCCCGTCTATGCCCATTACACTGCAGCTCCACCCATCGAGGTTGTCCTACCGGAGTATCTCCTGCTCGGCTATTCTGGCACCTACCATCCCATGGTCTGCCTGGCACCCTCTCTCCTCAGACTCTCCAAGTACTGTCTACAGTCTGCTAGCCTACGGGGGCCACCTCCTGGTCTCTGGAGATCTCCCCACAACTGTGCACGGAGCTTCCCTATACTCCAACACCTCGCCTCCTGATGGTGCAGACCTGTAGGGCTCCTCCCCACATGCTGTATCAACTCGCACTTCGGACCAAGGGTCCACATACACACCAATCATAACAGAAAAAGGCACATGATTTTATTGAATCTTCTCCGGTCATATCTACCTTTCTAACCAAGAAGAAGGGAGGCAGTAATTCCACCTATGCCAGATCCAGCACTAAAGATAGACCAGCAACAAATTCAGGTAGGGCAGCAGAGGCCATAGGCCACATCACCATGCAGAAGACAATGCAGTGTTCCCACATTCCAGTGGGAACACTGAGAGGAGAGGATCACCTTGCTGGTGGCTGAAAGGAATCAGTAAGTTTTTGCTTGGGACATTGTCTTTTTTAAACGTATTGGGGCAAAGTTAACTATTTGGGAATATTATTTAGTGTGTTTGTGCATTTAATAGTCAGAAAGGCAGTGAATAAGCAAGTTAGACTGTTTGTATTTTTAAATAGTCAATCAATAAGGTAGCAGTAGGTAGGCAGTGAATAAACAAGTTAGACTGTATTTTTAGTCAGTCAATAAGGTAGCAGTAGGTAGTGTGTTTATTTTTAAACGTCTGCAGAACTGAGTGTTCTCCAGACTTTTAAAGAACTGAGTGTTTGTATTTAATACTAACTGAGTGTTTGTATTGAAAAAAAACCAACACAAAAAACAACCCAAAAAGTAGCTAGAAGCTATAAATAAGCTAGGAGCAGTGTATACCTAAGTAAAAAAGTTGAATAGTTCAGCTCAGTTACTCACCTTGGAAAGGTGTTGAGGTAGTGTGATTGGGTTTGAATAGGGACCAACATTTGTTAATCAAGAGAGCAGTGAGTCACTCAGGCTGACTAACTGAAGTTAGACTGTATTTCCCAACCCTCTCACCCCTTGTCCACTCACCCCTAGCTCATCCCTTAATTTATAGGCAGGTGCCACTTTCACAAAAAAAAAAAAAAAAATCAACAAAAACTTTATTGAGAATTAGATCAGACCCCGGTAGGCCACTACCAGACACATAGTGAATTCACTAATACATTTAAAGGACGTTAGACACATTCCTACTCCCATAGCAACCTAAAACTTACCTAGGAACTGATCAAAATTGAGATGAAGGCAGCAGTCCAGCAGCAAGAGGGGGGCTTCCCAGTATATTGCATCGAGTGTCACATGTATGATTTTTTTACCCACCGGTGAGAAGTTGTACATGTGCATGCGATGCAAAGAGCTCCTGGCTCTCAGAGAACGAGTCCGATCTCTGGAGGCTAGAGTGGCAGACCTGGAGGAGCTGAGGCAGACAGAGAGGTATATAGATGAGACCTTCAGGGACATAGTAGTCAAGTCCCAACTTCAGACTGGAAGAAGGTCTCATGATGGAAGAGCACCAACCAGGTGCAGCAGGAAAGGATCCTATAACAAGGACCTACTCTCCAGGTGATGCATTGTCCTTTTGCACTGAGGATATCTCCCCAAGGCCTACTGCTCAGGAGGGAAGGGTTAGGTCAGCCGTCATAGTTAGTGATTCGTTTATTAGGAATGTAGATAGCTGGGTGGCTGGTGGGTGTGAGGATTGCCTGGTAACATGCCTACCTGGTGCGAAGGTGGCGGACCTCACACATCACCTAGATAGGATTTTAGACAGTGCTGGGGAGGAGCCGGCTGTCGTGGTACATGTGGGCACCAACGACATAGGAAAATGTGGGAGGGAGGTTCTGGAAGCCAAATTTAGGCTCTTAGGTAGAAAGCTTAAATCCAGAACCTCCAGGGTAGCATTCTCTGAAATGCTCCCTGTTCCACGCGCAGGTCACCAGAGGCAGGCAGAGCTCCGAAGTCTCAATGCGTGGATGAGACGATGGTGCAAGGAAGAGGGATTCAGTTTTGTTAGGAACTGGGGAACCTTTTGGGGAAGGGGGAGTCTCTTCCGAAGGGATGGGCTCCACCTTAACCAGGGTGGAACCAGACTGCTGGCACTAACCTTTAAAAAGGAGATAGAGCAGCTTTTAAACTAGAACAAAGGGGAAAGCCGACAGTCGCTCAGCAGTGCATGGTTCGGAGAGAGGGATCTTTAAAGGATACTAATGATGCATTAGAATTAGGGCATCCCGACAGTGAGGTTCCAATAATTAGAAAAGTATTCCAAGTGCCTGTAACTAAAAACTCACCTGAGCTAAAAAATTCTAACTTATCCCTATCAATTAAAAAGCAGAATGAAAATACAAACAAAAAACAAACTTTGAAATGTTTGTATGCTAATGCCAGAAGTCTAAGAAGTAATATGGGAGAATTAGAATGTATAGCAGTGAATGACGATATAGACTTAATTGGCATCTCAGAGACATGGTGGAAAGAGGATAACCAATGGGACAGTGCTATACCGGGGTACAAATTATATCACAATGACAGAGAGGAGCACTCGGGAGGAGGTGTTGCACTTTATGTCCGGGCTTGCATAGAGTCCAACAGGATAACCATCCTGCATGAGACTAAATACAAAATTGAATATTTATGGGTAGAAATCCCTTGTGTGTCAGGGAAGACTATAGTGATAGGGGTATACTACCATCCACCTAGTCAAGATGGTGAGACAGTGAAATACTAAGAGAAATTAGGGAAGCTAACCAAATTGGTAGTGCAGTAATAATGGGAGACTTCAATTACCCCAATATTGACTGGGTAAATGTATCATCGGGTCACGATAGAGAGATCGGGAGAAGCGAAATACTGCAGCTGATTCCTCAATCAGTGTTTCATCCGATTCAATCTGCTGCCTTCCCAGTTTTCTATGGATCATACTAAGACCAGTTATATTATATTTTTGTTGGATGGGAAGCCCCTGGCCTGGGTCTCTCCGCTATGGGAGCATAAAGATCCCCTTCTAGGGAATCTAGAACAGTTTGTCTCAGCCTTTCGACATATCTTCGACGAGCCTTCTCGCAGACCCACTGCCGCCTCTGAGTTACTTCAGCTACGGCCAAGGCAATCCGTCCCTTGCCGTGGTCGACAGGTTTTCAAAGATGCCTACTTCGTCCCCCTCACTAAGTTTACCAACAGCTCTGAGCTCGCTAGTCTGTTCACCCAGCACATCTTTCGCCTACACAGACTTCCTCTCCATATTGCCTCCGATCGGGCTCACAGTTCACAGCTAAATAATGGAGAGCACTCTGCAAGAAATTTGGGGTCCAGTTGGACTTCACAACTGCCTTTCATCCCCAAGGCAATGGCCAAGCGGAGCGCACAAACCGCACCTTGAAAGCCCTTCCTCCGAGCCTCATGGGAGATCTACAAGATGATTGGGTTGGCTTTAACGCCCGAAATCCATGGGCAGAATTCTCCTACAACCACCATAGACATTTGGCCACCAGTAGGCCTCCCTTCCAGGTAGTCTATGGGAGATGTCTCCACCCTCCTTTTCCTTTGCCATTGGCTGTCCCATCTCCAGCCGTGCAACTCACTGCCCAATAACTTTGCAGCCTCTGGGGTTCTACTTGGGAGAAACTTCAATGCTTGGCAGTCACAGCAAAGAGGTACGCGGACCATCTGCAACGTCCAGCCCCAACATTCCTTCCCGGGGACAAAGTATGGCTAAGTACCAAACACTTTCCCCTGTGGGTTCCTTCAATGCGCTTGGCTCCGAGGTACATTGGCCTGTTCTCAGTCACAGAACGAGTGGGTGCCATCTCCTACCGACTCCACCTTCCCTCTACGCTCAGGGTTCATAACGTTTTTCACGTCTCCTTGCTCAAGCCATTGGTCTTGTCCGCCTTCCACAATAAGGCCCTGGAACCTGCTGCTCCCGCAGCTCAGGAGGACACGGTCTACCAAGTAAAAGAGGTATTAGATGTGCGCTTCCACCTCAGACGATGGAAATATCTCCTCTCCTGGGAGGGCTATGGCCTGGAGGAAAATTCTTGGGAGCCTGCCTCCAACATTTTGGATAAAGCTCTTCTTCAACAGTTTCATCTACGTCACCCTGCTAAGCTGAAGCCCCCAGGAAGGAGGCGTAGAAGGGGAGGTACTGTTATGTGCCTAACCCGTGGAGGTCCGCGGGCCAGTCCCCCACTCACCCCGGGGCATCTCACAGCAGCGGCAGCATGCTGAGGCCTAGTCGGGCCCACAGCCTCCTTCGCGGTGTTCCCTCAGTGAGGGAGACGCCACCAATGTTGGTGCAGGCCCCGCCCCTAGACGCGCGCGCAGGGGCTCAGCCATTTAAAGGGACCAGCGCGAGAATACCTTGCCCTGCCTCAGGACGTGATGTAAGACGCTGCCAGTATTTAAACTGGCTTGACAAGCATCTCAGGGCCTTGCAACAAGGTTCACACTTAGAGCGTTAGTAGTTGCTGCTTCTGATTAATGGCTTCTGACCCCGGCTTCTGACTACTGGCTTCTGACCTTGGCTTCTGACTCTGGCTTCTGACCTTGGTTTACGACTACTGGCTTCTGACCTCGGTTTCCGACTACTGGCTTCTGACCTCGGCTTCCGACTACTGGCTTCTGACCTCGGCTTCTGACTACTGGCTTCTGATTCCAGTTTCCGTCCACTGGCTTCTGACTTCGGTCCGTCCATTGGCTTCTGATTCTGGCTTTCATCCACTGGTTCCTGACTCTGGCTTTCATCCAGGAGGCCTCTCCTAAGTCCAAGTGGCTCGGGTCCTCATGAGCTCCTCTCGGGGGGACCGTGGGCTTCCAGTGGTGAAGTTCCAGTTGGCCTCCTGGCTTCAGCTCTACTCATCTCTATCCTCTTGAACTCCTCTTCAGATACCGACCCACGGGAGACCGCACGGAAATCCAAGCAGCTCAGGTCCTCATGGGCTCCTCCTGGGGGGGACCTCGGGCTTCCAGTGGTGAAGATCCCTCCAGTCTCCTGCCCTGTGCCACCTCCCGGCTTCGACTTCCACTGTAGATCTTTCCACTGTGTGTCATCATCTGTCCCAGCTGGCTCAAGGGTCCACGAATCCAACAGTAGTAGTGGATAATAAATGTTCCTAAGTAAATAAATAAACAAAAAAAAAACCCCTAATAAATAAGGTGAGGCTGTGAAGTGTATGTGGAGAAAAAACGTCTAAATCAGAAGAGGTACATATCTCCCTGGCATATCCATTAAAATCCTTGAATGAAGATTGTAAGGGGAGAATTGATCTTACTAAGTAGCTGTGGGATAGGAGTTTTGCTTTCCAGGCTCGCTGGAAAACCACGTCATGGGAAGGGAAACTCCATTGCCATTTCTAACTGGTTTTTTCCTTAAACCTACTCTTAGAATAAAGAAAATGTTTGCTCCGACCGCAGCATATGAACAGCCCCCAGCTAACAGGAAGTCAGCAGGAAACATCTAGTGCAAGCTTTTCTGCAGCCCCAGAATAGCTCATGACCTACTTGCTTTTCACACCTAGATAGTTTAATACAAATGCCCATGACCAGCTAATGACCTCCCCCCTCCCTGCCTGAAGACTGACCGCTTGCACCTACTGCCCACTTGCACCCACGTAGTAAAAGGTCAGCATAAACACTTGTGGTGGAAAACATTGTAGCAGGAAAATATGTGACGTATGTATCATATCAAATACTATGAGATCATTTACAATAAAAGAGCAGCCTTCCCAAAAGCCTGGGAGAGCACGCTTCACCCTGAAGACCGTCTGAGGTGTTTTCATTGCGACAAGTAGCCAGCTTTACCTCCCATCCTCAAACTGCGCAAATAGTGCTGATTGCTGCAGATTATCGGAATCATGAGTTCCCCAGGTATTTCGGTATGACATTAAGGATTCACATTTGTTCATCACACACCACTTGCTTTTTGAGAGAGTGGAAGAGCTTGAGCTTACAGTGGGAGTCTTCTCTGAAGAGATGGGATGAGGGCTACATGGATGCACTTAATGGTCTCCAAGATATGGGGAACTGCATCATGGCATAGATACCATGGTTCCTGACTCTGAATAAGCTATTTGATGTCAGCTTGAACCTGTCTGCAAATGGCATGCAGCACCTGGTACAAACTCCTGGAAAAAGTGGCTTGAGACATGCCATCTACAGTACTGACTGTAGTTGGAAGGAAACAGAAGCCATGAAATGGAGGGGAGTCAACAGTTTCACAAGGCCTGGTACAGCATGGGACCTCTCTTTGACCAGTTCAAGGGTTGCTTTCAACTCCTCATATAAATCCATATTTGCCGAGTGCTCACGCAGCACATCGTAGTCATTTTCTTCTCTGAAAGACCTAGTCATGTGGTGTGGGATTGAAAGATAAGTTTCCGTCAGGCCCTGAACATAAGAACATAAGAAAATGCCATACTGGGTCAGACCAAGGGTACATCAAGCCCAGCATCCTGTTTCCAACAGTGGCCAATCCAGGCCATAAGAACCTGGCAAGTACCCAAAAACTAAGTCTATTCCATGTTACCATTGCTAATGGCAGTGGCTATTCTCTAAGTGAACTTAATAGCAGGTAATGGACTTCTCCTCCAAGAACTTATCCAATCCTTTTTTAAACACAGTTATACTAACTACACTAACCACATCCTCTGGCAACAAATTCCAGAGTTTAATTGTGCGCTGAGTAAAAAAGAACTTTCTCCGATTAGTTTTAAATGTGCCCCATGGTAACTTCATGGAGTGCCCCCTAGTCTTTCTACTATCCGAAAGAGTAAGTGATGTTTAGTAAAAACTGACTCAAGACGTCCAAATTGGTTGTGGATACCTAGGATGAAACTGATCTAGGGGGATGGAATGTTCTGAAAGAAATTATGAAAGGAGAAGGTAATTTTATATTTTAATTCAAGAGGAAATGAGTATCCAATGTAAATTTTTCATTTGAGGGTGATGTGGTTACATATCGGTGTACCTGTAAGTAGATGTTGACACACTACTTAGATTGTACGGAATTAAGAGGATGCAGGGAATCCCCTGAGTTGGGGCAACAACTTGTTGCGCCCGTCGGTCGCAGACGGCTGCACCCATTATTGCTCACCTTTCTTTTGCCTGCTTCAACTCACATTGGGAGAATGGCTGCCGCTGCTTCGTTTCACCGACGCCCTCAGCATCTTCAGCCCGGCATCAGCGATTACGTTCACCATCTTGCCGAGGATCCTCCTAGGAGCGCGCGGAAACCACGGGGGCGTCCCCTTCGCATCACGTCACGAACCCCTGATACTTAAACTCGTATCACCAGCCGCAATACGAATTAGCATGGATTCTTCCTGCTTCTCTGACTCGCTACCAGATACCGCTCTGGACAAATGCAAGGTGTAACATATAGGGAAAAATAACCCTTGCTGTAGTTACACAATGTTAGGTTCCATATTAGGAGCTACCACCCAGGAAAAAGATCTAGGCATCATAGTGGATAATACTTTAAAATCGTCGGCTCAGTGTCCTGCAGCAGTCAAAAAAGCAAACAGAATATTAGGAATTATTAGGAAGGGAATAGTTAATAAAACGGAAAATGTCATAATGCCTCTGTATCACTCCATGATGAGACTGCACCTTGAATACTGTGTACAATTCTGGTAGCCGCATCTCAATAAAGACATAGTTGCAATGGAGAAGGTACAGAGAAGGGCGACCAAAATGATAAAGGGGATGGAACAGCTCCCCTATGAGGAAAGGCTGAAGAGGATAGGGCTGTTCAGTTTGGAGAAGAGACGGCTGAGGGGAGATATGAGTTCTTTAAAAATCATGAGAGGTCTTGAACGAGTAGATGTGAATCAATTATTTACACTTTCGGATAATAGACTAGGGGGCACTCCATGAAGTTAGCAAGTAGCACATTTAAGACTAATTGGAGAAAATTGTTTTTCACTCAACACACAATTAAGCTCTGGAATTTGTTGCCAGAGGATGTGGTTAGGGAAGTTAGTGTAGCTGGGTTTAAAAAAAGGCTTGGATAAGTTCTTGGAGAAGTCCATTAACTGCTATTAATCAAGTTGACTTAGGGAATGGCCTCTGCTATTACTGGCATCAGTAGCATGGAATCTTTTTGGTGTTTGGGTACTTGCCAGGTTCTTGTGCTCTGGTTTGGCCTCCATTGGAAAACAGGATGCTGGACTTGATGGACCCTTGGTCTGACCCAGCATGGCAATTTCTTATGTTCTTATGTTCTTACCAAAGAATATCTCAAGAGTACTGCAGGTTGTTCAAAATTCTGCAGCCCAGGTATTAACAATTATAAGGTGAAACCAACACATTGTTCCAATTTTACACACATTCCATTGGCTACCAGTTCTGCAGAGAGTTAAATTTAAAATATTGACGCTTATTCATAAAGGGGCCGATTTTAAATTTTGTGCACACGGGGTACATTTGTGCGCGCTACCCGGCGCGCACAAATGTACACCTGACTTTGTAACATGCGCGTGCTGCAGTGCGCATGTTATAAAGTCCGAGGTCAATGTGTGCAAGGGGTACACACTTGTGCACCTTGCACGTGCCGAGCCCTAGGAGAGGCCCGATGGCTTTCCCCGTTTCCTCCAAGGCCGCTCCGAAATTGGAGCGGCCTTGGAGGGAACTTTTTTTTTGGTCCCCCCCCCACCTTTCCCTCCCTTCCCCTATCTAATCCACCCCCCAGCCCTACCTAAATCCCCCCCCCTACCTTGTTTCGTAGAGTTACGCCTTCCTCTGGCAGGCGTAACTTGTGCGCCAGCTCACTACCGGAGCACCAGGCCCCGACACAGGCCGCTGTGTCGGGGCACTCGGCCACGCCCCCGGTCACACCCCCAGACCACGTCCCCTCCCAGGGCCACCCATTTTTCGAAGCCCCAGGACATACGCGCATCCCGGGGCTTGCGCTCGCCGCAGAGCCTGTACAAAATAGGCTCGGCATGCACAGGGATAGGTTTTCGGGGGTTACACGCGTATCTTACGCTTGTAACCATTTGAAAATCTACCCCAAAGCTTTAAGCCTTTAGCTCCAGTATGCATTAGCAGACTGTTAAAAATGTATAGACCCTCCTATGCACTAAGGCCAGGAGGTCATAATCTTTTGGATATCCCCTTTCTTAAGCTGGCATATCTTGACTTAATGTATGAGCATAGCTTCTCAGTTGCTGGTCTAAGTATGTGGAACTCTGTCCCTGATGGGTTACAGTATGAACTATGCTAAGACATTTAAAAAGCTTCTAGAAACTCATTTAGTTAATCAAGTATTTGGCACAGCTATCAACAATTAATGTATCTCTTGAGTAATCATTATAAATGCCTTTATCTGTGATGAAACAGCTTGTATGTATAGTTATATACAAATATGGGGACCTTTATTTTATTTTAACACTACCAGCAGTGATTAACTTGATTTGTTTTATTAGGTATGGTTTATTCTTGTTAAATATGTATATTTTAAACTGTACCTTGCCTAGTACTTTTTGATTAGCTTGAGTAATAGATGTTTTAAATAAATGCATAAATAGATAAATAAATGACATTTAAAGGGGAAGGAGTTATAAGAAAATCCAGTGGATGCTCTTTCCTATTATTTAGTGCAGGAATGGCCAATTCCGGTCCTCGAGAGCTATAATCAGGCCAAGTTTTTAGGATCTCCACAATGAATATGCATGAGATAAGAGTTGCATAGTGTATATTCATTGTGGAGATCCTGAAAACTTGGCTTGTTTGTGGCTCTCGAGTTCTGGAATTGGCCACCCCTGATTTAGTGTGTTTAGCTCATGCCTTTTCATTGTAGCTCAAATCAAGTTATATTCAAGTACAGTAGGTATTATTATTACTGACTTCTACATTAGCTAGTAGGAGAGAATGTTCTGTAATTTCTCTTTTTTTTTTACTCATAGGTAGAACCAACAATCCCCAAAGAAATGAATCCAACAGAGGTGTACAAGTTGCTGGTGAATGGCATTGAGTCTTTAGATTTTCATGGAGAAAATATTCCATGTGAACTGATTGTGATAGGTGAGAATGCCTTCCCTGTTTTGTTAACTTCTGGAAAACAAATCGTTATCGCTGCCTCTCAATACTTCACCGGTCGGATTGTGGTCATCTCTCATGAAGCATTTCTAAATAATCCCACGTGGGCCTCGTTCCTCCAAAATGTTGTGAAGTGGCTAAAACCATCCCCAAATGCTTTGGTGGGGATCCATAACAGCTTTGATTACCTGCTGGATTCTCTTTCTAACACTGGCACCAGCGTGCAATCCAGTACTCAGTTCTCAGATTCCTTTGGGGTCTACTGCACACATGCCTACGACGATGAACAAGCAAGTGACCTCATCCAGTCTCTAAAGAATGGAAAAGGCCTCCTTATTGCAGGTCAATGCGTTCAGTGGTCAACAGAAAATGGTGGCCAGGATGTTTTGCTCAATTTTCCTGGAAACAAAGTAACAAGTGTGGCAGGGATTTATTTTAACAACCTTGATGCAGAGCAAAACATTCTCTCTATTTCTACAGAAATGCCAATATGTCCAATCTACTTCATGTGAGTATTTTATACAGTTTCTCTATGAATTTTCTTGCTGAGATTATTTATAGCACCATAAAATAATCATTAAAAACTAATACTCTTTGTAAAAATTTATATTCCCATGATTACAAAGGGGCTCCTAGTTTCATTATATTTATTTTCATTTATTTTTAAACTGCTAGGTTTCACAGAGGTCAATATTCAAATGGATGTGTACTTAGGCAGACAAACCTGAGATTTAAATCTCCCCCCCCCCCCCCCCAGGTAGACTGGCTAGGTCTTAGCTGTTAAGTCATTAACTGACTAAAATGTAGGGGGTCATTTTCTAAAGGGATCACATGCAAAAATTCCCTTTTCGCGTGCGATACCTAGATCGGGGCGGGTTCTGGGCGGCGTCTGCACTGGAAGGGGAGAAGTCAGGGTGGCACCAGGGTGGACGCCGTGAAGACATCACTGAAGGCGAAATGGTAAGGACCCTTATCGCCGTCAGTAACGCACCCAATAGCACCACCTTTCACAGTGGTGCTATTGGTTTGCGAAAGCCCCCCTGCCCCCCGGTACTGCGCGATTCACAGAGCCGTGCGACGATAGAAAATCTAGCCCTTAGCCAGATAAAAAAAGAGGCAGTGCAAGAGCATTCTGGGGTAAAACAATGATATCTGGCTAACAACTTATATTCAGAGTTATTCCACTAAGGCCTATATTTACTAAGCTGTGATAAGCAATTAATGTGTGATAAATGGCATTTATTGCATGTAATATACTGTTTATCATGTGATAATCACACTTGGAGGCAATATCACACATTACTTGCTATATTGTGCAATATGTTGATAAAAAATCTGCCCCTATTGAAATTAACTGCTTTGCACGCATACAGTTTACTAATGCATGCAAAGCAGCTAATAAAATAACAATGCTGGCCAAAGCCACATTATTTTGCAAACGGTTTATGCCAACTGAGAAATTGTAGCTAGTTGTTCCCAGGAGCATCAGGACATTAATGTACATCCCAATGCTCTGGGGCTGCTATTTAAAGAGCCACATGGCCTGAAAAATACCCCCTTCCCAATGTGGCAACCCCAAGGGATTCCTGGAAAAGCCTTGCCCATCCCCTACTCCCACAGCCTCTAGAAGAGGCTTAAAAAAATTGGAAATTGCAAGTTTAAGATCATGCGATATTGCCCCATCCCCATCCCCACCCCCTACCCAAACTCCTCTCCTTTCTAAAACTTCCCCCCACTCTGGATTCCAACAATCCCTCGGTGGAAAGAAGGCAAAATGATTACCGGCATGGTTAAAAGGGGAGGTGAAAGAAGCTATTTTAGCCAAAAGATCTTCATTCAAAAATTGAAGGAAGGATCCAACAGAAGAAAATAGGAAAATGCATAAATGTTGGCAAGTTAAATGTAAGTCATTGATAAGACAGGCTAAGAGAGAATTTGAAAAGAAGTTGGCCTAGAGGCAAAAACTCACAGTAAAAACTTTTTAAAATACATCCGAAGCAGAAAGCCTGTGATGGAGTCAGTTGGACCGTTAGATGATTGAAGGGTTAAAGGGGCACTTAGAGAAGATAAGGCCATCGCGGAAAGATTAAATGATTTCTTTTCTTCGGTGTTTACTGAAGAGGATGTTGGGGAGGTACCCGTACTGGAGAAGGTTTTCATGGGTAATGATTCAGATGGACTGAACCAAATCACAGTGAACCTAGAAGATGTGGTAGACCTGATTGACAAACTTAAGAGTAGTAAATGACCTGGACCGGATGGTACATACCCCAGAGTTCTGAAGGAACTAAAAAATGAAATTTCAGACCTAATAGTAAAAATTTGTAACCTATCATTAAAATCATCCATTGTAGCTGAAGACTGGAGGATAGCAAATGTAACCTCAATATTTAAAAAGGGCTCCAGGGGCGATCCGGGAAACTACAGACTGGTTAGCCTGACTTCAGTGCCAGGAAAAATAGTGGAAAGTGTTTTAAACATCAAAATCACAGAACATATAGAAAGACATGGTTTAATGGAACAAAGTCAGCATGGTTTTACCCAAGGCAAGTCTTGCCTCACAAATCTGCTTCACTTTTTTGAAGGAGTTAATAAACATGTGGATAAAGGTAAACCTTTAGCTGTAGTGTACTTGGATTTCAAAAGGCATTGACAAAGTTCCTAGGAAAAATAAAAGGTCATGGGATAGGTGGCGATGTCCTTTCATGGATTACAAACTGACTAAAAGACAGGAAACAGAGAGTAAGATTAAATGGACAATTTTCTCAGTGGAAGGGTACGGGCAGTGGAGTGCCTCATGGATCTGTATTGGGACCCTTACTTTTCAATATATTTATAAATGTTCTGGAAAGAAATATGACAAGTGAGATAATCAAATTTGCAGCTGATACAAAATTGTTCAGAGTAGTTAAATCACAAGCAGATTGTGATAAATTGCAGGAAGACCTTGTGAGGCTGCAAAAATTGGGCCATCAAAAATGCAGATGAAATTTAAATGTGGACAAGTACAAGGTGATGCATATAGGGAAAAATAACCCATGCAATAGTAACACAATGTTAGGTTCCATATTAGGAGCTACCACCCAAGAAAGAGATCTAAGCGTCATAGTGAATAACACATTGAAATCGTCGGTTCAGTGTGCAGCGGCAGTCAAAAAAGCAAACAGAATATTAGGAATTATTAGAAAGGGAATGGTGAATAAAACAGAAAATGTCATAATGCCTCTGTATCGCTCCATGGTGAGACCGCACCTTGAATACTGTGTACAATTCTGGTCACCGCATCTCAAAAAAGATATAATTGCGATGGAGAAGGTACAGAGAAGGGCAACCAAAATGATAAAGGGAATGGAACAGCTCCCCTATGAGGAAAGACTAAAGAGGTTAGGACTTTTCAGCTTGGAGAAGAGACGTCTGAGGGGGGATATGATAGAGGTGTTTAAAATCATGAGAGGTCTAGGACGGATAGATGTGAATCAGTTTTTTACTCTTTCGGATAATAGAAAGACTAGGGGGCACTCCATGAAGTTAGCATGTGGCACATTTAAAACTAATCGGAGAAAGTTCTTTTTCACTCAACGCACAATTAAACTGTGGAATTTGTTGCCAGAAGATGTGGCTAGTGCAGTTAGTATAGCTGTGTTTAAAAAGGGATTGGATGGGTTCTTGGAGAAGAAGTCCATTACCTGCTATTAATTAAGTTCACCTAGAGAATAGCCACTGCTATTACTAGCAAAATTAACATGGAATAGACTTAGTTTTTGGGTACTTGCCAGGTTCTTGTGGCCTGGATTGGCCACTGTTGGAAACAGGATGCTGGGCTTGATGGACCCTTGGTCTGACCCAGTATGGCATGTTCTTATGTTCTTATGTTCTCTCTCCCCCAAAGACATCCTACTCCCATCTCCCCTGGCCATGCCCAGACTCCAACCCTAGGCTCTGTGCCAGTCAGCGCCATTTTACAAAATGGTGATGAATGGACTTTGCTCCATCACATGATAGAAAAATTCAGGGCACAGACAGAGAATGAGAGACATATATTAAATCATGAGAAAAATCAAGAGACTTTACTTATGTACAGTAAGAAACCACTGATATTCTCAGCTTTGAAAACTACTCAAGATAAGCAAAAAAACTTATGAGTTAAAAAAATTGCTCATTTAAAGAATGGGACTTGTGTGGTTACAATAGTCATTTAAGTTGGAGTTATTCCTGTTGTGAGTGAAGAGACTTGTCTGGTCCTCTTTACTGCTCCCATATCTTCTTAATGGCCAAAATCTACTGACTATCTCTTAGAGCCTTAGAAAGACCATTTGTACTCCACATTAGCTACCGCAGTCATAGAGTTTGCAGGATGCTTATTGCACTCCAGTCAACAGTCTGGTTACATTTGTGATTTCTCTCTCACAATCAGCTATCTCTCTATCACCCTCAGCATCCTGGCTTGAACAGCAGCCTGGGATTTAACACTATATCCCCCCCCCCCCCCCACACACACACATTCACAAGAAAACAGTTCCAGATGGGATTTTTCACTTACGGCTCTCAGTCTCTCTGCCATTCTTAATGTCCTGGATGGAACATCAGTATGGGTTTTAAACTCCTTTCCTCCTACTCGCCAGACACAGTCTCAGCTGTGATTCCTCACTAACAGATCTTAATCTCTCTATTAACCCTAATGTCCTTGACGTGACGTTTAAACTCGCCTCCCCTGTCATGTTCTAAACAGTGATGTGCAGGGTGTTTAGGTATAATAAAGCCCCATCCCAAACGGACTTGGCCATACAGTCTGAAAAGGAAGAGCAAACATCCTCCACCAGACCAACTCGCTCCTCCTTACGTGGAACCCTTTGTGCTCCCTCTATAAAATCTACTAGACTTATCTCCACCACAAACAGAGCCCTCTCTCTCGCCGGTCCCACCCTCTGGAACTCCATACCTGTTGACCTACGCACCGAAACCTCTACACCTATTTTCAAAAAGAAACTCAAAACATGGCTCTTCCTTCAAGCCTACCCCCCCTCACCTTCGCTTGCTAACCACTCTCCCTCTGCCCCCTCTCTCTAACCTTTGCCTCCTGCCAGCCCTCCTTTTCCTGATTTTTTCTTCCCCCTAACAACTACCAGCAATTCCTAGGAATGCTTATTTATTGAACCTTGTATATTACCCTCTCCTTTGTTATTGTTTGCTCATTCCCCCCTCCCCTTTATTGTTTACACCCAGTTGAACTGCTCATCTAAATTAGCTATTTTTACCTCGTTACTGTGTTTAACTGTTCTTTTGTTCATTGTAAAGGCAATGCCTATTCCCTGGTTCCAAGTTACTTGTAAACCGACACGATGTGCAAACGGTTGTCGGTATATAAAACTGTTTAAATAAATAAAAATAAATCTTCATTTTTTTCCAGGGCACTCAGTCTCTGATACCCTATAACCTATGCTGATAACATTATTAACATGACCCCTGGCTGAACATTACACATACTGAAAATTGAACATTATACTCCATATCATCATTGTTTATTTTTCTCACACTTTTCCATCAAAAGGGTTCAAAGTATTTTACATCATAATTGTGATAGAGAGACATCAATCTAGCAGTGAGTTACAGTATGCAATCAATAGCAGGCAGTTATAGCAAGATCTGATGGAATTAAAAGTGAGGGAATAAGAAGCATTATATTGATTATAGACAATAGAGAATTATAAAACACAAGTAGAGCATAACAGATATGATGTCCACTTGTCCAGTAGGCTAAGATTTTACAGTACGGTAAAGTCAAAAAGGCTGGTGGGCAGTTTAAGTTATTCCTCTGGGTAAGTTAGAACGCTGGGGATCTGGTCAGGAGTTTGGGGGTCAGGCTGAGAACCATAGGCTGCTACAGGTTTTCAATCATTTCCTAATTGTGAGGAGATCAGGAACAAGCCTAATCTCAAGAGGCAACAAGTAACAGAGGTTGAGGATGGAGTCTGTGCAGGTTCTTTTCCTTATGATTGAGAATCTCAGTTTTTTGGGGGCCAGCTCTACTAAGCGAACTTCTGGGGTAGTGAACACAGAGGGCATGAGGGAGTGTAAGGAGTGAGTCCATTGTTCAGAAGGGTAGTGCTAGGCCTTCGAGGGTCTTTAAGGCCAGAATCACAATTTTGAATATGGCTTGGCAGTGTGTTGGAAGCCAGTAAAGGGTTCTCAGGAATGAGCTGATATGGGCAAATATTCTGGCATTTATTAAGGTTCGTACAGTTTCATTTTGTATGGGTGGCAGTTGAGATTTTTGGGCAGTCCAATGTATAAGGAGTTGTAGTAGTCCAGGCAGTAGATTACACAGGCCTGAATCACCATTGCAAAGGTAGGGCCATCAAAGAAGGGTCAGAGGAGGCACAGCTGGCATAGCTGGAAGAAAGCAGATTTAGTTACTGAAAGTATCTGGGCTTCAGTGGTGAGTCTAGAATCCAGGACAAAACCTAGGCTCTGAACTGGTGCATTCTGGATTCATCTCCAGAATGCACCAGTACACAGTACTTGAAATACAGAAATGAAGGTTAACATTACATGAAAGACTTGTTTGAGTGACAGATAAAAATGATGACACCCTCATTCGGAAGTGCTTAAAGGTGAGCAGACGAAGTAATAGCTCTGTACTGGGTGTGTACAGTCACAGGGGCATTCCCAGACTGATGCCACAACAGTGCTTCAGCAGTTAAAAAGCCAGTGTAGACAAGGCTTTATAACGGCATACCTATTTGCAGCATCTCGACATGAAATGGGAGCAGGTACGTATTTAAAAAGCTGGACAGGATTTAGGTGTCCACAGAATTGGAGCTAGGGTGCCAACAATACTGCCTCTTCACATAGGTGTTTGATTACAACTTCCATTACAGCTTTGCTACCTGGTGCAGTTTTCAGTAAGTGCACAGCTCTTTCTAAGGTAGTATGCCTCTTTGTCGTTGCATGCACCCCATACCTGTTGCACCCGTTGGTCACAGATGGCTGCGACCTCTGATGCTCACCTCTCTTTTGCCTGCTCCAGTGATTCTCAAGAGTCTCTCGGCCTTAGCCTGCAAACACCGCTCTCCTCGGTGTTCCTGGGATGGCGTGGGCGATCCCAGATGCCATCTTGAAGTCGGAGTTACCTAGGGCGCGTGCGCATGCATCAGCCTCCTTCTTATTATCATGGCGGGAACCTCAGGGGAGTTCCTTCCAATGACATCACCCACCAGGAGGTATTTAAACCTGAAACTTACAAGCTTCCAATTAGTTAGCAAGGACTTCCTTCTTGCCTGATTCCACTCCTACGGAGATCTTCTCTTCACTTCGCAGTACTCATTCCTGACTACTGATACTGGACTTAAGGTACCCGCTCCTCGGGGGCCTATTGTGCTCTGGCTATCTGCTCCTCGGAAGGCCATCCTGCCTGCAGGAATCTTCCACTTCAGTCTGTGAGTACTATCATCTACCACCTTGGTGACAAGACCTCCGGTGTACCCCATACCTCGGGCCACTACCGAGTGCTCTCTGTTGCCTGCCTTATCTCTACTAAAGTGAGTGCTTTTGTCTTCTCTGCTCCTCTGCTATGAGTGATTCTCTTCCATCATCCATCTGATTCATGGCACACCCTGCTCTGCGGACCATTACCAGGAGAACCAGCATTGCACCATCTCACTCCAGACTGAGTCTATGCCCACCTAGTGGGATACCTACGTTCCTGCTTAATAAAGTCTATCTCCTGTTGTCTGTCTATTAGAACTAGAGCCTGTCATAGTGAGTCCCTACAGGGCTTCTCCCTGTGGGTGGCGCCAACTCTCACTACAACCCAGGGGTCCACAACCACAACCACACCAAACAATAACAATACCCATGCACCGAACTTTGGTAAAACATTTAGGGGCAGATTTTATAACCTGCGCGTGCAGGGTACATTTGTGCGCGCTACCCGGTGTGAACAAATGTTCACCCGATTTTATAACATGCGCGCTCAGCCGCGCGCATGTTATAAAATCCAGGGTCAGCGTGCGCAAGGGGGTGCATATTTGAGCATCTTGCACTTCGAGCTCTAGGGGAGCCTCGATGGCTTTCCCCGTTCCCTCCGAGGCCACTCCAAAATCGGAGAGGCCTCGAAGGGAATTTTCCTTCTGCTCCCTCCCACCTTCCCCTAACTAACCCACCCCCCAGTCCTACCTAAATCCCCCCCCACCTTTATTTCATTAGTTACGCCTGCCTCTGGCAGATGTAACTTGTGCGCGCCGGCTGGCTGCTGGCGCGCCATCCCCCAGCACGGCCTCTGTGCCGGAGGCCTCGGTCCCGCCCCCGGACCGCCCATGGCCCACCCCCTTCCCGCCCCTTTTTCAAAGCCCCGGGACATACGCACATCCCGGGGCTTGCGCGCATCACCGAGCCTATGCAAAATAGGCTCTGCATGCTCAGGAGCAGGTTTTCGGAGTTACACGCGTAACCCTTTGAAAATCTGCCCTATATTGTAAGCAGCATGAAAAGAAGTGGCAGCTCACTGGAAGAGGGAAGACATCCCATCACAAACTTTATTTCTTTGTAGGACCTGGACTATTCATTATTTGAGCTACTTATCAGCCATTAGGAAAGACAAGGTGGCTTCTCGTGTGCAGATATGGGAGCCTTTTCTTCATTAGTATCAACAGTAAAGTAAATTGTTGCACCCGTCGATCACAGGCAGCTGCGACCTCTTGTGCTTACCTCTCTTCTCTTCAAAAAACCAAGTCTGGAACAGAGGGAGGCCTCTGCTTACCCACGACGACCTCCTTGGCATGCCCGGGATGGCATGGGCTCTCCCAGCAGCCATCTTGCATCCGGGTTGTCTAGGCACGCGCGCGCGCGCGCCTGATCCATCTTTAAGGATGGAATGACGGGAACCTCAGGGGCATCCCCACTACATATCTCATATAACCCCAGCTGACTTCCTCGCTTATCGAGTTAGCAAGGATTCCTTCCTGCTAGTTCCTTTTCACTAGGACTTCGCCTCACTTTGATTGAGGTACCCGCTCCTCGGAAACCTTCTCAGCACTCTAGGCTATCCGCTCCTCAGAGGGCCATTATCCTGCCTTGTTTCTTTCCAGTGAGCCATTGCATCGTATTGGAAGACCTCACCTTTCCAGCTCTGGTTCTCCTTGATGCTACCAGCTACCTACACTCTGGGCAAGTGTGAGTACAGCACTCATCTCTAACTTTGTGGCACGGTTCCCCGGGTCATCCCGCTTGCAGGCCTCCACTGGAACTGCTTGGCTTGTGCCTTACTCTTCATCTACTAGCTATCCTGTTCCTGAGAACACCTCTGGCTCTATGGCACAAGCTACGCCTAGATAAGGTATCATCTGTTCCACTCCATGGACCTAACCTTCGAGTCATCCTCACTGCCCTGACCACCTACAAGATTCTACATTGGCTGTATAATAAAGACTATTACTCTCTGTTTTCTTTCACTACTGAGACTTCGCCTGTTGTGGTGAGTACCCACAGGGCTCCTCCCTATGGGCGGAGCTACACTTGCTACAACCCAGGGGTTCACTACTGGTATCAAGACAGACAGAACGTAACATAAATCTGGACTTTTTAGTTGTCTCTAGTTGTTCCTTCTTTTGGAGTTAGTCTGTAACACTAATCTGATACCTAGTTTCACCTAGCTTACCTTCATTTGATGTACTTTATTCTCTGAAGAACCAGGAGGTTGGAGGAGGGGGGAGGGGGATATAATCCACAAAACCAATCACAATATTATATCCTTTCATGTTCTATTATTATTGATGTTATTACCAGTTATTGTCCCTCAGTACAGGGAATGCACAGTAAGGGAGCATTCTGATGTATGCCTGCTCTCATGTTCTGTGTGGGAAGGGGTGGACAACAGTCTATTCCATTTGCAGTGCTCATGTCAGGCACTGTTGGCGATGATGAGTCCAGACACGTTGGCGATGATGAGTCCAGACACGTATTTCTCACTGTTGGCGATGATGAGTCCAGACACGTAGTTCAGTATTATAGCTATCTCGCCCTGACAAACACCACGTATGTGAGCCTAACCGATGCTACGGTACTAACCAAGTTTGCTTCCTAGATTGGTCTCTCACATGTGCTGCTAAATGGAAGATGGCTTCCACCAACTCTGGGTGACTCACAGACAGGTTGCCAACCTCTGGTGCCATGCAGGACATCCATTATAGTGGTGGATCATGCATACGCTAAATTTCCAGGTGCTATTGGCATACAATAGTGTGTAGCCATTCTCATCTGCACATGCTAAGCATGTACCATGTGCATACTGATATATCAGTGTACATTCCCACCATGGCAGCCTGTACATGGATTCCTTGTGTGGCAGGGAAGGTTTCCTATAGTTACTGTCTTAGCCTTAAGGTTGTGAGGCATGGGAAGGGTTATGTAGCTCTCTGCATGCCGTGTATTAAAACAGGTTCACAGACTGTCAGTGGACAGGTTACTAGGCTGTTGCTAGTCATACGGAGAGGTTAATATATGAATGCTGATGTGTCATACCCGTTTACATGGTGCAACCTGTGTAAGGCATGTTAAACAGGCCTTACGTGTGTCGATCCGGTGTCCATGTGCACCCAGATTTGGTGAGTGCTGGTGTGCAGTCAGTGTTAAGTACCAGTATATTAATTAGATGGCCAGAAAAGGCCAAAGGTGGCAAGAAGTGGTCACCATCCGTTGTGACACACATCCCTCTGGTGCCATCTCCCAGCTGTGGTGTGTGCATGCACCCTTTATAATGTTGGCCACATCCAACATGTGAACACTGTCTGACGGGCAACACTGTGTGATCCACAACCCTACAGTCTCTTCACATATATTACCTCGCCAGACACAGATATACAAGCCACTCTCCAAGTTTTACTGACATTGTTGATAGTACATGTTGTTTGCACAACCAGTACAGTCCACTGACAGGTATCTGGCAGTGTTGAAAAATATTAGGTTTACATTAATGACTATTAACAGATCAAGAAACATTTACATGCTGAAGAGCCCCAGTGGACTTTCCTCCCTACAGATGTGCTGTTCAAAAGGTTACAGGTAATCAATGTTGCTCACACATCAGTATCAACAGAATATTAGTGTTTGCACATACTGTATGATCTGTGCCATCATCACATAATATACCCACCTCAGCCCTGGTCTTCTACATACTCTCTCTTGAAGCTGCTGTACCTGCAAGCCTTTCTTGAGGGACATCATGTGAATGGGACGCATACCCTCCCAACGGAGCAATATGGGTGCATCTATCTCAATCGGAGGGACATGTAGGCCCATATCTGGCCCATAATCCCTCTATTGTTGCACACAGCTCAGTTAGCACTGAGTGGGAAGACCACTGTGCGGGAGCTCCTGTGGAATAGATAGTTGGCCGGCGAGCTAAAGGGGACCTGTCCACATATAGGCTGTCAGGCATTGGCATAGTCCCAACATGTGAAGCTATATGTATCACTGGGTGTCCCACACTTCTGTACTCAATTATGAGTTGGTTTGTGCGGCCGTGGAGGACACAATCCCTGACAGATGGTCTGCCACTGTAGGTGGACATCTGGAATCTCACAGCCTTCTACCTCTTGCCATACATGCTGTAAGGTGTTGCCTAGATGTCCAGGCCACTGTGTCGCCTGTGTATGTAGTGGTTCACAGGCCAGATGCAACAGTGATCACTGCAATGCTGTTTGTCAGCGCCCTTACACACAGGTCGCGTCCCTGACGCATTGCACCTCATGAAGGTCAGGTTGCCAGGTCCGAGAATACAGCATGTAGCGTTCAGCCTGTTTAACGTCTGTGCATCCAGCTAGTGGAGCTCCTGCACCACAGAACTGTGCCGCTGCATGGAGCACAATTGTAAAGGATGCACCTGTGCTTGGCCAAGTGGCAGGTATTAGCACACTGTAGCCGGGAATGGCAGGAGCTCATGGCTACTTTGGCCCTCCTGATATCCCCTTGTGGAGGACATCTCCGGGTGCAGCCAGGTGGCGTGCTGCCAGAAGGGTGCACCCTTATAAGGTACAGTACATGGAGGCTCTATGTGTAAGTATGCAAGATATCATGGGTGAGGGGCAGAACAGAGAGCGGTTGGTGCAGAGGAAGGGTGTGTTACACAGAGGCTAGGTACCACGAGATGCCATCTTGGTATGGGCTGGTGCTGTGGCCAGCAACATCGTTGTCATAATGGCAGAGACACACACCCACCCGTGGCATTTACAGAAGCTGGGTGGGATAGCCTTCCATACATTGTGGGAGGACTGGGTGGAGATAGGGGGTGTGGTCAGAGTGCAGACCGAACATCATCCCAACTGTTCACCTTCCAGGCCAGCCTACCATTCTACTGTACAGTATGAAGGCGACAGTGCAGTCAATCCTACATACCTTATCACGGTGACATGGTTCCAGTATTGTGATAGAGCGAGACATTAGTTTGGCACCCTGTCTGAACCCCTGTCATCCTTATCACTGCAAGTAGCAAGCGTGGAAGCAGCTGTTGCTGTACAGTTATGTGTGTCAGCTAGTGGATTATTACTGACACCCATCCACGTGCAGCTGTTCCAAACAGCTCTGGAATATGGTGTCCATATGTTGTGTGCAGAAAGGCTGGTACCCTCTATCCGGACACCTAGCACACATTCATTGTTCCCGCTCATTGATCACCTATTCTTCCAATACCACCCCTGGTTTGGTGCCGCACAGGGGTACTACACATGTAAGGAAAGGGGATTGGGCTGTAGATGAATGTACCTCTTCACCTGCCTAGCTGTATATCTGGCCCCCTTCATCCATACATTCCACCCTGTGCAGCCTCCTCTTGTGTTCTGCCACCTCCATATGGACGACACGTGGGTAATGCGGGATCAGCCAAAGGCTTAGGCTCCAGGTATACATTCACATATGAGTACTGAATTGCGTTATTTGAACATCAGGACCTGTGCTGGAAGACTGTGTGATCACCTGTCAATAGCGATGGATTATCCGTGGACATTGCTTTGTTATCATACTCTGCAGTAAGGCAGCTATGATGAGGGCGTTGGTAGAGGCAACACGATTTGGATGGGCTCTGGAGGACCTTGAATGACTGTGTCAGCTCACTAGGGACGAGCTGTCGGGGAGAAAATGCCTGGACGGAGGTGTTTCCACAGTACACAGCATGCTTTCTGTGCTATGGAACCAACTGCAGTGGCTAACATGCCACCAGCCACACCCACATCTGTGCCTTGTGCCACTCTGACCCGTATGTGGGTGGTTGCACAGGCCATCTGCTGAGGGCCTGGGCAAACAGGCACTCTGTTACAGTCCTGACAGCCTCATTGGCAATTTGCACAGATCTCCATGTTTGAACACATTGCAGGCAGCTACTTTCTGCACCTTATAGACATTCGAAGGGCCCCTGACACCACATTGAGGGGGACTGCATCACTGTCACATCCACCTGTGAGTCCTCTTGTGAAGGCTCACTCCTCAGTAATGGCCATCTATCACTCAATAGAGCACTGTACACAGGCAGGCATCCTCCCTTTGGCAGCCTGGCTGATCGGTAGTGCTGCTGGTGAATGCCTTTCTGCGAGGTGGCTGCCAACAGTTAGCCCCTCACCTTTTGGGCGGAATATGTAACATGTGGGTGGGTACTCCCATGTGGCAGCTCAGTGCAGACAGCACTGCTGATACTTTCTACAAGTGACATGTTATGAGAGGAGCGTTTAAGGCCTCCATTAAATGGTGGCTGTCTGTCCCGATACGGGACATCTATATCATGAACTGTCTGATGGCCTGTGTGTGTGCTCGTACCATGAGCATGCATGGCCAGGTGGCTATTTCCTTGCTTCACATGCGCACTGTGTTGATCACTACCTCCATCAGATAATGTGTGCCATATCTGGCATGACACAGGTGTCTGGTACGCCTTGGATGGCAGGTGTTCACTAGACACCAAGGCTGAGCTCTGCTGCTGTTCCATCTGTAGTTGTACTGTGACTAAACAGTTCATACTGTTAGTGGGGACATGATGGGCAAGGTGTTACATACTGTACAAATATTCACAGACCACATACATGTACGGTACACAATGTGCACATGAGCACCTCAGGATTGACAGTCATACACAAGATACACGGTGGCTGCAGCCTTTGAAGCCACAACTGCCCTGTTGTGACAGCTGTGCCAGGCTGCCCATTGACCCCCACATCCCTGGTTTCACAATCACATGATGTGAGCAGCGATAGTTTTCAAGTGGTACTGCATGGATATGTAGGCCAGAACACATGTACATGCATAGTTAGTTACAGGGAGCCCAGTGAAGGGTGTGTGTGAAACACAACCACCGACTCATGGGAGCTGGCACTGTACAAACTGTGACCGATGTTTGATGTCTGTAGTTGTACTACATGTATTTATGGAGGCTGATACACAGTATTATTGGGTCCATGACAGCACAGTGGGCTACATACTGCCATAGCTGTGTGGGGGACCGAACTGTACATGCATCTCCTTTCCTTCACAGTGATTTCTTGTAGCAGCATACAGCCGCCACAACCATGTGCATGCAACAAGATAGCTGGCTCTCCTTTTGGACAGCTGCAATGACCCCAGAGGTGGGTTGATGTGGGATGCTACAGTGCTAAGGGACCTGCAGATACGTCTGTGCAGCGCCAGATGTGCTTTTTTCTCATGCACCCATTCATGAGGCATCAGGATGTTGTAGGGCTGATATGTGCTCCCTGCTGTATATGGAGTCTCTGCTGCCAGGCCCTCACTGATACCACTTGCATACTGAATGGTCGTTAGTGTTGCTGCAAGATGCACAGGACAATAATATTGGGGATTGGCAAATAAGGTAGGACTGATGAAGGTAGGGTTCATTAGTCCTAATGGGCATCAATGACGCACCGATATGCATGTATCCGTGATGGCATTAGGGGCTGACAGAGATACGGGCCATTACAGGTACAATTGTTGTAAGGTGTTAGCAAATCTGGGGAGGCATGTGAGTGTGTTGTGTCTCATGAGGACAAGTGTGTACAGTACTGTCATCCTTGGTGGCATGTCAGTATGTAGCAAGTGCATAATCCAATGGCACTGAAAAAGTAACACACATGGAGCACCTCAGCAGTGCCTCGAGCCAGCCCTTAGCCACCCTATTATGGGCTATACCCTCAGATGTAGAGCACCACCCCCAAACAGTTGTTGGGTGGACAGACTTAGCAGGTCAGGCACATAGCAGACTGAAAAAGAGGTCTGCACATTAAACTATGTCCAACCCATCAGTGGCCAAACTGCCCTGCTGGGGCACGTTTCTGTCCCATGCCTACCTTAAAAGTGTGCCTGTATAAGGTGTTGGCGAAGCTGCCTGCCACTGACTGTGTTCTTATGCAGTCATGCACGCACAATGGGGGATCAGGTCTGAGGTCTGGATCTATAGCTATAGGTATTCTATGCTGAACAGCCACATTATGGAACACACAGCAAAGCAGGATTATCCTAGCAACCTTGAGGGGAGCATACAGTAACGCTCTACCAGTCTTGTCCAAACATCAGAGACGGCTCTTCAGAAGGCCAAAGGTACGTTCGATGTAAGGCCTCATTATAGGCCATCTGTTGCGCCGTGGCAGGCTGGAGGATTGGGGTCATAAGCCAGGGCCTGCATCCATAGGATGAGTCTTCTGTACCAATGAAATAGGCAAGCCATTACAAATACTGATGTTGGTGTCACATGCGTGGAATGGCTTAGGCACCCAACCAGTTGCTATGGGCTGCCAAGCACGAGGTGCTTGGCAGCCCATAGCAACTGGTTGGGTGTAGGTGCTCACTACATGCAGTAGAATCAGATGGGACGAGGCAGGCCATTCTTGTTTCCTAACACCCTAATTGTGGGGCTCCATGCTTGCTTTGTATCACAGCAGGTGTGCTGCTATTAGGAGGTATAGCACGTGACGGGCCCCTAGACAGTGAGATTTATGTCAGCCGTGTGTATGCAGTAGGTCCGTAACATCACGGTCCTTAAAGATTATATCCCTGTGTTCGGATCGTACACATCATGCACTCGAGTCATTGTGTACGGACATATCTGCTCAACCTGACCTTTTATGTAGGTATGCATTCCCAATAACAGACATGGTGTAAACTGGCTGCCCCTGAATGTGCACAACTGACTAGAAGTGATCATGCGAAGTATCACGAACGTCAGGACCTCAGGAACTCCTGTGGATGTGAGCTGCCCTTACATCACAATTCTAGAATCACCTTGGACAATGCCATTAACCTTTGCTATACTGAATAAGTGTAGGCTGTCCACTAGTGCAGTGAGGTGAACAAGCCATGCCACATACAGGCCATACTGGGGCTGCTGTGTACCTCGTGCTTGGCAGCCCATAGCAACTGGTTGGGTGCCTAAGCCATTCCACCCCTTAAGGTAACACTATGAGCCACTGAGGTCTGTTGTGATGGGGACATATGACTCCATCCAGACAGGCGTATACATCACATTTGTGTGCCATAGCAGAGATGAACATTGCAAATATGTTAGATGTATGGAAACATATATCTTACCTACAAGCCAACCATATCCATACAGGCCAGCTTCGAATTTGCGAAACAGAGATGATTGCCTGAGTATGAAGGAATTGTGTGCTGATCCCGGGGACATCACTGAGAGGATCCGCATTCCAGCATCACACACCACTTGCACATTGATGGAGTGGAACTGCTTTCTGTTGCGGTAGGCTGCCTCCATCTGACGGGGAAGAATGATGGCCACATGAGTGCAGTCAATAGCTCCAATGACATTCAGAAAACGGACAATGGCATAAAAACCATGCTTGAGGTCTTGTCTGTCGCGCGGAAAAGCTATGTATCGAGGCATGTGGTCCATAACTGCTTCAGTGACCTGGTGCAGACACCTTGAAAAGGTGCTTTGTGACATCCCACCCACAACAGCTACTGTGGATTGGAAGGAGCCACTTGCTGTGAAGTGCAGGGCGGCCAAGAGTTTGGTCAGGCTGGGGACGACACGGCTCTTTCAGGTTCAAGGCTCAAGGGCACCTCATATGTCTTCATATATTTCCAGGATGGCACGAGAGCTCAGGCGATACCTGCTGATCACAACATCCTCTGGCATACCCAGCAATGAGGTTCGTGGAAGATAGATCCACTGCCTGTACCTGCGGCGACGTCGACCAATGTCCTGGCATCTGTGTCGGGCCTGCTCAGCCATGGAGTGAGCCTGCCCCATAAACTGGGAATGTGTAGATGGTGTTGGGAAGATAGACCTACTAAGAACATGTCTTTTTATTGGGTAGCACTACCTTTGTAGGTGTGTGGGGATTGGTTTTCTACATTTTTGTTCAACTCGATATTATCGCGGTGCGCGCTATACACAGCGATACAATCTAGCACAATTGAAAGAGGTGTAGTTATTGGCCGCATTAGGAGCCGCGCTAACAGCACAGCCATTTTGCAGATCGCGGTAAGTCCCCTACTTTACATTTGCCCCACCTCAACTCCGCCCTCTGAATACTTAATTAAACATTTGCATTCGCAAATCGCGATAACTGCTGTTAGCGTGGTTTGCAAATTTATGGCGCGTGATACGTCCTTAGAAAATAAGGCCCAAAGTAGCTAAAAACGTATGCACCAGGATACACAATAACTAAATGTAATGTCAAAGTGGAACCGTGACAATTGCAAGAAAAGGTATTACTTAATAACAACAATAGGGAAAGATTTACTTAGTAACATCAAGTGAAATTCATATCAAAAACCTATATTGTGAATGGCTGAACCGGGTTGGCAAAGATGTTAAATGTCTATATCGGATGGACATAACAAAAAACACTAGGCACAGAACAGGCTGTATGTACTTAATGTGCCATGATAAATAAACAGCATACCGGCTAAATTAAGGCTCCATATTGCGTAATTCCATCACTCGATAAATTGGACCGGATGTGAAAAAAGATTACACTGAAGCACCAAAGCAATGTCACTACCCTAATCGTTCAGAACACAACAACTTGATCGCATACCTGCAGCCTATGTCATAACCGATTCAGCTGCCGAAAAACAGCAGAGCGCGTCAGGGAGGTTTTTATGCAAAATCTCGTGATGTTTTGAACTTTTCGGCACCAAAAATGAAACTGTTGCAACCGGTCATTTGTCTAATATAATTCATATATTGAGGAAAAAATTATAAAGAGAAAAATGTGTATAAATATGACCAGCCTGATTTGACAGTGTATAGGAATGGAAATGATGAAGAAAAGTAGTGAAAAGCCTATTTTAATGGTGTGATACCTGAGTAAAAAAACTGGATATAAAAATAGGAAAAAATGGATATAAAAATAGGCTTCAGTATAATCTTTTTTCACATCCGGTCCGATTTATCCAGTGATGGAATTACGCAATATGGAGCCTTAATTTAGCCGGTATGCTGTTTATTTACTACGGCATATTAAGGGGTAGATTTTACAAATTTGCGCACACGCGTACTTTTGTTCGCGCACCAGGCACAAACAAGAGTACGCGGGATTTTAATAGATATGCGCGTAACCACGTGTATCTGTTAAAATCCGGGATCGGCGCGCGCAAGGCTGTGCAAAATCGGCAGCCTCCCGCATGTTCTGCTCCCTTCCCCTACCTAACCCATCCCCCCAGCCCTACCTAAGCACCCCCCTACCTTTGTTGCACAAGTTACGCCTGCCCTGAGGCAGGCGTAACTTGCGCGCGCCGGGCCAGCCGCCGGCACGCAATTCCCAGGCCCAGGAGCCATTTCGGAGGCCTCGGCTATGCCCCCGAAACGCCCCCGGGCTGGAACCATGCCTGTGGCCCCGCCCCCAAATGACATGCCGCTGCGACATGCCCCCCCCCCCCCAGGAAAGCCCTGGGACTTACACGCGTCCCGGGGCTCACGCGCACCGCCAAGTCTACTCAGCATAGGCTTGGCGCATGCAGGGGGAACTTCGGGCAGGTTTTCGGGGGGTACGCGATTATTTTACTTGCATACCCCTTTGAAAATCTGGCCATAAGTACATACATCCTGTTCTGTGCCTAGTGTTTTTTTGTTTTGCCCACCCGATGTAGACATTTAACATCTTTGCCAACCCGGTTCAGCCATTCACAATATAGGTTTTTGATACGAATTTCACTTGATGTTACTAAGTTAATCTTTCCCTATTGTTGTTATTAAGTAATACCTTTTCTTGCAATTGTCACGGTTCCACTTTGACATTACATTTAGTTATTGTGTATCCTGGTGCATACGTTTTTAGCTACTCTGTATCTTTTTGGTCTTATTATTGTATTGCACTGATTCAAACAAAAACATTTTTTTGATCATATTTTTTTGAAGGAACAATTGTATTAGGTGGCTTTCGTACCCAATGCCATACTGGATAATCATATGCTGTAACACACAGATGTGTGTACAACCAGGTAAACTAGTATTTCGAAGTAATGTTTTTTAATCACTACTTACCTCACACTGTATATTTTTTGAGCATTTCTCTGAGCATGGATGACTTATTGGCAATAAATAGATATCTTTTAATTATATTTACACTGGGTATTCAGCAGTTTGCACTTTTATTTTTATTTTTTTATTTTTATTTTATCCCATGTTTATTTCAATTATTTTTATCCCATGTTTTATTTCAACTTTTAGTGAGTTTCCTGTTTCCTTATTTTCTTCTTTGACTTATTATATGCACTAGTGTCTCATTTAGAATAAGAATGGAAGATCATTTAAAAAGTGGATACGCAATTACTATTACATCAACCTTGCAGTCATGCGATAAGCCCTGCTAACGTCTAGTAAGCTTTTTTAACTTTTTAAATCTATTTTTATTTTCCACCTATTCGGTTTGATTGCACTTCTATCTTTTTTTATATAAAAAAATTTATTAATTATTTTTAAATTAATATGCGTTCTATACTAACACCAAGCTATCCTCTCTGGTTTCTTACTATATATTGTAACAAATGTTTGTTGCAGTCTATGACACTTATACATGCACTCTGTGATCAGTTCTTCTTTTTCTGCCCTCCTGTATACCATTGTGTTTTCTTGTACACCAGTATGTTTGTCATCTTACACACATGACATGGTTCGTATTTCTAAAGATTGTACACGTTATGTTTTTTGTTAATTTTACTAGTCTTTGTATATGTTTTTTTAATTGTTGATATATTTGTTTCTAGTTGCCCCTGAAGCAGCTCTCGACCAAAGAGCAAAACTCGTCCAGAGTCGGGCAAATTTCAATAAAGGACATTTTATATACAACGATCTCCGCTTTCTTCACTGCTATACTTCCTAAGGCAAGGAAAGACGCCTTGGTGCCCTGGTCCTACCATCTCATTTCCTTATTGAATTTTGATGTTAAGCTTTTGGCCAAAATTATGGCTAATCATATGGCACAGACTATACCCCAACTGATAGGGAAGGATCAAGTGGGTTTTATTAAAAGTCGATTTTCTGCAATGAACATTACTCCTTGGTATGTAGTAAACAGTGTCAGATTCCTTCTCTGTCGCTTAGTTTAGATGCAGAAAAGGCATTTGACAGGCTTTATGTGGCAGGCTCTAGAAGCCTTTGGGATCTTAGGCCACTTTATAGTATACAAGTGGTAAGAGCCCTTTATACTGCCCCAAGAGCTTCTGTCATGGTTAATGGCTGTGCATGCCAGGAATTTCCTTTAGGTCAGGGGACTAGGCAGGGCTGCCCCCTTTCTCCTTTGTTATTTACTCTTTCTTTAGAAACCCTGCGTCAGCAGATTCGTGACAATGGGAACATTCATGAGATTCTTATTGGGCGACATGGGCTTGATTTTTTAAAATTATCCATTTTTTTCTGATGATATCCTATTACCCATTGCTCAGCTGCAACAGTCAGTTTCTGCCCTTTTAGCTGAATGGGAGAAGTATGGGCCACTGGCGGGGTTTAAATTGAATTTAGATAAATGTGAGGTCTTACCTCTCACGAATGAGGTTTGTACTTCTTGGAAAGGTCACTTTCCTATGTGCTGGGTGTGAGATTCTTTCATCTATCTGGGCATTACATTGCCTAGAAATCTGGCACAGCTGCATCTGGTGAATTTTCAAAGGGTATTCTCCTCTACCGACAGCTGGTTAAAAACATGGCAAGATGTCCCCTTATCTCTGGCAAATAAAATAAATCTTTTTCAAATGATCATATTACCTAAATGGTTATATATGTTTCAGATTGTTCCTTGTTATATAACCCGTCAGAACCTTAAATAGAGCACGCCATACGTTCTTATTTGTGGAAGAATAAAAAGCCCAGTGTAGCATGGGCCAAGCTGGCACCAAAATGGGAACATGGAGGTTTGGGATTAGCGGACTTAAAACTTTACAATGTGGAATGTAATTTACGCCATGTGGCAGATTGGCTATTGGGCACTGATGATTTCTACACTCCAGTAGCATGGGAGAGAGAGATCTTTTCTAGAGCTAATTTGAATTGTCTGTTACATTCTTCCTGGATGTTGTTATCATTGTCTCTGAGGGACAGCTTTTTAGTTATTCTGTTACTTCTTTCCTGGCAGTATCTTTGTGCCTCTTTGCAGTTGTGAAGTAACTTCTCTCAATTCTTGCCTTTGACTGGTAATGAGGCTTTCCCTCCTGGTATTCACTATAGGGTATTTTTCTAGTTGTGTGGCAAAGGGGATGCCAGTGATCTCACAATTTCTAACTGAGAAAGGGGTGGTTGGAATCTTTTCAAGACATGCAAATGGAATATGACCTTAAGAACTTTGCTTACTTACAGGCTAGAAGTTATATCTGTTCTCTGAAGGTATCAGACTGGGAGCTCACAATTGAGCCCTCTTCTCCGACATGTTTGTCATAGAAGATCCTGCGCGTCACTCAGTTTCAAACTTTTATTGTCAATTATTGGCAGTGCAACCTAGCATTGATTTTGGGTCTATCCTTGCTTCTTGGAAAAGGGAATTACCACTAGATCTTACTGACCAGCAATTTACACTTTGTTTTAAGTGAATAAAATCTGCTACTTGCAAAATGGATCTGCGGGAAATGCAGTACAAATTTTTAATGCGGTATTTTTGTCTCAGCAGAAAGCATTTCATATGTCGGTTGTTGATTCTGAGTAATGTAGCATATGCTTTAGCTCGGTGGGAACCTTGTGACACCAATTTTGGAGTTGTCCCAGGGTAATCCATTTCTGGAAGATGGTGAGTCAGTATATCTTTCAGATTACTGGTATACTCCTCTCCCTCAAGGCCGTGTTACATTTCAACAATTTGAGGGGGCTGGCATTGGGAAAAAGATTCCTTAGAATGTGGATTAGAAAAGTTTTGCTGTTTGCCAAGAAAGTGATACTGCAACACTGAGTGGGGGATGTCTCACCTACTTTAACCCATTAGAGCAGGGGTGGGCAATTCTAGTCCTCGAGGGCCACAAACCTGTCGAGGTTTTAGGATATCCTAATGAATATGCATGACATAGATTTGCATACAACTGAGGCAGAGTGCATGCAAATCTCTCTCATGCATATTCATTAGGGATATCCTGAAAACCAGACTGGTTTGTGGCCCTCGAGGACTGGAAGTGCCCACCCCTGCATTAGAGGAATCAAGTTCATATTATGTGTCTGAATGAAAAGAATATTGATAAAGTTGATTTGACTAGAAAACGCAAGACATTCTTACCTATTTGGGAATCTTATTTACATTCTTTTTCTCATTGTGTTCTGTTCGCTGGTCGTGGCCCTCCGTGACCAGCCTCATGTACTTATCCATGCCGTGGCATGGCTTGGGTGGGCCCTGGAACATTGGTGTCAGTGGGGAGCCGCTGCCAACTCAGCTCCTCCTCTCAGGCTCCCCACTGGGCAGTCACGGCTGGCTTCTTCAGTGCTACTCCCTCCCGGCACGTGGCTGTGCACTGCCTCGGGGCCCTCTCTCTCCCCGATCCCCTTAGGTACGTGCTCACGCCACCTTCTGTGATTTAAAGGGAAATTGCCATAGCCCCTCCCTCCTGTTGTCAGCACTTTTCCTATTTGAGGCAAGGTCTGGCCTGCAGACCATGCCTTGACTTCTTGGCTCTTGCTCCTGTTCCCCCCTGGAGGGTGTTCCCAAGCTCCTGACCTGTTCTGCATTTGGACTCCCTTGGATTCTGACCTTTGCCTTGATGTGACTATGGGATTTGCCGCCTGCCTTGACCCCAGTCCAAACTCTGACTGCGAGGTTTGCTGCCAGCATCTAACCTTGCTTGAACTCCGACCCTCATCGGTATCCAGACCCCACACCTCGCTCCAGCCAGCATCACCACTCCACCAGGAATTTCAGAGACCCCATGTAAGTCCAGCTGGCTCTGGTACCCAAGGTCTGAACCTGAGGGGAACATGGGCTGGTAGTGGTGAAGTTCCAGTGGGGTCTCTACTCCCCTACAGCCTTGCCACTGATGATGGGGACCTTTTGGGCCCATCCCCACAGCTGGTGCCAACTCCCCCTCGGCCCAGAGGTCCATAACCTGAACACATCGGGATGGAAGTGTGATACTTAATGATTACTGAATGCCTTAACTGTATGTCTGGTTGGACAATACGTCATAGTGACAATAGTGGAGGGAGGGGTCTGTTATATTGGGGTCTGTTGAGTTAAGAGAGACAGGGTACATGTTTGGTATACAGACATTGGGAAGTGTAGACCAATGTATCTGATCCTGTTTCTGATATGCATTTTTGCATTTTGTACCTATCTGTTGGAAATTCTTGATAAAAATACTTAAACATAAAGAACTTTCTTTGTGTGGCAGGATCCTCCAGTCCATCACTATATGCCCTTAGTTCCATTCTAGTTAGTTAAGAACTCATGAGTTTCCATCCCTCCTTGCCCTCCTCCCAAATTGGAAAGCTGGGATTGGGTGCTCTGGCCTTTATAACCTGGCCATTTTCTTTTTTCAGGTGTGGCTATAGTCATTTCAGAATTAAACAAAACCACTCAGTAGGTTAACCCAATGTACAATATTAAACTAAACCTACTTAAAACAGCCTTTAGATGCTGGATTTGTCTGCTAAATTCTCTGAAAAATATTTGCTTTAATAAATGTAATAAGTGGAAGTGGTAGTTTCATATATTTACTATTAATCTGTACCATCCCAGATGCCAAATGGTATTTATGTACTATAATCAACACACCACCACCCACCCTATTCAAAATATCGTTTTTGTTTTGTGACTTGTGTTCTATTAATATGTGTCTAACAAGACTTTACAGAGCACTGTTCTAGATTAAAGACAATAAATGTAATAGCTCCTTTGGTATCCCACTGTGTGGATCAACAGCATATATCTGACCAGCTTAAATGTACTGTGATCGGCAAAGTAGAAAGGACGGAGTTTGAAGGGGATGTGGCAATGTGACTCAATTATCGAGAGCAATATTGGATCCATATGCTTCAAACAGTACAGGGTTTAAATGAACAACTTGATTGGTGGTCTTTAGTCTAGAAAACAAGATGATTGGCTCACACATAGCCACATGGTAGCATATTTAAATAGGTACGGTACAGGGAGACGCTGGTCTGCCATTTGTTAAAAAAATTTGGTTCGAGAAACTACTAGGGAAGGATTTTACAAACATTGCAATGTGGAGGACGTTGCAACCCTTGAGGAAGGATGTTGTCCAAAACTTGGCCTTGTTGGGATAACTCTTCAGCTAAGTATATTACAGTTGTGAAGAAAATTGGAGTATTGGAGGAGTAGTCCCTGTTTACGCAATTTGGACAGATACAAGTAAAGTCTTGTTAGACACATATTAATAGAACACAAATCACATAACAAAAAAATATTTTGATGGCTCTGCTTACAATAGGGTGGTTGGTGGTATGTTGATGATTATAATACATAAATAATATTTGGTAACCGGGATGGCACCGATTAATAGTAAATATATGAAACTACCACCTTCCACTTGTTAAATTTATTAAAGTGAAGTTTTTTAAAGAGAATTGAGCAGACAAAATAGGTTTGGTTTAATATAGTCAGTTCAGGTCAGACACTCAGCAGTAAGGATGTCTGATTTCCCTCCCTGGTGAGAACTCCCTGCCTCATCAGGTTTTTACTTTTTGAAGGGAATCCACTCTGCGCACATCTTGCCAGAAGGTCCCTCTGTGTTTAGTTGCAGTTAGGAAATTCTTTTTGCCAGAACCCCTGTGGGACTCCCACTCTGGGACTGAAGACCTGAATGTGGCAAGCACCTGTGACAGCTTGGCTGTGTGAGGTGTTTGATGGCCAGAAGATACCAATTTTTTTGGAAAGGGACTGTGTTCAAACCTTGCTTCTTTGGGGAAGGTCATCCTTGCTGGCTGGACTCAGAAGGCAGGGGCTGAATATCAGGGAGCCCATCAACCCCATGAATGTGGCAAGCCCCATGTGCCCTCACTATGTCACAGGGAGCGATGGTCGCTCCCTGTGACATAGTGAGGGCAAAGGCGATTGGCGCCATTTTGAAACAAGTCCAGCACCTGCACCGAGGGTATGATTGAAGGGATGGCTCCCGGACCCCCCGCTAGACCACCAGGTACATGTAAAAGGTTTTTGGGGGGGGGGTCGAGAGGGTGGGAGAAGCAAAGGGGTAATTTGTAAAGGGTCGGGGTGGGTTTTTTTATCGGGCCATCGGCGTCATTTTTATCAGTGGTAGCCAAAATGGCGCCGATGGCCCGAGAGCGGGAGATCACGCAGGGACACCCCCCCCCCCCGCTGGACCACCAGATAATTTAACATTTTGGGGGGGGGGGTAAAGGATTGGTTTTAAAGGGTCGGGGTGGGTTTAGGGGTTGTTTTGGTGTGCCGGTTTTCCCGCCCTCCCCCCAAATAATTCCCATACTCGATTTAAGGATTTTTCACGATAAATCAAGGGAATTCCTATTGTATCGAGTCCCTTACCGATTAATGACGATTTTAAAATTATCGGACGATAATTTAAATTGTTAAAAAACGATTCTCATCCCTAGTATATAAAACTCAATAAATAAATAAATAAATAAAAACATGGAGGATCTGGCTTAGAAAAATCATCATGTTCTGATGAAAATGTATTGCCTTTAAAACCAATTTTTGTTTCTTTGAAAACAACAATTGTAACCTCAGAAAAGTCATTATGCATTGATACAAAATAGAGGAAACATCTTTATTGGATTCATTAAAATAAAGAATTGCTACAATTATCACATATAATTCATTGAGAATTGTTGAAGTACTCATGAATATAATGTTAATTTTTGTTTCGCTTATTTGATCCGTTATTTAAAATGACTGTGTTTTTATTGTGCTGTGTGTGACTGGTAATGTGAATGACTGGGATGTGAATGTGAGTGAATAGTTCATTTTAGAGATAATTTTGGTATAATTGATTACAATATTTAAAGAAGTGTTTAAATAAAGGAAACAATGTAAGTTAATACATAGTGGGGTTCAATCATCCGTTAATTTAGTGTATCTAGTTTTATTGACCTCTATTGTAAACATTGCTATAAGGGCCAGAAGTATGCTGAAGCAGTATGGATGTAGAACTATCTCATACATATTTATTAGGGATATTCTGTAACCCCACATGGATTGGGGTCCATGGGGATGGAATTTGTCTTCTGTATGTCTCAAGCATTTTATTCTTTATACATTCCTCATTTTCTTTTTAACTTCTTGGAGTATTTTTATGATACATTTTAAATTAAGAGCAGAAAATTCATACAGAACAGAAAAGTTTGTGAAAGAGAGCATTTTTATGGAATTGATTCTTTGGGCTGCACTTTCAAAACAATGCAAAATAAATATTCAAACAGTTGAATGAGTTCTGAGCATATCTTGGTAAATTTCATTGGTGAATGTATTTAGAAATTTTAAAAAATGCATATAAAAAGCTGATTGAAATAAGTGGACAACCGAGACAAAAGCCTGCACACTTGTTAAGTTCACTTTTGAAAATAGAGCCCCTGTGTTCTCACTACATTCTTGTTCACAGAGGAAAATGATGTGACATCTGTTTTCTATTTTCATGAAAGTAGTTGTCTTTTATTTCTAGGCATCAAAAAGATATTGAGGCAGACATAAATCATCTACTGAATGGGGTGACTGAATTGAACCTAGAAAAAGAGGAGCCTCCTTCTTCTCTTCTGGTGCATGGTTCTCTGGCCTTTTCTCTTGTAATGGATGAATTTATGAGAACAAAGTTAGCAGCGGCTTATTATGGCAGAGGACGTGTTGTGGTTGCAACCAATGATCACCATATCAATGACCCAGAAATGAAGCAGTTTATCCTCAATGCGGTATCCTGGCTTGATGATGGAAGACAAGGAAATATTGCTATAGATGTGCATTTAAAGAACCTGCATGATATCCTTTCTGAGGAAAATGTTGCTTGTGAGCTGTCAAACTTCAATGCCAGTGCCAGTGTCTACTGCTGTACAACTTACACTGACAAAGATGCCGACAAAATCCACAAGTTTGTGGCAGAAGGAAAGGGCCTACTCATTGCTGGTAAAGCTTGGGTCTGGGCGTTTCAGAACAAGGACAAAAATGTATTGGTTGAGTTTCCTGGCAACAAAATACTCAACAGGTTTGGGATTACCATCCTAGGAACTGCTGCCGCCTCTAAAATGTACAAGGCTTTAAACTCTGAAAAGTTCTCAAAGCATTACAGCTTACGAAAAGCATTGTTTGAATTGCATCATGCTTTCCATTTCAACAAAGGCGTAGACATTGCTTCATCCTGGTATGAGACATTTGTCAGGGACTGTCAATTTCTCAAAGATATTCCACTTTCTGCGAGTCAGGTGTTTTCACCTATTCAGCGATGGCTGGTTCAGCTGTTTCAGAGCTATGGATTTCGACCAGTCAGCCGGGAACATAAAGTTAGAAAGAACTCAAAGGAGTTCTTCCTACTGAAGTTATTAGCCGTTGTCCAACATTTAGTTTCTGATTTGGAAACATGGATAAAGCAAGTAATGGCAGACTATCTGGAACTTCCTATAGAGCCTCCAGTCACACTCACTGTCAATGCTACAAATACAGGTATGACATTGTTTTTCTTAATTCATGACTTAATGGCATATGAGAAATGTGTTCTATATATTAATTCACTTACAGAACCTACATTACAGTAATGGACTGATTCTCACATGAACTTAAAACACTAGAAATTCTGAACTTTGTCTACTAAAGCAACCATAAGTTTGCACTTTCTTACCCATCTATTACATTAAAAATTGTCTGTATTGCATTTGCTACAATTACTTGAAATATAAAAGTTTAGAATTTTTTCCTATGCTTTCACTTTTTGTCTCTGTACCATCTTTTTCAAAACCGTAGATCTTTTTGGACAATGTCCCATCTTTCTAGGCCCTCTTTCCTTTTCCTCCTTTTCCTATTCTGTACCTGCGCCTGGCTCTCCAGGACTCTTTCCACAGAAGATCCTGGAGTCTTCTGATGTACTGTTTTTCTAACACAGAACTTATACATCCTGGGCTCTAGATGCTATCCATTGCAAATTTGATTCCTCCGTGAGCTTTGACCAATATACTATAACTGCTGAGTTAAAACTAGTCTTATAATCTGCCTTAAGGCTAGTCATGGAGAAAGGCAGAATAGCAAATGTCTATAAATAAATAAATGGAGAGGTCTGATAGTGGACGATGGACTTCTAGCCAAAAGAGAACCCTAACTTTATAACGTAATGGTGACTCATTGAAGGATGGCAGATAAAGACGAATTGACCCATTCATTCTGCTAAGGATATCTCCTAGCTGCGACAATTGGATGCTGGCCTGTTTGTAGGAAATCACTCCTTATTCACGTCAGTTCTGGTTATCTTTCTTTCTGGTCTCTGTCATTCTGGGTAGATTGAGCATAACCCCCCACTCTTTGTAACAGTTTAAAAATGGCTGTGGCCTAAAATCTAGTGAGACTACTACCCGAGCATCCAAGTTGCAGTTCACCATAGAGAGAAACAAGAATCTCATGAACCATACTGCCTTATTAATCACACTCACGTTGTTGTCTATGTCTTTACCTGCTAGTCAATCAGAAAACAATATCAACATTAAACCTGATCTTGAATATTCTCTTCTAAAAATGACAATTTATAAAACGTTTTAAAGTTTGAAATTCTTCCCTCAGTCCCAGAGCTACATCTCAGTTGCTGTTTGAAGGTACTGTAGTACTTTTGTCTCACTATTTGCTATTCTTGGGGGGGGGAAGAGTTTAATTTATAACCAATCTTTTTAGCTCCTTTTCTGCCAGAAGTATTATTTACTGGTTATTAGGGATGTGTTTTCATTTTAAAAGACACAGGCACTCTCAACAACATTGCATATTTTGTTTTAGATCGTTTCTAAACTTAAACACTAAAAAAATTACAAAAGTGTGCTTTATAAAATTTTCATTTAGTGCACACTATTTCAATTTAGTGAACACTATTACAACTCAAATAGTGCAAACTAGATCAAAATAATGTGCATTAAATGAAAAATTGAAAAAAAAATTGAAAGAAATCCTAATGAAACTAGAAAAAAATGATAAAGGGAGAAAAATGAAACCAAACATAACAAACTGAAAGTTTTATGGATGCACATCCCTCCTGCTTCTAATAAGGGTAATTTATTTATTTAAAAGATTTCTAGCCTGCATGTATCCAATGTTGAAAGCAGAAACAAATAAAAATGCTTATAAAGTAGAATGACAATACAAACAAGAACAAACATACAAAAATCCTACTCTGCATAATTATGGAAAAATATGTCCTACTTCACAATACTTAAAAATGCCATAAACTGCAGAACCTGCCCAGTTTCCAAGATAACAAATACATTGGGATGCTTCTGTCCTACTGCAACTAGGTCTCGGTGAGAAAAGCATGTTGAAATAAGAATGCCTTTAACAAGCCTTCTTAAAGGAGTATTTTCAATCATCCATAAAGAACTAGAAGAACATTCCAAATAGCGGGACCTGCAGCAGCAAAGGCCCTTTCTTAGGTTTCCCCTAAATGAGCACAATGAATAGTGGGAACCTCCAGCAGACCACACTGCAAGGATCTCAGAGCTCAAGCAGGTTTATATAGTGTAACATAAAGAACGGCATTGGCACAGGGAGAGGTATTTAAACTCAGCAGCTGGTGTATTAACAAACATAGCTAACTTAAGTTTATTCTCCACTGGATCAGCAACCAGTAGAGAGAGCACAGAGCCAGTGTAATGTGTCCTCGCCATGACTTGCCAGTCAAAACATGCTGCAGAATTCTGTACTATCTGTAGTGCATGAAGAGCCCTTGCAGGTAGACGAAGAAAATCCTATAAGTGCTGTGAACAGAGTTAAAGTCTGCACGTAATTTGTACATGTAGACTGTAGCCAACATTTTCAGATTGAATAAGTGTGTATAACTTCACTTTGAAAATTCTCAGGTAACTGGCCTAATACATGCACAGATTAACTCCTCTTTTGGAGGGATTCATTTGTGCAGGTTAATTTACACACACACTTTTAAAAATCAATACATATGCGAACTCTGCCCGCACACCCATGCCTCTTTCCAGGGAAGGTAAAAGAACATGCAAAACTGGATTACTTACATACTTTTAGATGCATTGAGCCTTAGCTGTTTTTCTACATTGGTGTATGTACATAACACTTTGTTTTAGGTGTGTAGAAGGCTTTAAAAAATTTACTCCCTAAATGCCATTCATTATTTGTTTGAAATTAGAAATTTAGCCTGGCATGCATTGTTAGGTACAGTTTCTAGGTGGCAGCTACATGTTTTCTTCCAGCACATGGGCCACATCCAGGCTACAGGAGATCTCCATCCAGCACACAGCAGTGAAAGTACAGTATGTTATTTCCGGCCAGAAGTAACATTGCCAGGCTGGAAGTGATTTGGCCACTGAGCCTCTGGGGGAGACTTCCCTGACCATCACTGGCCCCCTATTCAAACTAGGCCCTTAATGTGGCCCTCAGGTCCAAAAGTTTGCCAACCCTGTTCTAGCGGAACACACACTTTTATCTGAATATATAGTATCTGCATGCTCAAGAAGTGCCGTGAGTGAATAAGATGTGCAGGCTTTGAGGCTAAAGAGGGTTTATGATAGTTCAGAGGGAAATATGTAACACTCTGTTCATCAAGGTATATTGTTGCCCGCCTGCCCCAGCTCTTGGTTCAACCACAAATTACTTACCCAATCCACAGAATCAGGAGTGATTAGGCATTAGAAAGAAAACAAGAGATACTCTCATGGTTTGTATCCCAACAGGGTCTGTTATTAGTCTAGAAAATCTTCAACATGAACAGCATTTCAGTGCCTGCTCCAGACCTACAAAGCTCAATAATGCAATGGAAGCTCAGTTTTGCTTCTGGATTACTTACTCCTTTACAGGAGGCACAGGTCAAACTGTGTGGACCAGAGATCCTTCTGGTTCCCAGGGGCACTCACATCTCTGAAAGTCAGCTCTCCAACTTGTTACATAATGGCCTCGAAAAGCCTTGCATTCTGTTATGTAGCGGAGTGTTTTAGTGTTCCCTTGCGCCTCAGCCCGACCCCAGATGGATCCAGGGCCGAACCAAGGGTTGACGGCGTGCTCCAGCATGGCTGATGGTCTTACCCTCTGCCAGGCCTGCAAGCTCCCAAGGTCAACAACATGATGATGTTGGAAGTTGAATGGTCCTCCGACCATGCCGAGCCCTTTCGGACCTGCCGCTTAGATCAGCATGGAGCAGCAGGCCTGACCTGAGGACGAGGGCAGACGGGCCTTGACATGAAGACATGACACCAAGGTTGATGCAGACGGCATCAGAGACGAGGGCTGGAACAAGACATGACACCAGGGCTGATGCGAAGACATCACGGACCAATGGTCGATGCGACGGCATCCCGGACCAGGGTCGATGCAACGACATCAGGAACAAGATGTTGAAGCGAAGACATGACGCCAAGACTGATGCAACGGCATCCAGGACGAGATGAGGAACTTGATGAAGTCCAGACGAGACGAGAAGCTGGGAGGGTGAACATTGGCACTGTCTATCACTGCGCGCCCTACACAGCCCGAGGAGGCTGGTCACGGACCATGCTGAGTACGGGACGAGAGCAGGAAAGAATCCAGTTGAGGTGGGACTCCGACGATGGAGCCAAATGTCGTCCGAAGCACCACAAAGGCTGGCAGGACATGACGGCTCAGGAGCACAGGAACGAATTCCACCTGCAGGCCACTCCACGCTCGGGAAAGACATCATCCGAGGGAGCCGGGCCTGACAGGACCAGAAGGCTCAGGAGCGCTGAAGTGAACACCAAGAAGGGCAGGACACCAGGAGGCAAAATACCAGGAGACGAAACACCAGGACACCTGGATGAGGACCTCAGGCACGAAGACTTGACTTGACATGAAGACGAAACGAAGAGGAGCTCCACGAAGAAGACCTGACGGAGCTCTGGCAGGCAGGAACCTCCAGAGTGAAGTAACTCCGATGCAAGGCGAAGACTTGGGCTGGAGCAGGAAGTCCAATCAAAGGTGGGGCCAGCACACTTCCTGTGACTGGCCCTTTAAATTCTAAGAAGAGGTGCACGCCAGCACCTAAGGAAAGGCAGCAGGAGCTTGTGCAGGACCGCGGACAGCGGTGCTCTCCTGCACGCTGCGATGGCAGAGCAGGGGAGGCAGACTGTTCACAGGTAGGCCCTGGGGCAGCCTCCAGGCTGCCGAGCGAGGACCCCGTCGATGGCGTTACGGCCCCCGACCGCGGGGGCAGGATGACGGTGGCTCCCTGCCACAGAGGCAGGTTTCGGGGCGGCCTCCGGGCCATGGAAGAAACCAAGTCCATGGCTCTAGCCGCGTGAGAAGAGGAGCACGAAGGGCGGCCTCCGGGCCACAGAAGGAAAAACAGCCGCACGGGAAGGCCCGACATCGGCGGCATCCATGCCGCGTCGGGTGAAGAGAGGTGAGCAGAGGCATGAAAAAAGGTGAGTGCCTGCTCACCGGGGAAAGCTCCGCGGCAGGTTCATGACACAACTTGTCCCTTTGGCAAATTGTCACAGAGATGCTGAGGGTGACAACTATAAGAACATAAGAACATAAGAAAATGCCATACTGGGTCAGACCAAGGGTCCATCAAGCCCAGCATCCTGTTTCCAATAGTGGCCAATCCAGGCCATAAGAACCTGGCAAGTACCCAAAAACTAAGTCTATTCCATGTAACCATTGCTAATGGCAGTGGCTATTCTCTAAGTGAACTTAATAGCAGGTAATGGACTTCTCCTCCAAGAACTTATCCAATCCTTTTTTAAACACAGCTATACTAACTGCACGAACCACATTCTCTGGCAACAAATTCCAGAGTTTAATTGTGCGTTGAGTAAAAAAGAACTTTCTCCGATTAGTTTTAAATGTGCCCCATGCTAACTTCATGGAGTGCCCCCTAGTCTTTCTACTATCCGAAAGAGTAAATAACCGATTCACATCTACCCGTTCTAGACCTCTCATGATTTTAAACACCTCTATCATATCCCCCCTCAGTCGTCTCTTCTCCAAGCTAAAAAGTCCTAACCTCTTTAGTCTTTCCTCATAGGGGAGTTGTTCCATTCCCCTATGATAATGCAACAGCATATTACAATCAGTTGGTTTCCTGAAAAGTGAAAACCAGAAACCCTCAGAAGTAAGGGAAATTTTAATGTCCAAGTAAGATACACTATGAGAAATCAGAAGGACCCCTAGGGAGAGAGGAGCAGGTTAAGGGAACCTATTTACTGCAGTGAAGCTGGTGTGCAGTAGAGAGATTCTGACCAAGTGCCACACACACACCATCCATTGTCCAAGGGCAATCAATTTTTAAATCCAACCCTGGCAGTAAAAAACAAATAATAAAACAAGGTTCATTGATATAAATGTAATCCACCTCACTGCATCAGATCTAAACTACCACTTGTTTGAGGAAATAGAGAGGGTCCAAGTTAAAAATAACACTAGATTTCTGAAAATGCATGCTGTAAAATCCTGATTATAGCCATCTAGGAAGCTTGTTTGCTATTAAAATGGATTTTTATGATTTCTGTGGGTTTTTTTTTACAGAATCAACTGCATGGAGAAGCACATGTCTATATATTGCTCAAGCTAGAACAGTAACCATTACATTTCCTTCTGCTGCTATCAATATGGGCTTGGAGGTAACTATTTATAAAAATATCTGCTTTTTGGAACATAAGAACCACCATACTGTGTCACACCAAGGGTCCATCAAGTCCAGTATCCTTTTTCCAACAGTGGCCAATCCAGGAAACGTACCTGGCAGGATCCTAGAAAGCAGTTAGATTTCATGCTGCTTATATCCAGGGTTAAGCAGTGGCTTTCCCAAAATCTACTTGATTAATGACAATTTATGAACTTTTCCTTCAGTAACTTATCCAACCCTTGTTTAATTCCAGCTATTCTAAATGTTTTTCCATATACTCTAGCAATGAATTCCAGAGTTTAATTGTACATTGAGTAAATAAATAATTTCTCCAGTTCGTTTTAAATGTTATTAAGTAACTTCATGGAGAGTCCTCTAAGTCTTTTTTTATTTTTTGAAAGAGTAAACAACCAATTTGCATTTTTATAAATTTTTTATTAAGCTCTATTTTTACTGAATTTTAACAAAATTAAATATTAGACATGTTTGAAAAGAAAAGCAGGCACATACAAAATATGCACGAGAAATATACAAATACAATATATCAAAGAAATAATATGTAAGTTGCTTTAGCCAAATTAGACCACTACATGTTAGAGAAGGGAAAAGAAAAGGCCAAAGGACTAGAGCCATACAAGTAATATTAAGCAAAAGTGATACATCTAAACAGAAACATTGCCCCTAAAACCAGTACACATCAGCACAGGACAGGTTAAGGACTAATACTGCATCTAGCATCTATGAACCCCCTCAACTACAAAGGATCATAAAATAGAAATGTACTAATATAAAAAAACAAAAAAAACAAGGCACTTGCAGGGGTGACTGATAACACGTCACCTCCAGAGACAACACCTCAAGTCTCAAGACCAAAAACTTCCTCCTACGGTCCTGTGTGGCTTTGGCAAGATCAGGACCAAAAAAGCAGGAGGGTAGGCTATCTAAAAAAGCAAATATGGAGATTAGACACCAATAAAATGTCCAAGTACAACTTTATTAACAGATGGAGACCATTGGTTTTATATATGTGCCCGACTCAGGCCAGAGTTTCGCCCCACACCGGGGCTGCCTCAGGGGCTAGAAAAAATAAATATAAATCGTGTGAACAATACAGGACATACAAAATTAAAAAATAATTAAAAACATAATTAAAAACATAAAAATGTGTAAACATAGGTAACACAAAGATATCGATATTTAACCAACCACATCAAATGAGGCAGACAAGAATACAAACAAAATTAAAAATTGAGAAACAGTATTAACATAGTGCTTATTACCTGTATATGTTCAAAAGCAATATTTGACAAGAATACAAACAAAATGAAAAATTGAGAGACAGTATAACATAGTGCTTATTACCTGTGTATGTTGAAAAGCAATATTTGAGAACCAATAATGTTCTTAATTTAAAATGTCTAGTGGTCAGATGCTTCTGAAATAAATAATGAAAAAACTTTGCATAGGTCACCAAACAAAAAAAAATGTTTAAACAAAGATGGCTGGAACCAAGAAAAAAATGAAATAAAATGTGATCTTAAATAAAAAGTGAACAAAATTTATGTAAGCATGATATAAAAATAACTTTTAAATTGTGATTACAACTACTGCTCTGTGGAATAATCAGTGCAAATTTTCAATAAGATCAGAAAGCTTATGTGAGTGAAACAATAAATAGATAGATATAGGAATAGGTGAAAAATATTATTGAATAAGTATGTGAATATGTACATAAAGTAATAGAACTACAATGAACAAACTCTAAAAAACATGACGTCACTAGTGTTGAGGAAAACAATTAAAGTGATCACTGAAAAACAGGAACCATTGAAAAATGAAAAAAATGAAATTTCAAAATATCGCATTAAATTGTTCCACCAAGGGAACTTTGAAAAGTGACTATGAACGCGATTTACATCCCCCTACCGAAATACATTACAAGATGATAGCTGATTTTAAAATTGTGAGGCTGTGTTTCAAAAAGGAAGATGCTGTTGAACATCACATCGGCATGACATGAATATGAATGAAAGTTAATTATGCAGTGACACTGCTTCTTTGCCTCGATTTAGTCATGACTGCACATTGAAATAAAACGCCAGAAAACAAAATATGGTCGGTGCTCTCTGAGGAAAATAAGAAACAGACAATTGAAAATAAAAAAAATGATGATATTGAGAAAAATCAAAGATAAATGTGTCCCAGCAGGAAACTGCAAAAAACTAAATGTGAGCGAGACTTACATCCTCTGACATTGTACATTGCAAAGGAGCTTAAAGCGGTCATAGCCGACTGAGAAATTATGAGGTTAAGCATTAAAAAAACGCCACAAGGTACTGAAAAAAAATCACCTCAGCATAGCAGAAATGTAAATAAAAACTACTCAAATAGTGGCACTGCTTATTTATCTTGATCTAGGCTTGACCGCAACACAGAAAAAACGGAGAACTCAATACAAATAAAAAAAAAAATCGCTTGCAGAAACAGCACCGGATAACGCTGGCAAATGGATTAATCAAGTATTTTAAAATACAGAAAATTAACGTTAATGTTAACAGACCAAAAGCGCTACAATAAACATAAGAAAACAATGAATTTAAGCTTACTGCAAAGTAGTTACTGCTTTTGTAGGCATCATGCACTGAATAGCAAACACCCAGATTCAGATTGATTGTCAAAAGATCGCTCAACTCTTTAAACAAAACATTTGGGAATACTTACTATGTGCATATACCAGTCTCACTCGATCTCCACTTGTGTACACAAAGGACGTAAAGGAAGAAACTGACTTACCCGATGCTTTAAAAATGTTGTAAAAGTGCGCCAAAACAGTTGTCAATCTCAGAAAAGCGGCGTGGTTAAACAAGTGCTCCGTTGATAGAAATACTAAACACTACCTCACTTTATAGAAAGAATAAAAATATAAATAGAGTGACCAAATATAAATAAAAATAAAAATTATAAATATATAAAACATATAACCACTATGAATATGCAAGGAATTAAATAGACAGTAAAAACCAGGTAAAAATAGAAAACTAGATAAGACCACAGTACTAAATAATTAAAAACACAATAACCTCACACAATCAGGCATACTTATAACTCCTTCTAAAAAAAGGGGGGGGGGGGGGGGCGTGATTAAACTAGAGCTCCGTTGATAGAAATACTGAGCACTACCTCACTTTATGGAAAAAATAAAAATAAATATAAATAGAGTGACCAAATATAAATAAGAAATTAAAAATTATAAATAAATATATGAAACATATAACCACTATAAATATGCAAATCAGATGCATTGGATTAAATAGACAGTAAAAAACAGGTAAAAATGGAAAAACTACATAAGAACACAGTACTAAATAATTAAAACAAAATAACCTCAAACAATAAGACATACTTATAACTCATTCTAAAACAACTGTGAATATGAATGTAAAAACATATATGCAGATAAAAACAAACAAATAGGCATAAAAAAATGAATCACAAAAAGACAGAGTAATCAATCTCTAAATTCAACCCATGTGGTTCAAGAGTGTTAAATTCAAAGATATACTCTTGCTCTAGTTGCAAAAGCATTTTGTCTAAATCACCGCCACGCCAATTGTGAGTGAGTTGTTGAATCACGCAGAACTTAAAATCATTAAAACTATGATTCATTTGGATACTGTGTTGAACTAATGGTTTAGACTCTACTCGTCTTTTAATACTACTTTTGTGTTCAATTATCCGCTTGTTGAATTCTCTAATAGTTTTGCCTACATATGCCTTATTGCAAGTACATACTGCCAAATAAATAACACCTTTAGTCTTACAGTTTATAAAAGTTCTCAAATTGAATGTTTTGGTCATACCTGGAATCTGCAAATTAGTAACCTTCATATTCACATTGCAAACGGAACAGTGTCCACAAGGTCGATGTCCTGGTGGTCTTATATCCTTGACTGTATTGATAGGCAAAGCAGATGGGGATACTAATTCTTTGATATTTTTGTCTCTCTTATTAGCAATCATAAGACCTTTATCTTTGAAATACGGTAATAACTGCAGAACTGTCCAATGTTTCTTAAGAATATTAGTAATTTGAAACGACATGTGTGTGTGAGTTATGGGACATACTATCCGGTCATTTGATTTTTTGGTCTTTGTGATAAGTAAATCTTTTTGATCAACCATGGATGCTTTTTTAAAACCTGCTTCAACATATTTGTGTGGATATGATTTGGCTAAAAACCTGTCTTTCATTTCCTCTGAGCGAGATAAAAACAATGTCTCATTACCACACAACCTTTTTAATCTAAGAAACTGGGAGTTCGGTAAATTTCTCTGTAAGGATTTGTTGTGGCAACTCGAATAGTGCAACAATTTATTGGTGTCTGTAGGTTTCCTATATATATCAGTTAAAAAATTACCATTTTTATAACTTACTAAAATATCTAAAAATGGAATACTAAAATCATTAAAATTAATAGAAAACTTTAAATTGTTGTCCAAAGAATGTATCCATGTATAAAAACTTTGTAAAGTATCAGAGTTTCCTTTCCAAATTATAAAAACATCGTCAATGTACCGCTTCCAAAGTAAAATGTTCCCTTTGAATTGATGATCTGTCAAAAATATTTTTTCAAATTTAGCCACATAGAGATTGGCAATCGACGGGGCCATGGGTGAAACCATCGCCACTCCCTTAGTTTGTAGAAAAAATCTTTTATTGAATGAAACAAAGTTTTTCTTCAAAGCGATTTGTGCCAAGTCGATTAGGAACTGATTGGGTATTCGCTTATGTAAATTAGATTCCATGAGTTGTTCTTCAATTAGATCAAGGGCTGCATCTTGTGGTATGTTAGTATACAAAGATTCGATATCTAGCGTTACCAAAATAATTTCACCATCAATTTCTTTAAAACCATTTAAAATGTTGATAAAATGAGCTGAGTCTCGGATGTAAGAATGTATATTTTTAACTTGTGGTTTTAAAAATGTGTCAATTAAAATGGAAAGAGGTTCTAAAAGTGAACCATTGGCAGAAATGATTGGCCTGCCAGGGGGTTTGGTAAGGGATTTATGAATTTTGGGTAAGATATAGATAGTGGGTAATACAGGAAATTTAACTGTTAAAAATTCATATTCTTTGGGCCTCATTTTCAAAGCACTTTACCGCGTGCGATAAATTCGCAAATCGCGTTAACAGCTGTTAACGCGATTCGGTAATTTGGTATTCAGGGGGCGGAGTATATGTAAAGCGGGAACCTGTGTATCGTGTGCGGCGAAACAGCCGCAGTGTTAGCGCGGTTTTTAACTACAACTCCAACCTCGCGTTATGGACTGCGCTACGGGCCAGAAAAGGATTATCACTGAGAGAGAGAGAGAGAGAGAGAGAGAGAGAGAGAGAGAGAGAGAGAGAGAGAGAGAGAGAGAGAGAGAGAGAGAGAGAGAGAGAGAGAGAGAGAGACTTACTATAGTGCCTATGCCCTACATAGGTATTTGAATCCCTATGGGAGGCTACCTACTAACTCGGGGTGGGGATTAGGTATGAGCGTCGGGGGTTGGGGGCCACTTTTGCATTCCACATGAGACCTACGGACAGAACAGTGGTCTCTAGTGCAGATTTGCTGGCCGTCGGAGTGAGGACGCTCACTCCAAGAGGAGATTTGGCCAACGTTCTCTCCACCTAGCATGTTGTTGCCCAGGTAGAGTGTCCATCAAGCTAGGTAGAGAGAACGTTGCCCAAACCACTTCTTGGAGTGAGCGTCCTCACTCCGACGGCCAGCAAATCTGCACTAGAGACCACTGTTCTGTCCGTAGGTCTCATGTGGAATGCAAAAGTGGCCCCCAACCCCCGACGCTCATACCTAATCCCCACCCCGAGTTAGTAGGTAGCCTCCCATAGGGATTCAAATACCTATGTAGGGCATAGGCACTATAGTAAGTCTCTCTCTCTCTCTCTCTCTCTCTCTCTCTCTCTCTCTCTCTCTCTCTCTCTCTCTCTCTCTCTCTCTCTCTCTCTCTCTCTCTCTCGTGGCCTGCGATGACTGAAATCCAAAAACTGGCAATTATCGTGCACTGGGAAAACATCGTGTGCGGCGCTAATGTTTTCGCAAATGGCGAAAACATCGCCGCACGCGATGTTTCCCCACTGCACGAAAGAAGCCTCATTTGCATTGGGAACGCCCCCTAATGCGTTACCAATGCGATATTGGAAAATAAGGCCCTTTGTTTGTTAAAAAACCACTATTTTTGGCAATTAAAAGTAAATTATCTATATCTTGTTTTATCTTCAGTGTCGGATCCTTATCTAAAACATGATAAAAATTAGTGTCTGATAGTTGTCTATCAATCTCTTGTATGTAATCGTTCCGATTCATAATGACAACGCATCCACCTTTATCCGCAGCTTTAATAATAATCTCACGATCTTTTGCAAGGGTGGTGACTGCATTTCTTTCCTGACGATACATATTCTGGATGATCTTTTTCTGGTCAATTTTAGTTTCTAAGTCTTCTAAATCCCTTAGAACTAAGTTTTCAAAGGTTTGGATGACCGGATTTGGGGCACTGTCAGGCATCCATTTACTGGGATTTCTTACTATTGACGGATCTTGCGTATTGCTGCGTTTGTCTGAAAAAACTTCCATAATCTTAAGTCTTCTTGTAAACTTGAATAATTCAGTTCGTGTTTTGAATGCGTTGTAGGTTGGGGTAGGAACGAATGAAAAACCTTTTTGGACTGCACTCACTCATCTTGTAATGTATTTCAGTAGGGGGATGTAAATCGCGTTCATAGTCACTTTTAAAAGTTCCCTTGGTGGAACAATTTAATGCAATATTTTGAAATTTCATTTTTTTCATTTTTCAATGGTTCTTGTTTTTCAGTGAACACTTTAATTGTTTTCCTAAATACTAGTGACTTCATGTTTTTTAGAGTTTGTTCATCGTAGTTCTATTACTTTATGTACATATTCACATACTTATTCAATAATATTTTTCACCTATTCCTATATCTATCTATTTATTGTTTCACTCACATAAGCTTTCTGATCTTATTGAAAATTCGCACTGATTATTCCACAGATCAGTAGTTGTAATCACAATTTAAAAGTTATTTTTATATCATGCTTACATAAATTTTGTTCACTTTTTATTTAAGATCACATTTTATTTCATTTTTTTCTTGGTTCCAGCCATCTTTGTTTAAACATTTTTTTTTGTTTGGTGACCTATGCAAAGTTTTTTTATTATTTATTTCAGAAGCATCTGACCACTAGACATTTTCAATTAAGAACATTATTGGTTCTCAAATATTGCTTTTCAACATACACAGGTAATAAGCACTATGTTATACTGTCTCTCAATTTTTCATTTTGTTTGTATTCTTGTCAAATATTGCTTTTGAACATATACAGGTAATAAGCACTATGTTAATACTGTTTCTCAATTTTTAATTTTGTTTGTATTCTTGTCTGCCTCATTTGATGTGGTTGGTTAAATATCGATATCTATGTGTTACCTATGTTTACACATTTTTATGTTTTTAATTATGTTTTTAATTATTTTTTAATTTTGTATGTCCTGTATTGTTCACACGATTTATATTTATTTATTCTAGCCCCGATGTGGGGCGAAACTCTGGCCTGAGTCGGGCACATATATAAAACCAATGGTCTCCATCTGTTAATAAAGTTGTACTTGGACATTTTATTGGCATCTAATCTCCATATTTGGCAAGATCAGGAAATATCCATAGTTTCTGTTCCTTGAATAATGATGAAAATAGAGAGAGAATATTATTATGATCTTGTGGAAAAACAAAATTATAAGCAAAGTTGCTTTAGAGGAGATGGTCTCTTCTGAATTGTCGAAAAAGTCAGACAAGTTAATAGAAGTATGTACTGAATCATTTTCCTAAGATTTCTTAGTAGTAGATAAATAGAAAAGTTTTCCATTTGGAGGTAGAGCAGTTTCAGATATTTGTAGTACCTCTTTCATATAGGAAGTGAAAAGCTCAGAGGGAGAGAGAAGCTGCATTTGAGGAAATTAAATAAATGCAACGTTAAAGACTTAAAAGAATTTTCCAAATTTTCCATGGAATGAGAAGAAATAGTTAAATCATTTTTTTTTAAATTTTATTTTTAATCATTTTAAATTATACAGCAAGTCATCCAACTTACTTACAGAAAATGAAATGCATTATACATTCAGAAAAGAAAACCAAATAGCAAGATATTACATCACCCTAATTGCAGTATAATGCATTCCCCTATTAAATAAACTTTATAGGGGGCAGAAAATAGGAAGATTAAACAGTTAAACATGTAATGCAAGTATTGGCTTTACATAGATTAATGACCATCATTCAAAAGTATGATCCTCATTTTACGGCTTTAACCCCGGGGTAACAATTACCCTCCTAGCATTTAGAAAAGATTTTAATTGCTCGGGGTAAAAGAAAATAAAACTCTCCTTTGGGGATTTTACAACACACTTGCAAGGATATTTTAAAACATAAGAAAACCCTAAAGCAAGCACTTGTGATCTCATTGTGAGGAATTCTCTTCTCCTGTCTTGGGTAACAGGAGCAAAATCAGGAAATGCACGAATCTGTGTTCCCCTAGGGGCGGATTTTAAAAGGCGCGCGAATAGCCTACTTTTGTTTGCGCTCCAGGCGCAAACAAAAGTACGCTGGATTTTAGTAGATACGCGCGGAGCCGCGCGTATCCACTAAAATCCTGGATCGGCGCGCGCAAGGCTATGAATTTTGTATAGCCGGCGCGCGCCGAGCCGCGCAGCCTACCCCGTTCCCTCCAAGGCCGCTCCGAAATCGGAGCGGCCTCGGAGGGAACTTTCCTTTGCCCTCCCCTCACCTTCCCCTCCCTTCCCCTACCTAACCCACCCGCCCGGCCCTGTCTAAACCCCCCCCTTACCTTTGTCGGGGGATTTACGCCTCCCGGAGGGAGGCGTAAATCCCCGCGCGCCAGCGGGCCTCCTGTGCGCCGGGCCGCGACCTGGGGGCGGGTACGGAGGGCACGGCCACGCCCCCGGGCCATAGCCACGCCCCCGTACCCGCCCCCAAAACGCTGCCGGCACGCCCCCGAAACGCCGCGACGACCGGGCCCGCCCCCGACATGCCCCCCTCTGAGAACCCCGGGACTTACGCGAGTCCCGGGGCTCTGCGCGCGCCGGGAGGCCTATGTAAAATAGGCTTCCCGGCGCGCAGGGCCCTGCTCGCGTAAATCCGCCCGGTTTTGGGCGGATTTACGCGAGCAGGGCTCTGAAAATCCGCCCCACAAATTGGAGATCCCCATTTTTTAAATATCTTTTCATAACCTCAGTAATATCTTTCTCAATTATAAATGATACTAATAACGTAGCACATTCGTACAATTCACAAGCTGAATCTTCTAGAAACCTAGTCAGATTACCTTTATTCATATCAACAGGTTGTTGTTGTTCTCTATTTCTCGTGGATACAGGCAGAAAATATAACTTATTAACAGAAGGAGTTTCATCCTCTTTAAATTTCAACACTTCTTTGAAATATTTCATAAGGGTAACATAGGGTAATTCTACCATTTTCGGGAAATTAAGAAATCTTAAGTTTAAATGACGCAAATAATTTTCTAAACATTCTAGTCTTTTAGATACATTTAGATCTTTTATAATTTTCCCATTACATTGTTGAGTTTTCCCCATTTCAGCTTCTACTATTTCCAATCTTGGCTTAAGTTATTTTAATTGAGTATCGAAAATCTCCAAATTATGTTCAACTTTATCCAAATTTTCTTGAAAGTCCCCAATCGATTTTACTAAAGCAGCCATTATGTCCCAAATAGCTTGCAGAGTTATTTATCCGGCTTACCAGGCATCTGAAAACGGGGTCTTAAAGGTGACTCACCCGTTTTCTGCACCGGAGATAGTCCCGCCAATAAAACTTCTTGTCTGGGACCCGACTCTTCTCCAGACCTCTCAGCTTCCCTCTCCGAAGTCAGGGTAGACGCCGGAGGCACAGAGGTTGATCCCTCGGCTCGCGCTGTCTCTGGATTTGCTGTGGGCTACAGTAGAGCATCGGCATCCTCCGCCCTCTGGCCTCCTTCCGCTGGGGCCGCATCTGCCACGTCACGAACATGCGACACCGCTGCCTGAGGTCCTCACATACGTAAAAACTCCCAATCAATATCTCTGTTAACCTCAGTGTAGCCCTATACGGGCAGGCAATACCTGGCAGGGATTTCCCTTAAACAAAATTCCAACCTAAGAAGGGATATAAACTTCACTTAGGCAAACAGAAGCTAACAAAGCTCTTTACTTTTCAAGATCCAAACCAAAAGACCATACCTGCTCTTCTCTAAGCTCCTACTTATATTCAAGGTCCATCCACTCAGACAGCCTCTGGAGGAGGAGCTGAACAGTGGTATCACTTCTAGCTGGTTTGTGGGATACTAGGGATATCTAGTGGCCAACCCAGAGGGGTGTCACACTTTGTTTTATTCTCCATTCTTTTCCTAATAATTCATAACATTCTGTTTGCTTTTTTGACTGCCACCACACACTGAGTCAAGGATTTCAACATATTGTCCATGATAATGCCTAGAACTCTTTCCTGGGTGGTGACTCCTAATATGGAACCTAAGATCATGAAATTAGAGTTTGGATTATTTTTCCCTGTGTGCATCACTTTGCACTTGTCCACATTAAATTTCGTCTACCCTTTGGATGCACAGCTTAGCAGATCACCATTCTGAATCTGAATCAACTCAATAGCAAATGAAAGCAATTAACAAATGTTTATCAACATCCTGATTTTATTATTGCTCCAGATTTCAATCTAGTACCATAGATATATGCACTAAGGGTGTGAATCATGTGATCGATCGTCTTAACGATTGATTTTGGCTGGGGGGGGGAGGGAAATCTGATCATGTTTTGTTTTTTTTAAATCGTTAAAAATCGTAAATCGGGGGAGGGCGGGAAAACCGGCACACCAAAACAACCCTAAAATCCCTCCCGAACCCCCCCCCAAATGTTTTAAATTACCTGGGGTCCAGTGGGGGGGTCCCGGCGCAATCTCCCACTCTCTGGCCACGGCTGCGTTAAGAGAAATGGCGCCGGTGGCCCTTTGCCCTTATCATGTGACAGGGCAAAGGTAGTGCCGGCGCCATTTTGGTTCCTGGCTCCCGACGTCACGCGTGCAGGAGATCGCTCCCGGACCCCCACTGGACCCCCAGGGACTTTTGGCCAGCTTGCGGGCCCATATGACATAGTGAGGGCAAAGGTAGCGCTGGCGCCATTTTGAATATTGGCAATACGGCCCGCGTGCAGGAGGTCGCTCCCGGACCCCCGCTGGACTTTTGGCAAGTCTTGTGGGGGTCAGGAGGCCCCCCCAAGCTGGCCAAAAGTCCCTGGGGGTCTTTTGGACAGAGGGAAAAGACTTGCCTTTCAAGGTCATTAGGGTTTTCTTCACTCTCAGTGGCTCTTTACATCCATCAAGTTATTCTGCCTATGCAGTATATATATATATATATACACACACACACACGGGGCGGCTCATGGTAATGTGCTGCCTGAGGCGAGGGATGAAATGGCGTCCCGCCCTCTACCCCCCTCTTCAACTGCCTCCAGCCTGGCTGGTTCGCAGCAGCATCCCTCCTATCTTCAGCCACCACCTGCCTGGCGACCGGCGGCAGCCAGCAGCATCGCTCAGCCAAGGTAGGGGCAGGCTGTGTGAGGGGGATACCACAGCGGTGTTCTGAGAGGGGCATTTTTTGCCACCTCAAATTTCTGCCACCTGAAGCGCCCGCCTCACCGTGCCTCATTATAGAACCACCCCTATATGAATATATACATATACAACGGCACAGACTTCTGTATAATAGCAGGTGTAACCTAATGGGTATAATCTAATTATTATGAAGTTCTACCTCATTCAATTAAATTACAAAAGCATCTTTATTACCTCTTAATACGTATAAATATACCACTATTTCAAAACAGTATGTTATGTTCTTAAAAACATTGATACTACAGCCAACCAGTCTATACATAATGGGATACATTTTTAAAGAAGGGCGCATGTCCATGTGCACGTGCACATGGACGTGCTGATTTTATAACATGCTCGTGCTGGTGCGCACATGTTATAAAATCGGCGGGTCACGCACACATGCACACTGGATTTTGTAATCCACACGTGTATGTGTGGGCGGTGTGTACAAGGCGGGTAGATTTGAGCAAATTTCGCACGACAATGAGAACGGGCTTCTCCTAGTTCCCTCCCAGTCCATTCCAATTAAGGAGCGACTGGGAGGGAAATTCCCTATCCCCCTGCCCATTTCCCTCCCTCTTCCCCTGTTCTTCACACCCCCCAAACCCTTTACCCTACCTTTTTTAAATTTTATTTCGTTGCTTACTGCTCCGTTGGAGCAGTAGCAACTTGCGTGCGCCAGCAATCCCTTCCCCAGTACAGCAGTAAATGGCCTTTGTACCGGCCGCCTCCAGCCTCGCCCCTCCCTGCCCCTCCCAGCCCCCCTTTATCTGGGCCAGGCATTTCGGCGCATAACGGGGTTACGCGCGTGGCTGGGCCTCTTTGCAGAAGCACGAGGCGCTCGCAAGGCCCAGCCACACACTTAAGCCTCATTTTTTTACGCCCATGAGGGATTAAAAATCAGGCCAAATATGAATTAAGTCAATTGAAAAATCAAAAAGTAAAAAAAAGTGATAGGACAGTTTCAAATATGGAGCAAAAAATGTTCCCACAAGTTGTAATTCCTCCTTAATGTACCCATTTGCATGTACTACCTCTGGTGTATGTAAATATTTCTCATGCATATTCCTTAGAGGTAGGGTTTACCTATGGTAAACCCAAAAATCCAATGCAGAAAAATGCTCCTGCATGTCCACTTAATTCCACAACTCAAAGCACTGTCTTCTGTCTTAGAAGAGAGCTGTTTTTATTTCCTCACAGGGCACAGACATCCCAGCACCCTCAATGGGAGGGGCTGCACCAAATGGTGTCTCCCTCTAATTACTAACCACTTCTCACTAGCTGAAAGGAGTTAAACTAGGGCCTTTGATACTGATCCCACAGGGTCATTACACCCCTCTCCCAGTTAGTCAAAATTTGGGAATGGGTTGAGACTTGTACACAAAGTTTACAAAACCACAAGAAAACCACACAGTAACATATAAACATTATGTTTCACTGGAGAACTGAACACTCATTCCTCTCTATGCTGGTACCAAGACCTAGGCAGGTTCTACATCTGATGTAGGCACTACCGTACATGGCATGATGCTGCATCCTACCAAGAAAAAGTTAAATATCACACTCAAGTAAAACTTCCACCAGAAAAATCGGAAAATGGAAATGGCTGAAAGCTGACCAGCTCTGCCACCCATGCACAGGAAGTGAGCCTCTTTCAACAGAAAGGAAGCTCTACAATAAGGGGTCATGCGATGAGGTTGAAAAGGGGTAGGCTCAGGAGTAATTTTAGGAAACATTTCGTTAAAGAGAGGGTGATGGATGCATGGAACATTCTCCCAGTATAGGTGGTGGAGACAAAAACAGTATCTGAATTCAAGAAAGCATGGGATAAATACAGGGGATCTCTAAGGTAGTCATGGGAATTATAATGCTAAATTAATTGGATGGGCAGACTAGATGGGTCTTAGTCTTTTTCTGCTGCCATATTTTTATGTTTCTATGGCTATGGTGGAGGATGTGGAGGATGCTCTTACCATCCTATAAAGGTAAAATGGCAAATCACAAAAAATGTCAAGCCCCATATTCTTTCCTTTATGTAAACTTCTTGGTGTCCTCTAGGGTGGAGAATAGATTATCCAAACTTTTATTGCTACACCATCACCACATTGTTTTACCAAAAGACACTGGTATTATTTCCTCCTGGAACTGTGGAGAGAAATAGCAACCATTCTAATAATGATCTACATCCTCCTTGTGGCGGCAGATGACTTTTATATCACTGGATGGACCTCCTGCAACCAGTCCAACTTACAAAGAAAAAGTTAACTTTAATTAAATAGTTTTGAAAATCATTCCAGGGACATTTCATTTTTTTCTTCAAAATATTTTTTTAGTTTTTTTAGAATGGGTTTTGCTTAGATTTTTTCTTTAAACAATACAATACTGCTGAATATACCTGACTATCTTGAATTAGCTGGATAAGTTTGTCTGACTATCTTTATGACTACTCTATGGCATGATTAGAGTTCGCCAGATAATTTATCTGATTAACTCTGAATATTGGAGTTAGCCAGCTAACTTAACTCAACACCAGAAGGCCCCCAAAACACTCCTATGCATTCCTGCTGAATTTTAGCTGGATAATGAGTTAACCAGATACAAAGGGTCTAAGTGCCACTGAATATGGACCCTTACATATCCATGCCAAAGCATTGCAAAGTAGCAAACTTTCCAATTTGGTATATTGAAGTACTGCTTTTACTTCTAATGCACAACTTTACTTTGTTCTTCTGTTATCTCATTTAATTTCAGGTGCAAATTGGATGCCAAACTGATAACCTTTCCGATAAAGATGTGCTGGAACGCCCCTTAGATGCTGTAAAGATTTATCAGGTCAACAAACCGGTTGTATCTGCCTGCAACGTATGGGGAGGACTCCTTTACATTAGAGTACCAGGAGGAAGAAACCTTGGAAAGTTAACCTTGAGAGTTGAAGGAGCATCTCTAGCTCCCTTTTTCAGGCACGGTAAGGATTCAGTGAATATCTACTGTATATTAATTGTCTATAGTACCATAGGTTTCCATTAGGGATGGATGAACCACACCCACTTCTGGATGACATGACCCTATTCTTGGAGTAATCAGGATCAGGTATCCAAGGCCTAGTCCCAAGATCAGAATGCACATGTCACAAGCTGTTTGGCAACAGTGTTGCTTCTCATGCCAGCATTATTGTCAATACACTCCTTATACTGACACCAGCCTGCTGTTAGTGCCATCACCCTTACTGGTACTGGCAATTTAGGGACAGGTGGTTGGGGGACTCTGGCACCTAGCTCCCTCCCTGTCTTGCAACATGATGCCTTTCATGCTGTTGAAACTGTGAACCTAAAGCAGAGAGAAACCTAGACAAAGCAGGGGAGATATAAATCAAAAAACCGTTTCAAAGACTGTGGAAAATTAGAGGTCCAAGATTATTAACGTAAATAAAGTTAACAAAAATTTTCAAAGAAAGAAAAGATCATTGAATGAGAAAAGAAAGAAGTCAATATTCAAAAATCCTTAAATAGTTAATTCATCCAGCTAAATAACTGTATAAGCTATCAGGGATATTTAGTGGGATAAACATGCTTCCGAATATCCCTGAGTAACGTTATCTGGTTATATGTAGCCAGATAATTTCAAAAGCTAACCGGTTATCTTTGAATACTGTATTGCCAATTAAGTTTCATGGTTATCCAGGTACGTATACCTGGTTAACTTTGCCCTTAATCATGTATATTCAGGTGATATAGTCAGTTAAGTGCAGATGTTGGGCCACATTTCCCAACCTACGTGCGAGCGTAGATTTGTGCGCACAACCCGGCGCGCACAAATCTACGCCCGATTTTATAACATGCACCCACAGCCGCGCGCATGTTATAAAATCCGGGGTCGATGGGCGCAAGGGGGTGCACACTTGTGCACCTTGCACGCGCCGAGCCCTAGGGGAGCCCCGATGGCTTTTCCCGTGGAGCGGCCTCGGAGGGAACTTTCTTTTTGCCCTCCCACCTTTCCCTCCCTTCCCCTATCAACCCCGACCCCCCAGCCCTACCTAAATCCCCCCCTACCTTTATTATTTAAGCTGCGCCTGCCGGCCAAGTGCCGGTGCGCGATCCCCCAGCTTAGCGGGCCTTTGGAGGCCTCTGGCCACGCCCCCACCCCGGACCACCCACGCCATGCCCCTTTTTTCGAGCCCCGGGACATACGCACGTCCTGGGGCTTGCACACGTAGCCGAGCCTAATCAAAATAGGCTCGGCGCGCAGGGCTTTTTAAATTTGCCCCGTTGTGTTCAAAAAAATAAAAGATATGTTTGGGGCCTCCAAGCCGAATCGTCCCATTCCCTCCCCCACCCCCACCCCAGTTAAATGTAAACATATCCCTAACAGTCAAGCCCTCCATTGATGTCTCAAGCAGCGCTGTTAGCTTTTGCAACTGACATGGCTGCTAGAGCAATGCCAGAAGCACCAGGAGCTGAGCACTTCTTCCCAGCTCCCACCCACTGGGAAAGGTTTACAGGGTTCCAGGAAGGCCAGGAGGGTTTGGGGTAGTTTGAAAGGGGGAAGGGGAGAGAAAAGGTGGTCTTGCAAGTTTAGCAATTCAACAGTCTCAGAGGGGTAGGAAGGGTGGATTTTCAGGCCTAGGCTCACTAATTTTTAATGTTATTTTAGGGGGCTTTGGGGGAGGAGAGCTTGACCACCAGGGACATGTTTACATTTAATTGGGGATGGGAGACTGGGCCAGGAAGCCTGAGGTGAATTGCAGGAAAATATCAGCCCGGGGTATTTTTTTTAAAACCCTCATGCGCTGTCCCTGCAGCACATGTTTCAACAGTTTCCAAGAGCATACCACACTGACTCTTCAGAAGTGCATTATGTGACTTGGACCCTGGCAGAATTGAGCCAAAAAATCTCCAACATTAATTCCATATTTTTCCCTAAATAACTAAGTAATACAGCATACCCTAGATCAAGGGTGAGCAAACAGAACTGCAGTCCCCCTTTCATCTATGCAATCAGTTAACATAAGAGCATAAGACATGCCATACTGGGTCAGACCAAGGGTCCATCAAGCCCAGCATCCTGTCTTCAACAGTGGCCAATCCAAGTCACAAGTACCTGGCAAGATCCCAGACATTAAATAGATCTCAAGCTACTATTCCTTATTGATTAATAGCGGTTTATGGATTTTTCCTTTAGGAACTTATCCAAACCTTTTTTAAACCCAGTTTCACTAACAAGGGAATTTTAATTCTCCAGCGTGCACCAATACTGGCAGATATGTGCATGACCGGGCCCACACGGGTGCCAAACGCATTTTCGTAGCAGGCCGGCCACTCATGTATCTGCCGGTATGCGCAGAAGTGCCAAGTTCTTTAAAAAGGGTGGGCCGGGGCCGGGGTCTGGAGGGGCGGGGGCCAGCTGCCAGCGGAAGGAACTTATTACTGCTCAGGAGAGCAGGTAAGTTCCATAACAAAATATAATAGGGTAGATAGGTTGGGTTTAAGGGTTGGAGAGGAGAGGGCAAAGGGAGGATGGTTAGTTAGGGGGGGGTAGGGAACTGGGTAAAGGCGTGATTGTGCCACACTGCATTTTTTAAATAAAATACTCCCCTTGCACGTACAATTCGGAGTCCATGCACACATGCACGTGCCAATATGAAATCAGGCGCACATGTGCGCGCAGATAGCCAATTTTATGACATGCGCGTGTCAATCCAAGCATGTTATAAAATAGGCCCATCCATGTGTGAATGGAAGGAACTGCATGTACATGGACACCCGTGTGGCCCTTTAAAAATTTGCCTATAACTGCGGTTCTCCCAGCAAGTTTAGTTACATACCCTATATTCATGGTTTGGTATTAGTCTCTTGCTAACTAATCAGTTGCCAAGTAATGAGACAATCACACTAAACATTCAGTATCATATACATATACAGGCTCTCAGGTAGAAATACTCATACTATTCTTTTTAGACACCTACTTTTTCTGTGTCTGAGAGAGTGTGTATGTGGATGTCTCTCTGACAAAGACTCACACACTTGTTTATTTATTTATTTAAAAATTCTTGTATACCGCCTATACAATTGTGGTGGAACTAAGCAATTTACAGATAGTACATACATAAAGATATAAACAAAAATGACAATACAGCATAAAATGGACAAAATAAAATTCAGAGTTGGAATAAATTAAGATAAAAAGGTTGAAGTTAAAGGAAGGAAGAATTATAGTTAAGAACCTTCAAGTTTGGGGGGGCTCTTCAAGATGGCCGCCGAGTGAGACGTGCAGCAAGTGAGATCCCGTTGAGTATTACCTTTTTTCAAATTTCCTCAAATGAAATGCCTCATACAAAAAGAAAAGCCAGGCTAAGGGGGGAAGCTACTAGTTCACCCTCCTTAGACCCATCTCAGCCTCTTATCAAGGGGTTCCTTGCTGCGAATTTGGCCGAAGTAACGGAAGGCTTGGTTGCTGGGGGTTTGGTTACAGAGCGGTTACCGTCTCCCTTGACCTTTTATATAACCTTAAGCCCTGGAGTGCCGAGCAAGCCCTCCCCACCGCACCTTGAAAGTTCACCAAGTCCGATGGCCATAGCATCTACCCCTGAGGAGATTCGGGGAGGACGGGAGGCAGCACGTCGTGAGAAACTGTTGGAGGTGTGTCAACTGTTGCAGGTGTGTCAAGCGGGGAGTGGAGAGGCGCCTGAGGATGCTGGAAACAGCACAGATCGATCTTTCCCACAGGCCTCGTGTTGCATGCCCAACCCGCGGAGGTCCGCGGGCCGGCCCCCCACCTACCTCCGGGTATTGGAAAGCAGCAGCAGCGTGGCTGAGGCCTAGTCGGGCCTGCAGCCTCCAGCGCGGTGTCTCCTCCCCCTGCGCGCACGCTCACAAGGCCCGGACATTTAAAGGGCCCAGCACGGGAAAGGAAGCCTCCACTTCTCAGGTTGACGTCAGACACTGCAGGTATATATACCCCGCTGGAAGCCCTTCTTCCTTGCCTTGCAATGAGGTTCACTCTAGTAAAAGTTGCTAGTTGCTGCTTCGGTTCCTTTGGCTTCCAACTCCGACTTCTGATTCCTGGCTTTCGACTCCGGCTTCCATCCACAGACTTCTGATTTTGCTTCATCCTTTGGCTTCTGACTCCGGCTTCTGATTCCTGGCTTTTGACACCGGCTTCCGTCCACAGACTTCTGATTCCGCTTCACCCTTTGGCTTCTGACTTCGGCTTCTAACTCCTGGCTTTCGACTCTGGCTTCCGTCCACGACTTCTGATCCAGCTTCGTCCTTTGACTTCCGACTTCGGCTTCGTCCAAGAGGCCTCGCCTAAGTCCAAGCGGCTCGGGTCCTCACGAGCTCCTCTCGGGGGGACCGCAGGCTTCCAGTGGTGAAGTTACAGTTGGCCTCCTGGCTTCAGCTCTTCATCTCCATTCCCTGGATACCGCTTCGCAGGAGACCACTCGTAAGTCCAAGAGGCCCAGGCCCTCACGGACACCTCCTGGAGGGACCTCGGGTCTCCAATGGTGAAGATCTCTTGGTCTCCTGTCTGTGCCGCCTCCCGGCTTCGACACCCACTGGGTATCTCCTCAGTGAGCCACCAACTGTCCTAGTCGGTCCAAGGGGCCACGAATCCAACACCTCGTTACTTTCGAAAGTTATTTCCACGATGCAAGGTAAAGGAGTGGGCATGGGAACTGTTGCGGGTGGAGGTGGGACCCAGGATAATGTTCCAGATATGGGATTTCGAATACAGAGACTGGTGGTAATGTCTATGGAAATTATTTGGACAGTATTAAAATCGATTGAAACTTCGGTAACTTCAATTTCTCAAACTATCCTGGAAACCAAGAACCAAGTAATAGTAAATACAAGCTTGATCTCAATATTTAATCAGAAAGTGGAAATTGTGGAAAACAGATTGCAACAGTAGAGAAAATTCAACAGAAGTTAATCCAGTCTGAGACAATTAATAATAGAAAATTAGAGAAAATAGAAAATGTATTAAGGTTTCATAATTTGAGAATACTAAATTTCCCAGTGATTGATTTAATCTCTCCACTGGATCCATTCAGGACATATGTAATGCAGGTGTTAAAAATTCCTGAGGCAACAATGCCAGTTATTACCAAAGTTTATTATCTGCCCCAAGCAGCAACACCTGGTGAATATGTGTCTAGAGTAAGTCCAGGGATGGAGATTTCTGAAATATTGGAGCTATCACAAGATACAGAGATCACCAGAAGAAAAACTTTACTGGTTACCTTTGCTTTTCTAATGGATAGAAATAATGTCCTGAGGCCTTTCTTTTGGAATAGACTGAGTCTATTTTATGGCCAGAAACTTTGGCTATACTCAGATGTTACAAAATCCACTCAGATACGTAGAAACAATTTCCTTACAATGCATGCAGATGTGATACAATTAGGAGCAAGGTTTTTGCTACGATATCCATGCAAATGCTCTATAAGATTTCCAAATGTAAATCATGTGTTTTTTGATCCCAATCATCTGAGAACATTCCTGGATGCGAACACCTAAGGAACACCTCCAACTAGCTCGGCCTAAGAAAAGGGAGGCCGAATTGTCCACTCTACGTCCAAGTTTCTTTTTGGTAGTTAATGTATGGAGTTAAAAAAAATATTATATGCTCTCTTACTTAGAGCCTCCCTTCATTTCTTTTATTTAAGTACATAAATGTTAGATTTCTTCTTGAATATTAATGGATTATTTTGTATTTCCTATATCATGTACCGCGATTGCTTACCAAGGTTATTCTTGAGAAATGTTTGAAATTCATGAAAATAAAAATTAAAAAAAAAAAAAGTACCTTCAAGTTTGCCATATGCCATAGAGCAGAGATGTGTCTTAAGTGCCTTTTTGAAATCTTTGTAATTTAGGATAAGATGAATATGGTCTGGGAGAAAGTTCCATAATATCGGACCAGCAATTTAAAGGCGTGCCTGCGAGTTAGGTCCAGTCTGGCTGTTTTTATTGTTGGTACCTCTAACATACATTTGTCCATGGATCTTAGTTGACAGGGTAGCCAATACAGCCTTAAAATGGGACATAGCCAAATAGTTGAAGGATTGTAGATTAAGGGGGGTCATTTTCAATAGCTTTTGCATGCGAAAAGGGACTTTTCGCGTGTGATAGGGTGATTGGGGCGGAGTCGGCCCTGGAAGAGGAAGAGTCGGAGCGGCACTGGGGCCGCCGCTGTGGAAACATCACTGCGGCAAAAGGTAAGGACCATTATCGCCACCAGTTTTGCACCGAATAATTACACCTTTTAAAGTGTAGATATTCGGTGCGAAAGCCGGCAGCCAGCGCACCGCAGTGGTGCGATGGCTGCCGGCTTTCGCAGGCCCACCCCCCACTTCACCCCCTCTCCACCCCCCGGTACCGCGCAATTCACAGAGCCGCGCAACAATAGAAAATCTAGCCCTAAATTAATGGATTATAATGAATACGATAGTGTATAAGAAGCCAATGAAGAGATCGTAGAGCAGGAGTAATGTGCTCTCTGCGTGGGGTGTTGGAAATTAAACAAGCAGCGGAGTTTTGAATGAGTCGAAGCAGATAAATGATGGTGGCTGGATGGCCTAAGTATAGGGCATTGCAATAATCTAAATCTGATAGGATGAACGCTTGCACAACTAAGCAGAAATCAGATGGAAAAAGAAGAGGCTTTAATTTTTTGAGTAAATGTATTTTGAAATAAGATTTTTTAACTAATGCAGAAATATTAGAAGTCATAGATAATCTGGAGTCTAGTAGTACTCCTAGATTTCGAGCACAGTTTGTAATTGGAATAATATGGCTATCAAAAATAAAGTTTGCTGGTGGGCAGTGAGTTGAATCAGGAATAGTGGATAGAAAAAGGAGTTCTGTTTTGCTATGTTCAATTTTAAATGATTATGAGAAAGCCAGGTATGTACAGTCTTTAAATATAGTTGTATCAGTGATAAGGTTTTTGTCCAGGAGTCAGCATAGGGAATGATAAACTGGATGTTGTTTGCATAAATTTAAAATTCTAAATTAAGATCAACAAGAAGGTGGCAGAGGGGGTATAGATAAATATCAAAGAGAAGAGCAGAAAGTGAAGATCCTTGAGGGACACCAGTGTGTGTGAAATACCAGTCAGAATTGAAGTTACCATAGGTGATTCTTTGAGGGCGATTGGCAAGAAATGATTTGGACCATTGTAGCGCACAACCAGAGATAACTATGTGCTGTAAATTGGAGAACAGTATGTTGTGATTTAGTGTGTCGCACGCTGCAGAGATAGCTAGGAAGACTATTATATAGAGATGTGAATTGGAACTGGTATCGGTTCGGATTCCGGTTTCGATTCACATCATGAAATTTTTATCTTGCAGTCCGATCTGGTTTTTTTTTTTATCGGCTGCGCCTGAGCCGATAACAAAAAATTACAGCCGACTCTTTAAAAGGAGTTTGTTAGTATCCCCCCACCCTCTGGTCCCCCCCTCAAATTTTTAAATACCTGGTGGTCCAGCGGGGGTCCCAGGAGCATTCTCTCGCGCTTGGGCCGTCGGCTGCCAGTAAACAAAATGGCGCCGATGGCCCTTTGCCCTTAGCATGTGACAGGGTATCCGTGCCATTGGCGGGTCCCTGTCACATGGTAGGAGCAATGGACGGCCGGCACCATCTTTAAAAATGGCACGGGCCATCCAGGCAAAGGCTGGATGGCCTGTGCCATGATTCCAACACGATATTTTCAATCGTGTTGATTCCAACACGATTGAAAATATCGTATTGGAATCAAATCCTCTAATGTTAGAGTCAACAGATGATAGGATATCTAATGATATCGTGTTGGAATCAAATCCTCTAATGATAGAGTCAACAGATGATAGGAGCAAAGATTCAGTGCTGTGGCCCTTTCTAAAGCCATGCTGGTGAGGATGTGGGAGGTTATGATCAGTAATGTACTCAGATATTTGATGCAATACAACAGACTTGATTATTTTTGCTAGTGATGTTAGCGAGGCGATAGGGCAATAATTGGTGATATCCAATGGGTCGACATTTTTCTTTTTCGGTATGGGGTAATATGGAGGTTTGTTTCAATGTGGCTGGGAAGGTGCCTGAGGAAAATGATAAGTTGACTATATCTGATAGAAGGGGAGAAATTTGCTCCTTGATGTTTTTTAGTATGGTTCCTGGACATGGATTAAAAGGACTATTTGAGGGCTTAGATTTAGATAAAATTCAAGAAATTGTATCTGCTTCAATAGGACTGAAATCAGAGAAAGAGCAGATGGAAGGGGGAAGATTATGAAGGGGGAAGATTATGAAGGGGGCTTGGTAGGATCACGAATTCAGATGAAATCTTTTCGATTTTTTCTTTGAAGTGACGGGCGATATTAGTACAGAAATCTGGGGAGGAGTCAGTAAATGTGTCTTGACGTGTGGTAGTAATTGATTTTACTATGCTAAATAAGGTGTGAGGTTTACCATTCGAGGCTTGGACTTGTAAGGCATAGAAGTTTTCATGGCGTGGTCAAATTCTTCATTATATTTTCGCAGGTAGTGTTGCAATCCTGGCCGCGAGCACCGCTACTTGGGCGCCTTTGTAGCCCGTTTCCCGCCAGTACTGACTCCGCCCAACTCCTGACGTCAGACGCCACGGCCTTGATAAGCCGGCCGCAGCCATCCAGCCTTTGCCTTGCAACGGGTTAGCATTCTGGTTTCCTGTTGCGTTGCGCCCCAGAGTGACCTGCTTGGGTACGTCGCTCCGTTTCTGCTACAGTACCTGCTTGGTTCCTGCCTGCCTGCTACAGTACCTGCTTGGTTCCTGCCTGATTCCAGTACCCGAATCTTGCTACAGTTCCTGCCTGATTCCAGAACCCAAGCCTGCTACAGTTCCTACCTGGTTCCAGAACCCGTACCCAGTTACAGTATCACTACTGTCCTAGTCTGGTTCCAGTTACCTGTCCTGATCCACAACCCGCCTAAGTCCCAGCGGCCGGGCTCCTAAGGGCTCCTCCAGGGGGGGGCTTTGGCTTCCAAGGGTGAAGCCACCTAAGTCCCAGCGGTTGGGCTCCTACGGGCTCCTCCCGGGGGAGCACCAGCTTTCAGGGTGAAGAGCATCTACGTCCCGCCTGAACATCTGCCTCCCGGCCCGCTGTTCATCAGCGACATTGTCCATCTTTTCCTAGTCTCCAGCAGGTCGGCCCAAGGGTCCACTAAACTGAGACTCCCATAACAGATTGCAAGGCCATGGACTCGGCAGATGCGCCTGTTTCCTTGGACCTGCCAGGGTTGGCCCAGCAGCTGCAGTATCAGCAACACTACCTCGAGGTCCTCACTGTTTCGGTAGGGGAGTTGTCAGCCCGACTGGATGCCCGGGCCTCTTCTGCCCCAGAACCAGCACCCGAGGCCCAAGATTCGTCGGTGACTCAGCTGCCAGGACCCTCCCGCTACGCTGGCGATTTAAGGACCTGCCGCGGCTTCCTGAACCAATTTTTTATTTATTTATTTATATATATATTTATTTATTTAAATCTTTTCTATACCGTCGTTAAGAAGGATCCGTCACAACGGTTTACAATAGGGCACATAAAATAAGGATGCTGAGATCTATTAATTTACACACGTGCTGTAATATTTGATTCGGTACATAGTTTTCTAAATGATATAATTGGTTTGTGATACAATACTGTCCAGGAGTTATCAGTTTAAAAACAATTCTAACTTTATAAGTGTCAACTTCTCTTCTGGTGAAGAACGAGAATGTAGAGTAGAAACAGATAGAAATATGGCTACACACTTTATTTGTTCATACCTCTCACTTTGCCTGCCTCACTGTTTCCCCATCTCTGTTTGGTAGGCTTGATTGAATAGCCAAGTTTTTAAGCCTTTTCTGAAGGTTTTGTTGTCTTTTTGCAACCTTAACTCTAGTGGCATGGTGTTCCATAGTGTGGGTCCTGCAAAGGATAGTGCTCTCTCTCTTACTTGAGTTAGTCTTGCTGTCTTAATTGATGGGATAGTAAGGAGTGCTTTATTCGCTGATCTTAGGTTTCTGTTTGGTACGTGTATGCAGAGGGCTGTGTTAAGCCATTCTGCTTTTTCGTTATGTATTAATTTATGTATGATGCAAAGTGTTTTGTATTGTATTCTCTGCTCAACAGGTAACCAGTGTAACTCGGCTAGGGTTTCGGTGATGTGGTCTCTTTTACTTTTACCGGTCAAAATTCTTGCAGCAGTGTTTTGTAAAATTTGTAGTGGTCTGAGTGAGGTGTATGGTAAGCCTAGTTTTGTATGGTTTTCCTTGTTGCCTCGGCAGTTTCCCTCGGATGCGGTGAAAGTGGCATACATCCTGTCCTTGCTCGATGGGAAAGGCTTGATATGGGCTTCTCCTCTTTGGGAAAACAATGATTCTTCACTAACAGATTTACAATTGTTCATCACAAACTTTCGCCAGGCCTTTGATGAGCCCGCCCGAGTAGCTACGGCTACGTCTGATCTGCTGCAATTTCGTCAGGGGGCTCGCTCCTTGGCAGACTATGCAATGGAGTTTCGGACTTTAGCCCAGGAAGTAGGTTGGCAGGATAGTAGTCTTAAGGCCATCTTCCTGGAAGGCCTTTCCGGATGCATTAAGGATGAGATTGCGGCTCGAGATTTGCTGGAAGACCTCAACGCCTTGATCGAGATGGCTGCTCACATAGACCATCGCCTACAACAATGGGCCAAGGAGCAGCGCTCTTCTCGCCATAGTCCGGCTCATGGGCCGAGACCTGCGCCCTCTCCTAAGAGCTCTCGTCCAGATGTCCTCACCAGCTAACCCATGCAGCTGGGATGGGCCCCGCTTTCTCTTGAAGAAAGACAACGTCGCCGTCCATTGAAGTTGTGTTTATATTGTGGCCAGAAGGGCCACTTCTTGGCACGCTGCCAGGAGCGTGTGGAAAACGCCAAGGCCTAGGAGGTTGGGAGGAGCTCCTCCTAGGCTGTGCTACAGCTCCTCAATGCACTTTTCCTGTTACTCTGGAATACCCCGGAGGTTCCTTTGAGACGATGGCGTTCCTGGACTATGGAGCCGGAGGTAATTTCATCCTGCACGACTTAGTCTCCCAGTTGTGAATCCCTACGCATAGACGGGAGGTCCCGTTTTGAATTACCTCGATCCAGGGGAAGCTCCTTCCTGGTCTTGTCCAGCTGTCCACGGCACCCATTACGGTCCGTACTGGGGCGATCCATTTGGAGGAGATAGCCTTCCTAGTACTGGATAAGGCTGTCCACCCTGTGGTGCTAGGGTTGCCATGGTTACAGAAACACTCGCCCACGATTCAGTGGGATACGCTACAGATTGTTAAATGGAGTCCCTTTTGCCTGGCTAATTGTATGAAGGTGCCTGGGACCCTCTCACTTTCGTTGATGCACTCTGCTGTGGTTCCCCCTGCACCTTATGAGTACTTCACCAATGTATTCTCCAAGACCAAGGCGGAGATCCTTCCGCAGCACCGTCTGTATGACTGTGCTATTGACTTGCTACCCGGTATCATGCCCCCTCGAGGAAGGGTTTATCCCTTATCCATACCTGAGACCTGAGCCATGTCCGAGTACATTGCAGATAATTTGGCCAAGGGGTTTATCTGCCCGTCCAAGTCGCCTGCAGGGGTGTGCTTCTTTTTTGTCAGCAAGAAAGATGGCTCACTGAGGCTATCCAAGGCCTAAATTCGATTACCAAGCGAGACCGCTACCCGCTCCCATTAATCCCAGAGCTCCTTGATCGGCTTCAAGGAGCAAAGATTTTCACAAAGTTGGACTTATGAGGAGCCTATAATTTGGTCAGAATCCGTCCCGGAGATGAGTAGAAAACCGCGTTTAATACCCGATACGGGCATTACGAGTACCTCGTGATGCCTTTCGGCTTATGTAATGCCCCGGCGGTGTTCCAGCACCTGATGAATGAGGTGTTGCGGGACCTTCTGAACACCTGTGTAATTGTTTACCTCGATGACGTGTTAGTCTACTCCCAGGACCTGCCGTCACATCGTCAACATGTCCGCCAAGTGCTCCAGATACTTAGGGAACATGGTCTATATGCAAAACTGGAAAAGTGCAGTTTTGAGAAGATCTCCCTGCCGTTCCTATATACAGGCAACAACCAACAAGGACTGAATTACATAATCTGGGTAAACAGATAAGCATGGATGTAGCTTGCTTATTGTGGTGGTTAATACCCCTAACTAATTAAGCTATTTCACTTAGATGCAGTTCCAGCACTGCTATCTACATTAATGGCGGGGGTGGAAGGGAAATAAAACCAAATAGGTTATTAAGGGCCAAGAGTAACAGATAAGTATGAGAAAAAAAAAGTGCAAAAGCTTGCTGGGCAGACTAGATGAGCCATTTGGTCTTCTTCCGTCATTTCTATGTTTTTATGATAGTTCTTTCTTGCTGGGTAACTGCAGATTTAACAATTGCAAGTAAACCTCTTCTAGTTTGGTGAGGTTGTGAGAAATAGATATAACCATTAGGACAAATTTTATTTAATAAGACAATATCATGTTCATATAACCAGGTTTCTGTTAGTAATATGAAGTGGGGAATGTGTAGAGATTAGGTCATATATTATAGGCGATTTTTCCTGATTGATTGAATATTAAATAGAAGAAATGAAATAGTTCTAAGCTACAGGACTGAGGTTTTAGTTACAGAGATAGGGCAGGGTATGTGGAAGGGGGAAACAGGTACAAGGAGGAAGTGACCAAAATGGCCATTTCCTGTGATGACTGGAATTGGAGAAATTACTTACCTGATAATTTTGTTTTCCTTAGTGTAGACAGATGGACTCAGGACCAATGGGTATAGTGTACTCCTGATAGCAGTTGGAGATGGATCAGATTTCAATCTGATGTCAGCCCTAGTACATATACCCCTGCAGGAAGTACAGCTCTTCAGTATTCTCCTCGTTAAGCATTGTGGATATATGTATGACTGAATAATTTTAATAACTTGATTAACTTTATAACTTGGATAACTTGATTAACTTATTAACTTGGTTAACTTAATTAATTTGAACCAGTTGAATTGGTTATAGCTGGAGACCGCCAGTGCCCTCAAATGAGAAACGTCGACACCCGGTAGGATGGGTGTCCTAGCTGAAGGAAATCATGGCTTACCCATGAATCACTTGCTCTTGGGGATGTCACCCGAGAATTCCATGAGTAATGGCAGCCGTGGGTGGGATGCTGAGTCCATCTGTCTACACTAAGGAAAATGAAATTATCAGGTAAGTAATTTCTCCATTTCCTAGCATGTAGCAGATGGACTCAGGACCAATGGGATGTATAAAAGCTACTCCCGAACCGGGTGGGAGGCTGCCCATGACCCACTTATTTATTTATTTAATACTTTTTATATACCGACTTTTCATGCAAGCATATCAAATCAGTTTACAGTAGTTAGCAATTAATCATTTAAAATTATTTGCATTTCCAAAGAAGAAAGAAGTAAATACATTATTTCATAATATAATTAACATAGCAAACTAATTAGTATGTTAAATAATCAAAATTTAAACACTTAGGTAGTATAGTTAGGGTAGAGATAACATAATAAAAATAAAAATATACATTACCTTGGTATTAAATCAGAAGTGTTAGATAATTATACTAACAGCTCTTGGTAGGTTTGTTTAAAAAGCCAAGTTTTAATCCCCTTTTTAAATAATTTGATGTCAGCTTCTAGTCGTAATTCCTGCGGGATGGAGCTCCATAGAAGGGGTCCAGCAATAGAGATAGATCTTTCTCTTACATTATGTAGGTGGGCAATTTTGGGGGAAGGAATTGGTAGCATCCCTGTTCCGGTTCATCTGGTGGTTCTTGAGGGGGTGCGGAAGTGAAGTGAAGAGGTTAGCCATTCAATTTTTTCATTGTAGAGGGTTTGTGTATTAGTGATAAGATTTTATGCTGAGCCCTATATTTGACTGGCAGCCAATGAAGTTCTTTTAATATTGGGGTGATATGTTCAGATTTTTTAGTATCTGTCAAGAGTCTAGCTGCAGAGTTCTGCAGAAGTTGCAATGGTCTTGTTATATTTGCGGGAAGACCTAAAAATAGTGAGTTGATAAGACAAGTGCCTTAAAACAGTTCTAAAGTCTTTAGGGAATAGGAGGGGTTTTAATCTTTTGAGTATGTTTAATTTGAAGTAACCATCGCTTATGATTTTTTTAATGCAGGATTTCATGGAGAATTCGCAATCTATAAGAATCCCTAGATCTCGTACTTCTAGGGAGATGGGGTAGTTTTTGGCCGCTTCTTGAATTTCAAGCTCTTTTGTCTTGCTTAATTTAGGGGAGATGTATAGGATTTCAGTTTTTTTAGTATTTAGGGAAAGATTAATTTGGGTTAATACCTTTTCAGTGGTGGATTGGTATATGTCCCAGAGCTTTAGAGTTTGGTCAATGGACTTTGGATAGGCATTAAAATTTGAACATCATCGGCATAGATAAAATGTGTTAGACCGAGGCCTGATAGAATTTTGCATAAAGAGAGCATATAGATATTAAATAGTGTAGAGGATAGAGAGGATCCTTGGGGCACTCCGAAGCAGAGATCGATAGGATGTGACTCTTTATTAAGAAATTTTACTTTGAAGATTCTTTTTGTTAGGTAAGAACTCAACCATTTGAGCGCTAAGTCTTTAATGCCTATTTCATTTAGTCTTAGTACTGCCCTTGCAAATGCTGTGTCCTCCCAAGCCTGAACATCCAGGCGGTAAAACCTGGAGAAGGTGTGGATGGAGGACCATGTCACCGCCCTGCAGATCTCGGCGGGTGACAGCATCTTGGTTTCCACCCAAGACACTGCCTGGGCTCTAGTAGAATGGGCCTTGACTTGTAAAGGCGGTGGCTTGCCTGCTTCTATATAGGCCGCCTTGATGACTTCTTTTATCCAGCGGGCTATGGTTGCTCACGAGGCCGCTTCCCCTTGCTTCTTTCCGCTGTGAAGGACGAATAGATGGTCCATCTTTCGTATGGATTCCGACCTTTCCAGGTATCGGACTAGGAGTCTGCTGACGTTGATATGGCATAGACTTCGAGCCTCTTCCGAATTCTTATGCTCATCTGGTGATGGTAGCGAGATGGAAGTGAGACACCACTTTGGGGAGGAACGACGGAACTGTGCGTAACTGGATGGTTCCCGGGGTGAGTCTGAGGAACAGCTCTTGGCAGGACAGTGCTTGTAGCTCGGATATACGATGGGCCGAACAGACTGCCAGCAGGAAGGCTGTCTTCAATGTTAATAGTCAGAGAGACAGGCCGCGGAGAGGTCTGAAGGAGGTTCCTGCTAGGAAATTTAGGACTAGGTTGAGGTTCCAAAGAGGCACCGGCCACTTTAGGGGTGGTCAGATCTTCTTGACTCCTTTCAGAAAGTGGGAGACATCCGGGTGAGAGGCTATGCTGCCACTCTCGCTCTTGGTTTCGTAGCATGACAATGCGGCCACTTGTACCTTGATGGAGTTGAGAGACAATCCCTTCTGTAGGCCGTTCTGCAGGAATTCCAAAATTGCAGGAATTTTGACTGAGCGTGGTATGATGTTGCGGTCCTCGCACCAGGCTTCGAATACTCTCCAAATCCTTAAAGGGGTAATTTTCAAAAGGAGTTACATGCGTAAATGTAGCTACTATTGTAGCAATTTTCAAAAGCCATTTACTCAAGTAAAGTGCACTTATGTGAGTAAATCCTATAAACAAGTCAATGGCATATATTGTAGCAATTTTCAAAAACCCACTTACTCAAGTAAAGTGAATTTACTCCAGTAAACCTGGTTTTTACTCGAGTAAATGCTTTTTAAAATCAGGCCCTATGTGTGTTAGGGATGTGGAGAACTTGCATGCTCAGAGTAGGGTGTCAGTTACTGCCCCTGATTATTTGCTCTTCCTCAGATGAGTCCTCTCAATGGCCAGACCATAAGAGAGAATCGAGCTGGATCCTCGTGGAGGATCGGTCCCTGTTGGAGCAGGTCTCTGTGTGGAGGTAGCGGAAGGGGGCTCCCTTCCGCTAGCAGTCTTCGCATGTCTGTGTACCACGGTCTTCTTGGCCAGTCCGGGGCCACTAGAAGTACCGGTCCCCTGTGGTGTTCTATCTTGTGGATGATTGTGCCCAATAGGGGTCATGGCGGGAAGGTGTATAACAGAAACTTCTGTAGCCAGGTCTGTACGAGGGTATCGATTCCCTGGGACTGGGGTTCCCGCCTGCGGCTGAAGAAACTGGGCACTTGTGCATTAGACCGGTTTGCCAGGAGGTCCATGGTTTGTGTTCCTCAACGGTTTACTATCAAGACCCAGGAGATTGGACAGCCTCCATTCTCCTGGGTCTAGACTTTCTCGTCCGCAGCGACGTTGTCTTTCCCGGTGATGTGGATGGCCGAGATCTCTTGAAGGCTCGCTTCTGCCCATGACATTAGGGCGGAAGCAAACCTATTTCCAGAGACACCAGTTGGCTTCTGGTTCCTCCCTGATGGTTGATGTAGGCCATTGTTGTGGCGTTGTATGACATTACTCTGACCGCTTTGTCTCGGAGTCTGTGATCAAACCGTAGGCAGGCTAGTCTGACTGCCCGGGCTTCAAGGTGATTGATGTTCCAGTCCGACTCTTCTTTCTTCCATTTCCCTTGGGCGGTTAGCTCCTGGCAGTGTGCTCCCCATCCTCGTAAGCTGGCATCCGTGGTGAGCAGGATAAAGGTTGGTGAGGATAGTCTCGTTCCCTGGGTCAGATGGCCTTCTTGTAGCCACCATCGTAGTTGGGCCCGAACTCTGTCCGGGAGCTCAAGACGTACGGTGTAGTTCTGGGACAGTGGATTCCATCGTGATAGTAGTGAGCTTTGTAAGGGTCTCATGTGAGCTCGTGCCCATGGCACTACTTCCAGTGTGGATGCCATGAGGCCGAGGACTTGTAGGTAATCCCATGTTGTGGGGCGAGGTTCGCTCAATAGGGTTTGTAACTGGGTCATCAGTTTTGATCTCCTTGTCAGTGTCAGGATGACCATGTCTTGTTTGGTGTCAAACTGGACTCCCAAGTATTCTAGAGATTGGGAAGGATGCAGGCAGCTCTTGTTTGTGTTGACCACCCACCCGAGGCTCTCCAGTAGAATTTTGACTCTGTTGGCTGATGGTGGCTTTCCTCTGGGGATTTTGCCCTGATCAGCCAATCGTCTAGATAAGGGTGCAAGCAGATTCCTTCCTTCCTCAGTGTTGCTGCCACCAACACTATGAATTTGGTGAACGTCCGAGGTGCAGTGGCTAACCTAAATGGTAGTGCCTGGAACTGGTAGTGACGGTCCAGGATCGAGAAGCATAGAAAACGCTGATGCTCTTGATGGATCGGAATGTGTAGGTAGGCTTCCGACAGATCCAGGATGTAAGGAACTCTCCCGGTTGTATCACCCTTATTACCGAGCATAGGGTTTCCATGTGGAAGCGAGGAATCTTCAGGTGATGGTTGACCGCCTTGAGGTCCAGGATGGGTCTGAGCGTTCCTTCTTTCTTGGGGACGATAAAATAGATGGAATAATGTCCAGTATTTATTTGTTGTGGGGGCACTGGTGTTATAGTCTCTAAGGCTAGCAATCTGGTCAGTGTAGCTTCCACTGCCATCCTCTTGGAAGGGTCATGGCAGGGGAATTCCACAAACTTGTCCAGAGGGAGGTGGTAGAAATCCAGGTAATATCCCTCTCGAATGATGGATAGGACCCACTTATCCGAAGTTCTCTCGACCCATCTTTGGTAGAATAGGGCAAGTCTGCCCCCTATGGCTTCTTCCTTTGGACGGGTCAGCTGATTTTCATTGTGGGGTGCGGCTGGAGCCTGGGCCCAAGCTGGTTCTCCTTTCGTTGTGCTTGTTCCGAAAGGACAGGCTTCGGCCTGCGGGACGGGCTGCTTGATATGTGCTTCTATATGGGTTGAAGCACTGTGATCCTCTGCCCCTGGAGGTTCGGGGGAAGGATCGCTGGTTTCTCTTATTCCTGTCCTCTGGTAGCCATGGCAGTGGGGACTCGCCCCATTTGTTAGCTAGTTTCTCTAGTTCGCTTCTGAACAGGAGTGTTCCCTTGAAAGGCATCCTTGTGAGTCTCGTTTTGGAGGATGCGTTGGCCGACGAGTTTTGGAGCCAGAGTTGTCTTCTGGCTACCACGGCGGATGACACTCCTCTAGCAGCGGTGCACACCAGATCAGAAGCGGCATCCGCGAGGAATGATACTGCTGGTTCCAGGGCCTCCCCAGGAGTGTTGTTCCTGGTCTGTGATAAGCAGGCACGTGTCACCACGGCACAGTAGGCCGCGATCTGTAAAGACATAATGGAGACGTCAAAGGACTGTTTGAGGATAGATTCCAGACGTCTGTCTTGAGCATTCTTGAGTGCTGCTCCTCCCTCCACCGGGATAGTAGTGAGCTTTGAGACCGCGCAGACCATGGCATCCACTTTCGGACATGCCAGGAGATCTTTGGCAGCTGGGTCCAGAGGGTACATGGCTGCCAGAGCCTGCCCCCCTTTGAACGTAGTTTCCAGAGCATCCCATTTCAGGTCAATTAGTTGCTGGACGGCTTGTAATAGTGGGAAATGACAGGAGGTCTGACGGAGTCCCTCTAGTAGAGGGTTCATCTTAGGTTCCCCTGAGGCACTTGTACTGGGTTAGCAAACTCTTTTAAGCCATGTGTGACCAAGTCTGGAAGCTCGTCCTTGGTGAAGAAGCATCTCATGGTTCGGTGGGGCTCTGTCCCCGGAGGGAGTTCCCAATCCTCATCTGAGTTGTCTGTGTCCCTGAAGGTGGGGCTTCTGGGCAGTGGGATCACGTCCCTGGGCATAGAGGGTCCCGGGATGTTGAGGTCTTCTGGTGGAGCTTGTGGCCATATTATAGGGGGCCTCGGTTGCATGTGGACGAATGTATTCAGACCTTTGAAGAATTCCACCCAGGAGATATATGCTGGGTCTAGACTAAGGGGGCGCCATGTCCCTGGGGAGCCCTGTTTGAGGGGGGTCCCACTGTGCAATGCTAGGTCCGGCATACTGTTCGAGAGGCTGGAACCCGGTACCAGCTGGGGAAGGCCATGAGTTAGATCCCTTTGGGCCTCTTCGCACTGTATACACAAGGCCGTGACCTCCTCATGCTGTGCAGCCCTAATGTGGCATGCTGGGCAAAGGCCCTGAGCCTTGAGTTTCTTTTCCGGTGGTGCCATGGCTTGTGCGCGTAACATACAGTTGTGCGCTCCGGTGCGTTGAAGTTGTGCGCATAGGTTTGGTGTGCACTCAGGGAGAAGTGCGTGCTGTTGTGCACACAGATCAAAGTTATGCGCCCGGCACAGTAAGCGCTTGGCTATGCACGTCGCTTGTGTGCATGGTACTTGGGCGCGCGACGTTGTGCATACAAGGGATTTGTGCGCACGGCTCACCTCTGTGCACAAGGATTGGAACGGCGAACAGGGCGGCGAACAGATCAAAATGGTGACGGCGACCACGCGGACAATATGGCGACCACCTCGGAGGGTATCCACGTGGGAGGACCCTCGGATCTGACCGGGGTCTAGTCCTGCTAGGGCAGATCAACCCGGTGGCACTGGTGCTGGCTGGCAACCTGTGCAACTCCTCGAGTTTCGGAGACCGGAGACTTTTAAATAGATTTCTACCTTACCTTGTCTTGGCGCTTCCCAGTCTTGTTCTGGGCAGTCTCTTGCTGCGGGGGAGAGGTAAAATACCTTCACCGCCGCGCTCAAAGTTGCACCCGCTGCCTCAGTCTCAGCCTCACACGATGTCGGGGGCTAGGTCCCCGCTGAGGGTCAGCTGCTGGACCGAGGCTTACCTCTGAGGGATCGCGGAAATCGCCTCAGGAATTCTCAACTGGAGGAGGGACCCAATGGGTGTCACCGCAGGAGAGCGGGGATCGTCTGAAGAGGTAAGATTTCTACTTATTTTGGTTTTCTTTGGTAAAATTACTCTAACGCTGTGCGAGCGTGCATTGAGTCCCTAACTGCTATAGAGACGGAAAATACTGAAGAGCTGCATTTCCTGCAGGGGTATATGTACTAGGGCTGACATCAGACTGCAATCTGATCCATCTCCAACTGCTATAAGGAATACACTATACCCATTGGTCTTGAGTCCATCTGCTACATGCTAGGAAATTGTATGTTGAGGAATATATCAAATCAAATATTGCCAGTAAAAAATGAGTCAGGCGGAAAGGAGGAATAGTAGGGAACAATAAGAAAACCAAAGGACAGGTCGTAGCTAAGAGACTAGGAAGAGGTAAAAAATATCAACACGTGAAGGTGCATACAAAGGAGCGAGCCCCTGGCATGCAATGCACCAGCACGCAGTGCCTCCGGCATCGCTGCTGGCCCCTTATGCCGATGCTTCCCAATGATGCGGGAGGTGGTGCAGGGACACGCCCACGCAATGTCAGGGGGCTGCCAGTGGAAAGGCAGCAAAGTTCAGACACCAGACTGTTGCAGAGTACACTCCTGCTCTGGAGCTAGGAGTGAAGCAAGTGGAGACAATCCCAAGCAGGTTAGAGGCAGATTCAGGCAGAAATGGAGGCAGATGTCGCTGCTGGCCCCTTATGCCGACGCCTCCTGATGACGTAGAAGGTGGGGAGCGACAAGCCCACGCGGCTTCAGTGTTCTCAGTGTGTAGGTATGTCTGTGTCACAAAGAGAGTATGTCTGTCTTTTACTATGTCAGAGAGAAAGACAGCTTCATAATACACTCTCTCAGACTGCATGTGTGTGTCTTTCTCTCATACAGAAAGATACCCACACACACTCACTCTCTATCGCTGACAAATGTATACTAGGGATGTGAATCGTGTGATCGATTGTCTTAACGATCGATTTTGGCTGGGGGGGGGGAGGGAAATCTGATCGTCATGTTTTTCTTTTTTTAAAAATCGTAAAAAATCATAAATCGGGGGAGGGCGGGAAAACCGGCACACCAAAACAATCCTAAAACCCAGCCCGACCCTTTAAAACAAATCCCTCACCCTCCCTCACCCCCCCCCAAAATGTTTTAAATTACCTGGGGTCCAGTGGGGGGGTCCAGGCGCGATCTCCCATGATCTCCCGCTCTTGGGCCAAGGCTGCGTTAATAGAAATGGCGCCGGTGGCCCTTTGCCCTTACCATATGACAGGGCAAAGGTAGTGCCGGCGCCATTTTGGTTCCTGTCACCCGACGTCACGAGTGTAGGAGATCGCTCCCGGACCCCCGCTGGACCCCATACGGGTCGTATGACATAGTGAGGGCAAAGGTAGCGCCGGCGCCATTTTGAATATTGGCAATACGGCGCGATTGCAGGAGGTTGCTCCTGGACCCCCGCTGGACATTTGGCAAGTCTTGTGGGGGTCATGAGGCCCCCCCAAGCTGGCCAAAAGTCCCTGGGGGTCCAGTGGGGGTCCGGGAGCGATCTCCTGCACTCGTGATGACGGGTGACAGGAACCAAAATGGCGCCGGTGCTACCTTTGCCCTGTCATATGGTAAGGGCAAAGGGCCACGGCGCCATTTCTATTAACGCAGCCGTGGCCCGAGAGCGGGAGATCGTAGGAGATCATGCCGGAACCCCCCCCCACTGGACCCCAGGTAATTTAAAACATTTTGGGGGGGTTCGGGAGGGTGGGGGATTTGTTTAAAGGTCGGGGTGGGTTTTCCCGCCCTCCCCCCGATTTACGATTTTTTGACGATAAATCGTGGGAATTGTTATTGTATCGCAGCTCTAATGATTTTGACGATTTAAAATATATCTGACGATTGTTTTTAAATCGTCAAAAAACGATTCACATCCCTAATGTATTCCATTGTGCTGCTGCTCATATGCTCACACAGTGAGTGCTCTAGTATAGCACTGCTGAAGCATTATGTAAAATGTTTGGTGGTTAAATAAACCAACAGCAGAAAAGAGCCTGAACCCCGACTCAAAATATCTCAATCAAAAGAAATCAGGTTCCACAAGTATATCAAAAATAAGCATTTGAAACAGTTCTGAAAGATTTTCAGTCTGGCATGGCCTCTTTTATGGACGAACTAAAGAAGATTAAATATAAGTTTGTCCATGATGACAATGATTACAAATGTCGATCAATTTATCCTTGGATGCAGGTGGGACATAGGCATCCCTTTAAGAAAACAACTTTTGAATCATCCTCCTTGTCATCTGACTCTTCCAGTGATGAATGGTACATACATTAACACGCAATTTGTCTTTTTTAGGCAATTGGAAGGGAGCGGAGGCTGCACTTTTGGATTTGCAGCAGGATTAGTCTATAGTAGTTAAAGTGGCTGACAAGGGAGGAGCTGTAATGGTAGTGGATGTGAATGCCTATAAGATAGAAGTACATCGTCAGCTGGAAGATCAATCTTTTTACATGGTTTTGCATGAAGACCCCAATTGTGGTCTTAAAGGAACTCATTGATATCTTGTTGGAGTCAACTCTAGCAAAATCATGGATTACTTCCAAAGAGTATCATTTTCTTAAGATTGGTCATCCTAAGATCCCAGCCTTATACGTCCTCCTCCTGGGAGGCCAATCGTTTCTGCACGAGGTTCTTTATTGGAACCTTATCAGTTTTTACCGACATTTTTCTCCATCCATTTGTGCCTAAATTGCCTTCCTATGTAAGAGGACTCCACGGATATTATCATCACTTTAGTCAATTATGGTGGCCCTTGTGAATCTATTTGTTTAGATACTACTGATGTATTATCATTGTATACTAACATTCCACAACAAGAAGGTTTATTGGTGATTCAGCAAATTTTGGCAACTTGATCTCCACACTCAAGAGTACCTTCATCATTTATTTTCGATCTAGCAGCACTGGCTCTCTTTGAACTTTTTTTGTGTTTAATGGTACTTTATATACACAGGTTAAAGGGGTGGCAATGGGGGCCTCAATGGCTCCTGATGTTGCCATTCTTTATGTTAGCCATTTTTGAGAGTCAATGGCTAGATGTTTGCCCTTTTTGTTCTGAGATTGCTTTAAGGGGTAGGTAGGTTGATGACATTTTTGTGTTATGGAAAATGTCTGAGAGTTCATTTAATGAATTTATTGTTTGGTTTAAACCAGTGTAACATCAAATTTGCAGATTTCTTATATTTTAGTAAAGGTTGTGTTTCTTATGTAGATATACTGATTTCAACTGAAGATGGTAAGTTTCAATTTATGATGTTTAGAAAACCAACTGAGTATAGGTAGCCTGCCAACTATAGAATCTCCATGATAAATCTGCCTGTAAGCCAGTTTTTTAGGCTTAGGAGGCTTGCTCAATCATGTTCTGATTATAAAGTAAAAAGTGACTCTTTGAAAACTTGTTTCCGTGTATGGGGATATCCTCTGTTGGTGATCCGTTGGGCCTACAAAAAAGCAAGGGGAATGGAACAGCTCCCCTATAAGGAAATACTAAAGAGGTTAGGACTTTTCAGCTTGGAGAAGAGATGGCTGAGGGGGAATATGATAGAGGTGTTTAAAATCATGAGAGGTCTAGAACGGGTAGATATGAATCGGTTTATTTACTCTTTCGGATAATAGAAAGACTAGGGGGCACTCCATGAAGTTAGCATGTGGCACATTTAAAACTAATCGGAGAAAGTTCTTTTTCACTCAACGCACAAACTCTGGATTTGTTTGCCAGAGGATGTGGTTAGTGCGGTTAGTATTGCTGTGTTAGTATTGCTGTGTTAGTATTGCTGTGTTAGTATTGCTGTGTTAGTATTGCTGTGTTCTTGGAGAAGTCCATTACCTGCTATTAATTAAGTTGACTTAGAAAATAGCCACTGGTATTACTAGCAACGGTAACATGGAATAGACTTAGTTTTGGGTACTTGCCAGGTTCTTATGGTCTAGATTGGCCACTGTTGGAAACAGGATGCTGGGCTTGAGGACCCTTGGTCTGACCCAGTATGGCATGTTCTTATATTCTTAAGAAGGATCAATCGGGATTTTTTTTATTACAGCTCCATCATGTTGAGACCAGTAATCGCATTACCTGTTGTGTTGCCTTAATCTCCTACAATATATAGGATTCAGCACAGTATTAGGAAACACTGGCATGTTTTGCAAGTGCACTCTATGTTTTGTGATCTTTCAATTTTTGCCTTTAAGCATGGCTGTAATATTCAGGACATGATTGTGCATTCTGAGTATTGTGAAGGATAGGACTGGTTAGATTTTCCTGCTGAGAGTCATGGACATAATCTGTGTGGTAAGTGTTCAGTTTGCCCACAGCCTTTTGATGGTGAATTTTTACCCTTCAAAAGCCTAGCTAGTCATCATTAATGGCTGGTTCTTGTAAATCAATTTGTGTTCTTTATATTATGTGGTGTGCACTTGTAATTACTTTATATATGTAAAAGAAAAAGACCAATTGAAGATCAGGATGATAGAACATTAGAGTGCTAGTGCACGGAAAAAGGGTTGAAGCCCCTTTAGTCACTCATTGTTTGTCTGCACATCACTCTTTTTCATATTTTAGATTCACAGTATTAGATAAAGTGATGGTACATTTAAGGGGTGAGGACCATGATGCAGAACTAGTTAGAAGAGAATAATGTTGGATATATATCACCTGAAACTCTGTACAACCTTATGGCTTAAATAAAGAAATAGAATAAGCTAGTTGCTGATATGTTAGTGAATAATGGTTCGTTTTGATGCCATTAGTACCATCTGGGGATATGACATGGTAGTGATTTGTGATTGGTTCCTGTGTGAAGAGTTGGGCTAAATATTATTTAAATAAGGGGTTGCGTTTTGTGAAGCTAACCACCATTTTTTAATACCTGACATAGTGTAGATCTATGAGATGAGTTGGGATTGTTTTCGGTTGGCATTTGGGTGTCTTCATGATAATAAGTAGTAGGTTCACTCAATATTAGATTTATCACATATTTGTTTATCTTTTTTAGGTAATTCGTTTCCCTGAGGCAGGCGTTAAGACACCAAAACATGGGCCCATGTCAGATGGGTGTCATGTCTTGGGCACAGCTTTTTTGAAACTTCTTAGCAAGGCAGCCATTTTTTCAAAGCTAAGTACATAGTGCATTAATATGAGATTTTAAATCTTAATAAAACATCATTTTGAATTAGAAAATTGTTTGGAACCAGCAGATGAATTAAAAGGTTTGGTGCTGTCTTTGGACACCGTTTTGAAGCCCATTACGCACCCATCTTGACATATCTGATGTTGTGTTCGAGTATTACAGAGTTGTTTGAATACTCTATTATAATTTTTAGCTTGTTTTTTATATTTATTTATTTATTTATTTAAGAGTTTTTTATATACCGGGGCACGTTAAAAACATCACCCCGGTTCACAATGTAACGTAACGTAGCAACAGGCTTTACAAATAATTTAGGAAAGATAAGCATAGATAAACACTATTTAGCTTTACTATAAAGATAGAATAGATAAACATTATGGCACTGTTCAAACATGTGATAGGTGGTTTATCAGGTGATTACTTGATAAACTCTTAAGGAAAGTAGAAGAGAAAGAGGTGGATGGAGAGTGGCCGGGTGAGGGGAGGTAAGTTTTTGGGGGTAGAGAAAGAGTAGGTTTCATGTTAACTATTCACAATAGGTTCTTTAACTATTCACAAGGTGATAGGGAAGAGGGCGGGGTATGGAGGGGTAGGAGGAGGGATGGGCTGAGGAGGTGGGAGTAGGAGGAAGGAGCTGTTGAGGTGGGAGGAGGGGATGGGGGTGGGAGGAGGGGTATGAGGTGTATGATGAGGGGGGGGGGGGGGGTCATGGTTGTATGCTTTTGGAACCTGATTTCTTTTAATTGAGACTTTTTTTTGCTTGTTGCAGCCCTTCCCCAGTCTGCAGTAGCCCCCTCTCTTTCCTATTCCCACCCCTTCTTGGCATCTCCACTCTCTAGGACACTCACTGGTTCCACAGCAGATGCCCACTGAAAGATAAGCCTAGCCACCTCAGACAGAAGGTTCCCTATTCCAGAAAGAGAGGCTCAGAAGTAATCCATGCAGTTCCTCAGGGATTTAAAAAAAGAAAAACATTAAGCCCTGGCCAAGACTGGCCAGACTGCGGAGAACCACTGACCCAAAGCAGCTTAGCTCCAGATGGCATCCTGCTTTCCCATATAGAGCCAGTGCAGCCAGGCTGGTGCAAGGGTATTAGGTGCCTTAGATGAGCCTTATAGCCTTGCATCTCTCTCTGGTCCATCCCTCCTCACACACAATTAAAATTATGTATTTATAATAAATTTTACCTGAAAATGGAAATTCAGGGTACAGTCTTCTGAGGTAAAAATATAATTTACAAGATGTATATTATTATTTACATGTACTGCTGTGGTACCAACCAGAAAACCCTGCAAAAAAGACACTTGGAACCCATATGGTATTAGCATTATTGTTATGGGTTTGGATTTGACCATCAGAAAGTCTTGTGTAAACTAAATTATAATATATTAAAAAATCCCATGCCCATAACAGCACTAATTGCCAGCACTCAAACAGCAACAACCTTACTGTCACGATCAGGCCCATCCGCTCAGCATGCTGTGAGGCTTTGCTGGGCTTCAGGCCTCCGGCTTTGCTCCTATGCCACGTCCCGTCCACTTGCACAGCTCATATGCAACAGGCGCTGCTATGGACTCCTCACAGCCTCTAGTCAGAGTGCCAGGCCCAGTCCTGGGCACTCCCAAACAGTACACAGGAAAAAGGATCTTAATCAATAAAGAGTTTAATGTGGTGCTGTAGCTCGCTGCTGCAGCCTTATACTAAGGCGTGGTTGTCCTTATCAAGCCCAGGTAAACAGCATTTAAAACCACAATTCCCTTCCAGCCTCTCTCATACCTCCATACAGCAATACAGGATTTACCATCCCCCAACCTCCTGGTTATTCCACCTCCAATAGAGGAACAGCTGGAGCTTTCCTCTCCCCAGCTTACCTCCATCTCCTCCTCCTCAGACTCTGAGGAGCCGGGCTTTTGTGGCCAGCTTCACCACGGTGGCACGCCCTCTTCCTCAACGTCCATGGACTCTGCTGAGTCATAGGGGATCAGTCCCAATTTCCTCCACCTGTTCCTGCTCAGGCTCCAGCCAGGGGTCAGGTGTTGGTTCAGGGAACCTGGGAAGTGTAGTCTTTGCTACCTTCCTCAGCGCCCTCCGGTGGCTAAGTTTGGTACCACTAGCTTCTGCTTTGGCTGTGTCTCGGCTGTTTCTGCCCCGGGCCAGGCATCACACCCCCCCCCCCCCTTTTTAAAACCCTGGAACTCCGCACCCGAGTTCCAGTCTTCTCCCCCAACCGGGAAGAAATAAGCAATTAACATGATCCTTACCGGCCCTGTGCCTAACCTCAAATCGATAGGTTGGAGGTTAAGATACCACCTGGTTAATCGGGCATTGGACTCTTTCATGACGTGCAAACCATTTTAAGGGTGCATGGTCTGTCACTAACACAAAAGGGGCGCCCCGCCAGGTAATATTTTTAGTGTTTCAATAGCCCACTTTAACGGCTAGACATTCTCTCTCCATGTGGCATATTTTTCCTCAGGGGGTGAAGTCTCCTGCTAAGGTTACAAGACTGGGTGTTCCTCCCCTTTGTCTACTTGGGAGAGAAACTGCCCCCAACCCACACCCTGAGGCATCCGTCTGTAACAGAAATGGTAGCGTGAAGTCAACCGCCTTCAACACGGGATCTCGGCACAAGGCCCGCTTAAGTCCCTCACCCTCTCTACCTCCAGTGGGCCCCACCCGCAAACTTGTTTTGGGGTCCCTTTCCTTAACATTATTCATTAAAGGGTGGCCAGATCTGCAAAGTGTGGTATGAACCGTCGATACATCCAATTAGCCCCAAAAAAAGGCTCGGTAGCTGCTTCGGGTCTCGGGCAGCGGGGTAATCCCTTAATGCACTCCACCTTATCCAGCAATGGTTTCACCACCCCTCGCCCCACCAGAATGTCCTAGGTATTTAACCTCCCGTTGGGCAATCCTACATTTAGCCGGGTTGGCAGTCAACCCCGCCAATCCCTAAGCGACTGAAGTACCGCTCTAACCCTTTTTTTTAGATGTGATTCCCACTCAGTGGAGTATATAATGACGTCGTCCATATAGGCCGCTGTATACGCTATATGGGGGCGTAACAACCAGTTTAGGAGGCGCTGACAAGAAGCCCGCAGCTCCTTGCAGTCCCAAACGGCATACGCACAAACTGAAACAGCCCCGCTGGGGTGGCAAACGCTGTTTTCCCTCTCGAGAGGACTTGGCCAAGGGAATCTGCCAATATCCCTTGGTCAGGTCCAGGGGTGGTTTAATACTGAGCCCGTCCCAGCCTCTCTACTAGTTCGTCGATCCGTGGCATGGGGTTAGGCATCAAAAGTGGAGATAGCATTAACCAACCGGAAATCTATACAGAAACGTAAAGTTCCATCTGGCTTAGGCACCAGGACAATGGGGCTACACCAGGCGCTACTGGACTCTTTGATGACCCCCCAGTTTGCAACATCTCCTCAACCTGCCTCCTAACCTCATCCTGCATGGCTTTCAGGGAGGCGATAGGGGCCTCTTCCTAACCACCTGTCCTGGCTGGTGTTACTATCTCATGGGTAATTAGCGTGGTTTCGCCCTGGCAACGGGGAGAGACACGTCTTTGGCCTGTTTAACTATCTTCTGTATTTGGGCTCTTTGCCTGGGAGTTAGCTCCTCTCCTATCTGGACCATCGTTTATTTTACTAATTTCCCCTACTTGTGGACCTAAATCCACCTCTTCCATCTGATATCGTATCCGCAGCCATACTTTGCCCTCTCTACCCAGGGGTTTCAGCAAATTGAACGTGGTTACACCTGGGGTCGCTTAAGTCCTACCTTGACTTGATAATTTAGGGGCCCCCCAGGCGCCTTAAAATTGTCCCTGGGCCCTTCCACTTGGCCAAAAGTTTGTTAGGGGACGTAGGCACCAATATTAAGACCTGATCTCCCTCTTGAAATTCCCGGTCCCTAGCCCCCGGTCGTAGTAGGTCTTCTGCTGCTTTCTTGAGCCTGCTCGAGATTTTCCTGGCCAAACCCAGGGCGTCTCAGCATGCTGCCTAATACCCCCAATGTAACTTATGATGTCCTGAGGTTCCGCCTCAGCCCCGTCCACTGCTCGTGTATGACATCCAGCAGACCCCGGGGTTGTCTCCCAAAAATAAGTTCAAAAGGTGAAACCCTGTGGAAGCTTGGGGCACCTCCCGGGGCAAACAACAAGAATGGGATGAGGCGATCCCAATTACTAGCATCTTTTTCTAGACAACTGCGCATCATGGACTTCAGGGTTTGATTATAGCGCTCCACTAACCCATCAGTCTGGGGGTGGTACGCTGAGGTTCGTATATGTTTAATGCCGAACTGGGCCCATAGGCCTGCTAATTCCCGGGACATAAAATTGGTACCCCTGTCTGTCAGTAGTTCACGTGGAAAGCCGAACTGGCAAAATATCCTTATCAACTCCGGGGCTACCACCCTTGCCCCGTAGACCTCAAAGGGACGGCCCACGGAAATCTGGTCGCGTAGTCTAATACCACGAGAATATACTGATGACCCGTTTACTTTTTTCTATCGGTCCAATGATGTCTACCACCGCTACCCGATCCATTGGTTCATGTACTACCGGCACGGGTACCAGGGGTGCCTTAGGGGGGGCCCTTGGGGCGACCAACTGACAGTTGGGGCACGATGCAAAACTTCTTAACTGTGCTGTAAATACCTGGCCAGAAGAATCGCCGCTTGACACGGGCTAAGGTGCTATGCAGGCCTAAGTGCCCGGCCAGGGGATGGTCATGCGCCAGTGACATGACTTCGGGTTGAAACCGTAGGGGCACTAACAGTTGTTTATGCGGTCCCTGTCCCTGCAGTCCTTCCTCCACCCTGTAAAGTAATCCCTTCTGGACCATAAAGTAGGGGTATATCATAGCCTCTTTATTAGCAGCTGTTGTATAGATACTTTAGCCTTTTCCCAGGCCACCTTCAAGGCTGGGTCCTTAACCTGCTCCTCTCTAAATCTGGGAACTGGCTAGCAGGGTGCCTATCATTTCTTTAGTGGACCCCTCGTCCTCACCTTCCTCTGGGCCAGTCTGTCCCTCTTCTCCCTCTTTCTCTCCGCTCGGGGAGTTTCCACCACCTCCCCCTCCTCAAAGGGAAAAATCTCTCCTAGAGGGGGTTCATGCTCACGTACCTCTTGTGTCTGGGCTTGGGCTCGTGGTTATCAAAGTTTGCCTGCCCGCCAACACCTCCGCGAGTGCCTCCACTCTCTCCCCAAAATGAGGGGCACCGGCAATCCTTCTACTATGGCTACTCTACGATGTCCTCATGGGTTCTCCAACGCACCAGTACCTCATACCGGGTACCTAACGGCCGTACCATGTACACACGTATCACCACCTCCCCTTTTTGGGCTTGGGGCATCTTGAGTCCCAAAGCCACAGCCATTTCTTGGAGAGCGCCTGATTAGTGCCTGTCTATTAAGGCCTGCACTGGCTGTTAACCGTGAAAGTAATTCGGGTCCTGGATACTGCTTCCTCCCTTCGCTCCGGTGGATGGGCATAGCGGCGCTAAGCGTGGACACTCCCTTTTGAAGTGCCCCCCCCCACCACAATGGAAACATCGCCCTGGGGCCGGCTTACCCCCGCCTCCCGTCCTGGGCCTGTCTCTTCCTGCGGTCCACCCCTTCCACCGGCACCTGTAGGGACCTCTCTGATTCCTTGCAACCCCTTGACTACCTTCCTTACTCAGACCTGGTCCTTTAGACCCTTTCTCTTTGTTGGAGGATGCGCACCTCCCATAGCGCTTCTGCCTCCAAGTATCTCTCTGTATTCACTATCGCCCTCTCGAGCCCACTTGCTCCTTGGCGAATCACCCAGCTCCTCATTGGAGGTGGTAGTGCTCTTATACTGTTCTAGCACTATCAGCTCCATGAGCTTAGTCACCGTTTTCCCTTCGGGTTCTAGCCATCTATATGCGAGGTCCTTCAAATGCTGGGCCAGGGCCCGAGGTCTGTCTTTCGGCTGTAACCAGGTTTCCCTGAATTGGCGCCGATACCAATCCTGGGTTATACCCAGTCGGTCCAAGATGGCTGTCTTCAGCAAGGCATAGTTCATGGCCTGCTCCGGGGCCAAAGCCCTATAGGCGGCTTGGGCCTCGCCGTTAAACAAGGGGCCAACCGGGCAGACCATTGTTCTCTGGGCCAACCAGCCACACTAGCCACCCGTTCAAACGTGACCAGGAAGGCCTCAGGGTCATCCCCTGGACCCATCTTCTCTAGGTGGATACCGTGCATGAGGTCCATCCGGCCTACTCCGCCAGTCCCAGTCATCGGGTGTGGGGTACCTGCTGTTCCAGTAGCCTGCTGGGCGGCCCAGAGCTGGTGACCTTGCGCTGCTCCTCCAACATCTGGATCAACGGGAGCTGTTGTTGCTGGTGATCCATCATGCGCTGAATCATGTGCTGCATGGCCTCTTGCTGCTGCTGCATCTGGGTTGCCATCCATTTTAGCACTTCCTCGGACGCCATGCCTGGAAACAACACGAAAAAAACCAAGTGTGGCCGTACAACACCAGCCCCCTTCGGCTCCGCAGAGTCGTACTTCTCCTCGGTCCCACCCCTTAGCTCTGGATGCTTACCAGAAACTAAAGAGGCAAGACTTTTTTTTTTTTTCCTCTTTTTTTTTTTTTTCTGTTTTCTCCCTGGCTTCAGTGAGCAATCCTGCCCCGACGCCCTCCTTCACCTTTACCTTCACTAGGTCAGTAAAGCACAGGTAGTTGACCGCTGGTCCGCCCTCCAGTCAGCGAGTTTCAAGGATCCCACTGCTGCCACCATTTGTCACGATCAGGCCCTCCGCTCAGCATGCTGTGGGCTTTGCTGGGCTTCAGGCCTCTGGCTTTGCTCCTATGCACGTCCGTCCCTTGCACAGCTCATGCACAGCGCTGCTATGGACTCCTCACAGCCTCTAGTCAGAGTGCCAGGCCCAGTCCTGGCACTCCCAACAGTACACAGAAAAAGGATCTTAATCAATAAGAGTTTAATGTGGTGCTGTAGCTCGCTGGCTGCAGCCTTATACTAAGCGTGGTTGTCCTTACAAGCCCAGGGTAACAGCATTTAAAACACAATTCCCTTCCGCCTTCTCATACATCCTCCAACAGCAATACAGGATTTACCATCCCCCAACCTCCTGGTTATTCCACCTCCATAGAGGAACAGCTGGAGCTTTCCTCTCCCCAGCTTACCTCCATCTCCTCCTCCTCAGACTCTGAGGAGCCGGGCTTTTGTGGCCAGCTCCACCAGGTGGCACGCCCTCTTCCTCAACGTCCATGGACTGCTGAGTCATAGGGATCAGTCCCAATTTCCTCCACCTGTTCCTGCTCAGGCTCCAGCCAGGGGTCAGGTGTTGGTTCAGGGAACCTGGGAAGTGTAGTCTTTGCTACCTTCCTCAGCGCCCTCCGGTGGCTAAGTTTGGTACCACTAGCTTCTGCTTGGCTGTGTCTCGGCTGTTTCTGCCCCGGGCCAGGTCGTACTGCATCACACTTACAAACGGTATGAAAAATCAACATTGCAAATATTACACCAGACTGTAAAACACAAATATACATCCTATTAGGAAAACAAAACAAGACATCCCTACACAGAAACTACACGCCAGCAGAATTACTCACCTTGTCATTGTCTATCTTGATGACATCCTCATTTTTTCTAAGACTTTGACTCTCACCACCGGGATGTACATCTAGTCCTCCAGAAACTGCGAGGAGACAAGTTATACGTAAAGCTAGAAAAGTGTCTTTTCGAAAAGGAAAGACTTCCCTTCCTCGGATACATCATGTCCAGCAAGGGATTCTGCATGGACCCAGATAAGATCAAAAGTATCCAAGACTGACCACAACCCACAGGCCTACAGGCCATGCAAAGATTCTTAGGCTTTGCCAACTATTCTCGGCACTTCATTTCCAACTACTCTTATGGTTCTCACCCACAAGGGAGCAGAAACAAGGTATAGAGTCCGGAGGCCATCATCACCTTCCAAGAATTGAAAGACACCTCTCTACAAAAACCTTGTCTCCATCATCCTGATCCCAGTCAACTCTTCACTGTCGAAGTAGACTCATCCATTTTGGGTGTAGGGGCAGTCTTGTCAACATTCAGTTAAAGACATTCTCCATCCATGCTACTTCATTTCAAGAAAATTCTCTCCTGTGGAGCGCAATTATGGGATTTTCGACAGAGAACTTCTGGCCATTAAGCTTGCACTTGAGGAGTGGTGTCACTGGCTCGAAGGAGCTCATTATCGCAGTAATATTTACACTGATCATAAAAACTTGGAACATCTCCACCAGACCCACTGATCTCTATTTTTTGCACATTTTGACTCTGAGTTAAGATACCAACTAGCCATTAAGAACGTTCAAGCTGATGTCCTATCCCAGTCCTTCCTGACAGAAGATACTCCAGAACCTCCCAGACATATTACTGACCCCACCCAGATTCTTCTGGCCACCACCATGATCGTCCCACCAGAGAAGACAGTTGTTCCATGCAAACTCCAAGAAAAATTGTTGAAATGGTCCCACGACTCCCATGTTGCAGACACCTGTACTCTCACGATGCTCTAGCAATACTATTGGTGGCCCCAGATGCAAAAAAATGTCCGGGCCTATGTGGACTCCTATCCCACCTGTGCACATTAGAAACCTTTGATGGGAAAACCCTGGGGGTTAATACAGCCGTTGTCATCCCCCAGGGAACCCTGGACCCATTTGTTCACTGACTTTGTGATGGACCTCCCTCTCTCAAATGGCTGCACAATCATTTGGGTCGTAGTTGACTATTTCTCAAAAATGGCTCATTTCATTCTGCTTCCAGGGTTTCCCATGGCCTGGGAGCTGGCCTGACTATTCATATACCACAACATCCACCTGCAATGCCTGACCAAATACATTGTTTCCGACCAAGGGGCTCAGTTTACGGCCAAATACTGGTGCTCCCTTTGTAAAAATTCCAACATTTCTTTGGATTATACTATGGCGCAGGTGGCCAATTCAAACAGACCAATTACACTCTGAAAAGCTTCCTCAGAGCCTATGCAAATGACCGGCAAGATAACTGGACCTCTCTCCTCTCATGGGCAGAGTTCTCCCACAACTCCCACATCAGCTCTGCTACGGGCTCATTGCCCTTCTAGATCGTGTATGGGAGACAACCATCAACTCCATTGCCTATTCCATTGATCATCCCCTCACCTGTGGCCCAACTGACAGCCCAGGAGCTTCCAGGATTCTGGGTGCACACCAAGAACATAAGAACATAAGAAATTGCCATGCTGGGTCAAACCAAAGGTTCATCAAGCCCAGCATCCTGTTTCCAACGGAGGCCAAACCAGGCCACAAGAACCTGGCAAGTAGCTGAGAGGGCCAAGAAAACTAAAGAGGCTCACCGTAAACCAGTTCCACAATTTAAGCATGGGGTTAAGGTCTGGCTCAGCACCCGGCACATTCGGATCTGGATGCCCACCATGTGGCTTGCTCTCAGATACATAGGATCATTCCCAATCCTACGCCAGCTTGGGCGAGTAACCTACAAGCTATGGTTGCCCTCCACTCTCTATGTTCACAATGTTATTCATGTTTCACTATTAAAGCCTCTAGTCCTCTTTTGGCCTTCAAGAAAACCACCCGAGCCTCAAGACATGTCATCTGTAGATAATGTTATCTATGAGGTGAAAGAGAGTATGGACATTAGACAGTGAGGCAAGAGATGGGGTACCTTATGTCCTGGAGAGGATACGGTTCAGAGGAAAACACCTGGGAGCCTGCCTCCATTATTTTAGATAAGAACCTTCTGAAGAAGTTTCACATCTTGCACCCAAGAAGCCTAGACCCTCAGGGAGGGGGTTTAGAGGAGGGGGTACTGTTGCAGTTGGCAGCTTGCGGGTTCCTCCTGCAAGCCGTCTCACTCACCTTCAACCCCCACCAGACTCCAACATCGATGGATGCTAGCGGACACCCAAACGGTAGATGCAGCTGACAACGATGTCCTGCGTAGGCCTCTCCTCCCCCTGCTAATCCTAACCATGGTTCTCTAATGTGGCAGCAGGCTGTATCACGGCACAACAGCATGCCACCGACATGGCCTTGCTTCTTTAGGGTGTGTGTGTGCCAAACTTATCAAGTTTAAAGGGCCAACGGCGGGAATTATAGAAAGGCACCCTTTGATGACATCATCATCCCCTCACTATAAAAGGCTGCCTGGAATGCCTCTCAAGTACCTCAGCAGTAGGTCATCTCAGTTGAGAAGTGCATTATCTCTGCATTCCTATTCCTGATTCCTGGTTCCTGCTGTGTGTTTCTGAGTTCCTATGTCTCATTCCAGGTTCTGGTTCTGTTGGCAGTCTGGTTCGTCTTGTCTTTGTGGTCAGTCTTCCCTCATCTGACTTCAGCGTCCCCTCCTGCTCCTGTGCTCCTTCATCCTCCTCTTTGTTCCTTGTCTCCTTGGTTTGGACTTCTGACTTTGACCTCAGATTGGACTTCTGGCATGACTCTCGGATTGGACCTTGACGCTGCTTGATCTCTGCCTGCCACTGTCCACTGTCTTCTCTCCATATCTGATTGAACTCAGCCTGCCTCGACCACTGCCTGAACCATAACACTGACTGAACTCTGCCTGTCCCCGACCACAGCCTGAACCCAACCTTGCCTTGACTGCTGCCTGCCCTGACCACTGCTTGTCCTGACATAGGTTTTCTCTTCATGTTGGCCTGCAACATTCTCTAGGTGACGGATCTTCACCTCCAGAGAGGCCCACTCCTAAGTCCATCTGGCCCCAGCTCCTGAGGGCTCAACCTAAGGGGAACAAGGGCTGGTATTGGTGAAGTTCCTTTTGGGCCTCTGTCCTAGTCAGCTCCACCTGCCGACAGTGGGACCTGCAGGGCTTCTCCCTGCAGGTTGCATCTATTCTACCTCGGCCTAAGGGTCCACACTTGCAGCAATGTCAGTTTATAGAGCAATTTGATTGGATGAATGACCCATGGTGCTTTATAACTCTTTAAATGTTCAATGCTATTGCATAACCTTGTTATGCAATTATAGTAGTTCCATTTCACTTACATAACTCATCAATCACTGTTCAGCAGCATCAGAGACTATATATGGCTGAATATATTTAAAAATTAATATATTATAAGTATATAATTTAAATCTACCAATATTGCATTGCTTAGAAAATTTTGAATTCAAGAAAGAAATTAAATCAGAAATTATAATATAGTAAATAATATATCAAAATTAAAAAAAAATACTCCATTTGATAGAAATATTCAAATTGAAAGTGTACCAGACACAAAAGAAAAAAAAAAGGCAACTCACACAAGCCCTCATCATAATCTAAAAAAAAAAAAAGAAGAAAAGAAGAGATGCTATCTTTCCTCAGTCAAAACAAAGATACAAGTCCAGTAAGCTGGAAAGTAGCAAACATCCAGATAAGCTTACCTGGATAATTTTAACAGAATATTCAGTGGGACAATACTCCTGCTTACTATGCTTGGCTAAAGTTATTTAGGAAAGCTTATCTGGATAATAGATAAATATAGATTTGAATATAGATGGATAAGGTTATGCAGCCAATTTTTATTATTATTTATATTTTATTGAGTTATAACATTTATTTACAAATGCAAGTACATCAAGATATATCAGAAAACTTTAAATAATTCAAATTTCACAAACATAACATTTTTCCTAGCCCACATCTAAGGGTAACAGGAGAGTTTCCTAACTGATGCTTGTCTTTATTATTATTGCAACCCTACTCCTTTAACTTAATGTTACCTACTGCTTAGGAGTCTTGTCTTTCAAGAATCGCTCCAAGTGTGAGGGGTCCATAAAAATAAACTTATTATTCTGATAAGTTACCTGACATTTGCAGGGAAACTTAGGAAATAACTGGCTCCCAGATCGAGAAACCTGTTTTTTTTAATTAAGAAATTGTTTTCCTAAGCGCTTGCGTTGCGCGTGAAACATCTGGGGAATATTTGAATCTTTTGCCCGCAAAAGATAAAGTCCTTTAGTTTGGAAGTACTTTGAAAAAAAATACATCCTTATCTTTTTTTAAGGAAAAATATACCAACAATGTGGCTCTTATATTGACATTGTCCCATTGAGTCCTCTAAAAAAATTAGAGACTCCAGGGCTATTCAATACATCTGTACCCCCTTCTTGGTCTTGGGGAGCAATCTTTTAGTAGGCAGGGTAATACAATTTCGATAACACAGGAATTTTATCTTTTCTCGAAGACAATATCTCAACTACATATTGTTAAATAATTCAATAGCAGACATTAATCTAGTTTTGGGAAAGTTCATAATCTTAAATTGAACGATCTTAACTCGTTCTCCAAAAATTCAACTTGATTATGTAGCATCAAATTATCTTGATAAATGAGGTATTGGTGGCATGCAACACATTTACTTGCGGAGTTAAAAACATGCAGCAGCTTGTTCTACTTTTAAAGGTCCTGCTTTCCCAAGTCCTCAAATTTAGCTCTCACTTGGGAGAGAAAAATCATGCACTTGGGAAACAGATTTAGTCAATTTTTATCTATTTTTGCAGACAAACCTCCAAACATCTAGTAGAGTTACATTCGTTGGTTCAACATTAATCTCTTCACCCTCATTAATTATATCAGGCATTACCATAGGATATGGCACAGAACTATTGCTAACAATTATTCTCTCATCCTCTACTACATTAAACACTTGCCTATTCCCTTGCGCAGTGATCCCAGTCCCTAATTGGTCTTGGGTCATTGACTGAAGGTTTTCAGCAGTGCCAGTTCCACCAATACCCTCCCTCAAAGGTTGTAAGGGGGAGTTGTGCGGACCTGGGACTTAGGGATACCCCTAATTGGGAATTCCCTTCTACGTCGTCCCTTACCATAGACTCACCCATATGTATAATATGGTTGTCCATGGGTCCTACCTTTCTAGACGCTGGAGTTGTTGGTGAGGAAGTACAGGTCTTGGATTTACGTTTCCTTCCTATATCCTCTACAGGGAAGTAACTACCAAGCAAATATATGGAATAATCAAACAAGGAAACAAAAACAAAAAAAAAATAAACCAGGGGGGCGCGCGGCTTTGGCTGCGCGCCGCAGGGCCCGACTTTTATGATGGTCCGGGGGCCTTTTTGATGACGTCACAAACGGGGCGGTCTCTCAGCCGCGCCTCCCTCCTCCCTCGTCGAGGAGTTAGGTTTTTCTTTCTCTCACCGCAATAGCGACTCGACCGGGGTCCAGGCAAACAGTCGGCTCTCCTCCTTTCCCCAGTTGTGCGCCGCAGGGCCCGACTTTTATGATGGTCCGGGGGCCTTTTTGATGACGTCACAAACGGGGCAGTCTCTCAGCCGCGCCTCCCTCCTCCCTCGTCGAGGAGTTAGGTTTTTCTTTCTCTCCAACCGCAATAGCGACTCGACTGGGGTCCAGGCAAACAGTCGGCTCTCCTCCTTTCCCCCATGCAGCCAAATTTAACCAATAGGGTCAAGGTCAATACAAGGTCAGATCAATGCTATTTTAGAAAATGGAATTGACCAGGCACTGAGTAAGGAGGTGTTCCAGGCCTACACTAAAACCCCACCAAGCCTTTTAAAAGGTGGGGAGGATGTCGCTGCCTCCAGGACAACCAGCTTCTTTTTTATGGCTGGGGGTTGGAAGGAGGGGCTTGGGGGCCCACTAGACCCCAGAGAGTTTCTTTATTTTTGGTCTGGGGGGTGAAGGGATGGAGAGGATGGGTGGGTGGGCTTGGAAAGAAGGGGTATATTAGAAACCCTAGGGGCCATTTATTATGAAAAAGAGGAGGGGTTTTGGAAGTTACCATGCATTTTTTAAGGTACATTTTTGGGCTTGTGATGGGCCAGAGCAGCCTAGAAAGGTGATGGGGAGGCTAAGGGTCTCCAAAGACCCCTGGTGGTAATTTGTAACTTTGAGGGTGCTTAGGGCTGATTAACCTGTTAAATTTTCCCATGGGACCATCAGCACCCTATGCTAGTGTCCCAATGCTTCCACAGGAAAATAGCTACACTTCCCTCATATGCGATAAAATAATGTGGCTGAATTTTTTCAAAGTCAGTCATGTTATTTTATTTCCTTAGAATTTGGTATGCATGAGTTGCTTTGCATGAATTTGCATAATTCATACATGCAAATGATATGCAGTGTAGCTCATTGTAATAGGGGCAGGTTTCAAGCTGAAAAATTGCATTATATCCACAATATACAGTGTTTAACATACATTGTAGTCAAAATGTGGCTTAGTAAATCTTCCCAATAGCTATTTAAGACACAAAAAAATCTAACCATCAAGCAGATACAATACCCCATCCCCAAAACTAATTCACTAAAATGTTTGAACCTAGCACTCAATCCCCCAACTTCCGAAATAATTAAACCAGTTTTCACACTATAGCAACTTATAGTCCTTCCCCACCTCATCAGATATGAAAATTAACTAGTTCTAAGCCTCCTGCCTCCCTTTACCCCACATTCTCACTTCAGCCAGAACTCCTACCGTCACCTTCTGACCCACCGCAAACCCCCAGCTGGGAGGTGGTAGACTTTCACCACATTCGCAGATGTGTGCAGTGCTGCTCTGTATGTTGCCAGGGTATGCTACCAACTTTTCGGTCAGTTACAATTCAGAGAGATTTGGACTGTGGCTTTCCTGGTTCTTAACTTGCTGTTCTAATCACTGTTACTCCTCTACGCTTTTGAAAATTGGTGCAACTTGTGTATGTATTTGCCAGCTTTCTTATGCATATTGTTAGAAAAATTACCCTCTTACCAATATGAAGATTAATTTACTCTTTTGCCTGATGGTGGTCTTCCAAAGACAGGTTGAGGCAGCCTTTCTAGCTAGTGTGAAGGAAATTTGTTCTTATACTACTACTCTGAACTTTTCAGAAGCACTTCATTCATCATTTTATAAAAACAGAAAATATTATTCCATTGCTCATTTGACAATAGTCGGATTGTTAATTTAAGTGTCTTGGAAAAGTTCCAACACAGAGTATACAAGCTCTCCCCAGTCATACCCTGCTGAAATTATGCTATGGAAAAATAACCCAAGCATTGACAGAAAATGAATTGTACTATTCTGAGATATGTTTTATTACAGCAAGTTAGCTGCAAAATGTTTAGGATATAAGCACAGTTTAAATGTACAAAAGTGTTTACCAACTAAGGGGGTCAGCAACTCAGCATCATGGTGTAATCATTATTACTATTCTTGTGTTCCTCCCTCCTCCCCTCTCTTTATGACAATTTTCACATACGTATTTCTTTTCCTGTAACCATTGTCATTTAGTTATTTATTCCTCCACCCCTAACCTCTCCTATCTCCTTACCCCCGGTAATCCTCTCCCAGTTTCTCGTCCCTGCTTAAGGTCTAAGTTATCGTTATTACCCCCTTGTTCGATGTAACTCACCCATGTTTGATGTAAACCGGTGTGATATGACTTTGTCATGAACGTCGGTATAGAAAAGAAGTAAATAAATAAATACACTGTCACATGCGAAAAGGGACGTTTCACACGCGAAAGGTCCCTTTTCGCGTGCAATAGCTAGTTCGGGGCGGAGTCAGCCCCGGAAGAGGAGGAGTCAGGGTGGCACCGGGGGCGACGCTGCGGACACATCGCTGGCGGCGAAAGGTAAGATTCCTTATCGCCGCCAGTTTCACGCCGAATAACTACACCTTTTATGGTGTAGTTATTCGGCGCGAAAGCCGGCAGCGATCTCACCACAGAGGTGCGATCGCTGCCGGCTATAACAGGTCCGCGCCCCCCCCCCCGATTCGCCCCCTGCCCCCCCATTACCACCGGATTCTCTAAGGGCTGTGACCTTAGAGAATCCAGGCCTAAGTAAGTAGTAAGAAGACAAATATGTTTTGGGGAAAAACCTGAGCGTTCTCTTTTAATCTCTTCTGACACAGGCAAAACTGACACCGCCCTTTGGCTTTCGACCCTCCGTTTTTTACCTGCTCCCTGGGCTGAACTTGCTTCAGAAAACATTATCCTGACAGTTCCTTCTACTTGTATTCGCAATCTTGAGGATCCTGAGGCCCTAATGTCACTCTGGGCCGAGATCATGGTGTCTTTGTCAGAGCTGGCAATTAAACCAATACCGTATTCCAGGCCAGAAAGGATTGTGTTAGATGTGCAGATAATAGCTGGTAAGTTTCTCCTCTTTCCCCAACCTGTGCCCCAGAACATTATAAATGTTTATTGTGTAAATAATTAACTAAAGTTACAGTTCTAGAGATTTTAGGTTAGGCAAAAGTAATCCATTTATAGAAAATCCAAGAAACATGTAATGCTTATTTGGAAAAGTGTCAAAAGCTGTTAAAAAATCTCATATGATAAAGGAATACTAGAAACAATCTAAAGAAAGCAAAAAACAACTGAGTTGCTGGTGGTTGTCTTGATGAAACCAAAATGTGTCTAAAACTGATGCAGTTGTAATCTAGAGGCTATGGTAATGGTAATATACAAGGAAGGTCTTCTATTAAACTGGTAATCAATAACAATGGAAAAAATACCAAAAAATACAATATTCACATAATTACACCCAATAACCCACAAAATTAAATTATTAAATGTAAAAATGAATGAAAAATGTGCATTCATATGGGATTAAATAGAGCAGAATCAAAGCCTGATCATTTTAATAAATGATTATACACCTTAAAAAATACTTAATTTTTTTGCTATATATTTGCTTTCTTTTATCATTCTTCCAAAATCCAAGTGCTTAGTGTAATATCAAAAACCCAAGTGAATAAAAATTAAACATTTTAAAACCTGCTGAATATAGTAAATTTCAGTCAATATACCACCAGGTGTTCTCAATCAAACAGTCACTTTGTTTCAGTGCTATTATTAAATTTAGCTTCTGCTGAATGGGCTAAATTTCAGTCTGTATAAGACCAGGTATTCTCAGTCAGATGTTCAGCTCATTGCAATATGTTTTAATTTCTTTATTAAACAATAATAAATCTTACAAAAACTATCAAAACTGTTCCGCGTCACGGCCGCATGGGCGCCGCGACCGGGCCTGCTCACCTTGCGCTGCCCTCCACTAGCGCCGGTCTTGCCACTACTGCCAGCTCCCGGTATCCCCGATGCTCACCGTGGCCCTCTCCGGCTTTCTCCACGCCGCAGGCCTCACAGCGGAGCTCCACATCTTCGCGTCTTTGGTCGCCTCGGCCCCGCCCTTAGGCACGCATGCGGGGTTGACGTCACTCTTTTTAAAGGACCCAGCAAGGGAAGCCCTTGGCCGCCGACTGGTGATGTCACATGAACTTCCTATTTAAGGCGAGGCCCTGTCCCCAGGACCTCGCCTTGGCAATCGGGTCGACACCGTGGTGCACTAGTTTGCCTATTCTGTGTTCCAGCGTTTCCTTGTTCCAGCGTCTCCTTGTTCCAGTATCTCTGTGTTCCAGTGTTCCTGCGCCCTGTGTTCCTTCCTGTGTCCTTATTCAGGTAGTACCTTCTCGGACTGATCTCTGGTACTGACCACTGCCTGCCTGACTACTCTCTTCGTCTGCCACCTGGAACTGACCACTGCCTGCCTGACTACTCTCTTCATCTGCTGCCTGCAACTGACCCTTGCTTGCCTTGACTACGCTCAGACTGACCTTGGTATTGACCCCTGCTTTGGCTGACCACTTCTGGATGGATACTCTGGCTTTGACCCTTGCGCTTCACTCGGACACTCTCTTCTAGCCTTCCATGACTACCAGACCGACCTGCTTGGATTCTATCCGTGGCCTTCACCCGACCAGACCCGCAGGTGCTGCCTGTCTCACCTGGAGAGCCTTCCTGAACTGTTATATCCCTGACGTCTCTGGAACTTCCAGTTCGGGTCTGGTCCATCCTCTCTGCATCAGCCGCTCACCCTTGCTCGTGGTGGGCACACCCATCTGCTACTTCTCCGGGAGACCACCTGAGGCCCACCTAAGTCCAGGCAGTCCAGGTACCCAAGGGCTCAATCTGCAGAAACACTGGACTGTTATTGGCAAAGCTCCAGCTCACCTCTGTCTCATCGTGTGCTCCCCCTCCTGGTGGCAGGCACTCTCTGAGTCCGACCAGTGGGCCGTACAAATCCTGCACCAGGCCAAGAGTCCACCTCCAGCACAACAGGTTGCCAAGGCCATAGACTCGGCGGAGTTGCCTGCCTTGCAGGCCATCCCTGGTCTGGTCACTCGTGTTCGAGAACAACAGCGGATCATGGAAGCATTGGCCTCCTGCGTGGAAAAGATGCGTTCTCAACTGGAGGAATCTGCCATGGCCAACCCAGGGGCTCTTGCCCATACCTTGCCCTCACAGGCACCGCTGGCCCTCCCAGATCCACCCCATTTTATTGGGGATCCTTGCCTCTGCCGAGGCTTCATAAACCAATGTTATATGCAGTTCTCACTGCAACCCTCGCTTTTTCCCGATGAGGTGACAAAGATCACCTTAATCCTTTCATGCCTTGAGGGGAAAGCCCTAGCATGGGCTTCCCCGTTCTGAGAGCATTCCGATGCAATTCTTCACCAGCTCCCTCAGTTCATCTCTGTCTTCTGATGCATCGTCGAGGACTCAGGTCGACAGGCGGTCGCTGGCCACCACCTATTCCACCTCCGTCAAGATTCGCACTTGCTCACTGAATATACGATGGAGTTAAGAACTCCAGCAACTGAGTTGGGTTGGCAAGAGGACTGCCTGTGGGCACTCTGCCTCAAGGGACTGTCTCCTGCCCTTAAAGATGAGCTAGCCACCTGCGAGATCCCCATATTTCTGGAAGACCTGATTTCCCTGGTCGGTAGAATAGACTACCGCCTTCGGCAACGGCATCAGGAGATAAGAGGTCTTCGACCTTCTGCTCTACGGCCACCCTGTTCAATGAGTCCCCGGTTGAAGGCTTTACCAGTGGCTCCTCAACCTCCCTCGGAGCCAATGCAGATCAACCGCGGCCGTCTGACTCCAGAGGAACGTCTCAGACGAAGAAAATCTGGTCTCTGCTTGTATTGTGGTGGTGCCGGACATCTCCTCCAGACTTGTCCTGTGTGTCTGGGAAACTCCAAAGCCTGAGCTCGGCGGGGGTCCCGAGCTTGGGCACTACAGTTTCTGGCCCTCAACTGTTGCTGCCTGTCTCCCTCTTTAGGGAGTCACGTTCATTTGCCACCACTGCCCTCATGGATACTGGAGCGAGTGGAAATTTCATTTTAGAAGAGATTGTCAAACTCCTTCAGATACCAGTCCAACCATTGGAGGTCCCACTATGCATCACCTCAATTCAAGGAGAATCTCTCTCTGATTGTATCACTCATCGTACTTTGGCCTTTCGCCTCACTGTTGGGACTATTCATGATGAGGAGATCTCCCCCCTGATCTTGAAATGATCAACACACCCCGTGGTCCTTGGACTTCCTTGTCTCCAGTTACATGAGCCCCACTTCAACTGGCAGTCCTTGCAACTCACCTAGTGGGGTCCTCAATGTCAAACCCACTGTTTACAGCAAGTGTCTCCATCCGTGACAGTCCTAAGCTCTACAACTCTTCCTGGGTTACTTGCTCCATACTTGAAATTTAAAGACGTGTTCTCCAAACAAAACGCCGATATCCTGCTCCACTCCAAGAGTTCAACTGCCCCATAGAACTCCTACCTGGAACCACGCCTCCCAAGGGCAGAACCTATCCTCTTTCACTCCCAGAAACCCACGCGATGTTAGCATACATCAAGGAAAATTTGGTCAAAGGGTTCATAAGACCCTCTACTTCCCCGGCAGGCGCCGGGTTCTTCTTAGTAAAGAAAAAGGATGGCAGTCTAAGATCATGTATAGACTACAGAGGTTTGAGTTCAGTAACCCATAAGGACCGGTATCTGCCACTTATCAGTGAACTGCAAGTCTTTACTAAATTGGATCTACACTAGTACGGATTCAACCGGAAGACATCTGGAAAAACGCCTTCAACACAAGAGACTGACACTACGAGTATGTAGTAATGCCCTTCAGGCTTTGCAACGCCCCTGCAGTCTTCCAGCAGCTAATGAATGAGATTTTCCAAGACCTTTTGTACTCATTCATCATAGTGTATCTAGATGATATATTAATCTTCTCCAAAGATCTGGAGACTCATCGTTCCCACGTTCAAACAGTCCTCCAGCGTCTCAGAGACCACCATCTCTATGCTAAATTGGAGAAGTGCATTTTTGAGCAACCCAGCCTCCCATTTCTGGGCTATATCATCTCCAACCGCGGGTTCACCATGAACCCCGACAAACTCCAGGATATTCAAGATTGGCCTCAACCAATGGGTCTCCGAGCCCTACAAATATTCCTTGGATTTACAAATTACTATCAAAACTTCATCGCCAATTACTCCACGCTGGCCGCTCCACTCACTGCTATGACCAGGAAAGGATGTGATCCTCGAGTGTGGAGCCTGAAGGCCCAATCAGCATTCCATGCCTTGAAAAAGGCCTTCTGTACTGGCCCGTGTTTACATCACCCGGATCCTAACTGCCCCTTCATAGTCAAAGTCAATGCATCCGCTATTGGAGCAGGAGCGGTCCTGAGTCAATACTCCATCAAGGGAACCCTAGTTCCATGTTCTTTTTATTCACATAAATTCTCCTCCACAGAACAAAACTATACCATAGGAGACCGGGAACTCCTAGCAGTGAAACTTGCCCTCCAGGAATGGCATCCCTGGCTTGAGGGGGCACAACACAGATTCACGATATTCACTGACCATAAAAATCTGGAACACCTAAAGAAGGCCCAGCTCCTTAACCCACGACAAGGCCACTGGGCCCTGTTCTTTGCACGCTTCAACTTCGAGCTCCGCTATCGCCCAGCGGTGAAAAATCTCTGTGCAGATGCGCTCTCTTGCTCCTTCGAGCCAGAAGACCCACCTGAGACTCCCAGGGACATTATTGACCCAGCCTGCACATCTATTGCCACCATTACCATGGTAGCACCCAGGAAGACAGTGGTTCCCTGCCATCTCCGTGAACGTGTATTTCATTGGGCTCATGACTCCAAACTGATGGTCACCCCGACCGAGCCCGAACTCTCGAGATGCTCCAAAGGCACTATTGGTGGCCTGGTATGACTAAGGACTCCCGAGAATACGTGGACTCCTGTCCAGTTTGCGCACAGCAAAACCCCCCGACTGACCACCCATGGGAGCTTCTTCAACCATTTCCTGTGCCCACCAAGCCCTGGTCTAGTCTTTCCACAGACTTCATTGTGGATATGCCTCCTTCAAAAGGAAATACTGTCATCTGGGTCATAATAGACCATTTCTCAAAAATAGCCCACTTTGTCCCTTACCTGGACTCCCATCGACTCCAGAGTTAGCTTGACTCTTCCTAACCCATGTATTTTGTGTACATGGACTACCACAAGAAATCATCTCCGATCATGGTCCTCAATTTGCCGCTAAATATTGGAGGTCTCTCTGTAAAACGTTCAATATCTCGTTAAACCCAACATCAGCATATCATCCGCAAGCAAATGGCCAGGTCTTTGAAAACCTTCCTGCGATCGTATGTCAATGACCAGCAAGATGACTGGGCTGACCTCCTGCCATGGGTGGAACTATCTTATAACACCCATATCGCCTCTGCCACGGATGTTTCCCCTTTCGCTGTAGACTTCGGTCGTCAATCTCGTATACCCCTACTGATTCCACTCAGTGTACTCTCACCTGCAGCCCAATCTACAGCACAAACCATACACCGGCTCTGGAACCAAGTGAAGGAATGGTTCTGCCAAGCAGCTGACCGGGCCAAACGCATCACAGACGCCCATCATCAAACCACACCCCTGTTCCTGCCTGGGCAAAAAGTCTGGCTTAGTACTAAGCACATCTGACTACGGCTGCCTTCCCAACAGCTAGCTCCCAAATTCATCAGTCCATTCCCCGTCCTTCGACGTGTAGGAGCAGTTACCTACTAATTGAAAATTCCAGCTTCCAAGGGGATTCACAACACGTTCCATGTGTCACTATTCAAACCCTTGGTCCTGTCTTGGCCTTCCGGAAGGCCTCCTCCATCAACACAACACTCAACGGAACCTGAAAACACTTTACAAGTCAGAGAGGTTTTAGATGTCCGACGCCGTCGGGGCCACTGGAAATACCTCCTGTCGTGGGAAGGCTTTGGCCCAGAAGAAAATTCATGGGAGCCCTCTCACCACATTCTCGATAAAAATCTCCTTCAAGAGTTCCATCAGCGACACCCAGAAAAACCCAAACCAGTAAGGGTGAAGCCTAGAAGGGGTGGTACTGTTGCTCGTCCCGACCGCGTAAGTGCCGTGACCGGGCCTGCTCACCTCGCGCTGCCCTCCATTAGCTCCAGTCTTGCCTCTGCTGCCAGCTCCCAGCGTCCCCGATGCTCACCGCACCCCTCTCCAGCTTCTTCCATGCTGCAGGCTTCACAGCGGAGCTCCCATTGGGGCTCCGTGTCTTTGGCCGCCTCTGCCCCGCCCCTAGGTGCCTGCGCGGCCGACATCCTGACCAAATTGGAAGCAGAATGATATAACCTAGCTGCCCTATATATAGCGAGGCCCTGTCCCCAGGACCTCGCCTTGGCAATCGGGTCGACACCGTGGTGTACTAGTTTGCCTGTTCTATGTTCCAGCATCTCCTTGTTCCAGCTTCTCCTTGTTCCAGCGTCTCCTTCTTCCAGCATCTCCGTGTGTTCCTTCCTGTGTCCTTACTCAGGTAGTACCTTCTCGGACTGATCTCTAGTACTGACCTCAGCCTGTCTGACTACTCTCTTCATCTGCTGCCTGGAACTGACCACTGCCTGTCTGACTACTCTCTTCGTCTGCTGCTTGGAACTGACCATTGCCTGCCTGACTACTCTCTTCATCTGCTGCCTGGAACTGACCACTGCCTGTCTGACTACTCTCTTCGTCTGCTGCTTGGAACTGACCATTGCCTGCCTGACTACTCTCTTCATCTGCTGCCTGGAACTGACTCTCGCTTGCCTGACTACTCGATGTACAGAAGTTCCTTCTGTACATCGAGTACATAGCTCTGAGACTCGTCAATGTAATTTCTCAGTGGTAGCCTCTGATCTTTGGAACAGGTTGCCCTCTGATTTGAGAACCATTCCATGTACTAAAATCTTACGAACTGACTCTCACTTGCCTTGATTATGCTCGGACTAATATTGGTATTGACCCCTGCTTTGGCTGACCACTTCTGGATGGATACTCTGGCTTTGACCATTGCGCTTCACTTGGACACTCTCTTCTGGCCTGCTTGGATTCCATCCATGGCCTTCACCCGACCAGATCTGCAGGTGCTGCCTGTCTCGCTCGGAGAGCCTTCCTGAACTGTTACCTCCCTGAGGTCTCCGGAGCTTCCAGTTTGGGTCTGGTCCATCCTCTCTGCATCAGCCGCGCACCCTTGCTCGTGGTGGGCACACCATTCCGCTACCTTTCTCGGAGACCACCTGAGGCCCACCTAAGTCCAGGCAGTCCAGGTACCCAAGGGCTCAACCTGAGGAAACCCTGGACTGTTATTGGCAAAGCTCCAGCTGGCCTCTGTCTCCTCGTGTGTTCCGCCTCCTGGTGGCAGGCACTCTCTGGGTCTGACCAGAGGGCCATACCAATCCTGTGCCAGGCCAAGGGTCCATCTCCAGTGCAACAGAGTCTTGCTCTTGGATTACTGTGCAAGAGTCTAAGCCTGTCTAAAAGCATTCCTTGAATCCAGAGATTTGTTAGCATCCAAAACATATATTCCCAGGATATGGAGTCAAAAGCTTTTTTTCTGCATCCAGGCTGAGAACCATCGCCCTTTGATTGCTGACTCAATGCAGCTGTCAACCTCCTAACATTTTTGACCCCAGGTCTCCCTTTCACAAACCCCGTTTGATTGGGATGCACTAAATCTGTCAGTATAACAATTATTCTGTTAGCCAAAATGGCTGCAAAGATTTTTAGGTCAGCATTTATTAAGGAAACAATATGGTAGGATCCCGTCTCCTGTGGGTCCTTATTCTTCTTTGGTAAGACCACAATTATTGATTGATTCAAGTCATGGGATAATACCTTTTTCAGTAAAAGGTCATTATGGAACATTGTCAGAGAGGATAATGCTGAGAATTTTAAGATTTTGTAGAATTCCATTCCCAGTCCATCCTATCTGGCCTCTTTCCCCAGTTTGAGTCTTTGGATAACCTAATACACTTCTGAGTCTGTAGTGTTTCATGTGTCAGCAGCTCTTAAGCTAGCTGTAGTTCACCCCCTCCTAAAAAATCTTAGCTTGATCAGTCAGATCTTTGTAATTATAGGCCTATATCATCATTATCATTCATGGCGAAAATCTTAGAATCTCTGGTGCTGAAGCACCTAGAAGATTTTGTTGATGAAAATAAGATTCTCCACCAATTCCAATATAGTTTTAGGAAGTCTTTAAGCACTGAAATCTTATTGATCTCCCTTATTGACTAACTGACAAAAGCTAAAGCCTTGACAAAAGCTAAAGATATGTTCTCATTCTGATGGACTTTACACCGCTTTTGACACCGTCAACCATGTAGTGTTAATAAAACGTCTAAAAAATCTTGGGTATGAGTGGATCGATTTTGAGCTGGTTTCATTCCCAGTGAGAGATAGGAAACAACAGGTTTGCCTTGATGGATTTTGTTCAAAACTGTATGATATGCAATCGGGAGTCTCTCAGGGATCAGCTCTATCTGCATTACATTTAATATCTATCTGACTCCGATTTGCAATCTGCTGACTGACCTCTGCAAGGGCTTCCAAATTTACCTAGACGATATTCAGTTTTACATCCCATATGCTAATTCTTGGAATGAGACTACCCTGGTGGTTTCACGTTGCATAGCAGTAATTAAATTATGGCTATCCCAAAATAAGCTTTCTCTTAACCTATCAAAAACTGAAATACTATTTATTCAATATCATGAATACATATCAATACCCCCAGCTCTTTCCATTGG